>NC_044338.1:9979664-10296575 GCF_007399415.2 Gopherus evgoodei
CAACTGTCTGTACATACTCATAGGGACATACTCCTAGTATTTCCACCCTTCTGCACTGCTGCTGGCGGCGCTAGCTTCAGAGCTGGGCAGCTGGAGAGCAGCGGCTGCTGGCTGGGAGCCCAGCTATCGGGAGAAAGGGCCTAATGTTTCTGGTAACAAGACTAACTTAGTTTGCCCAGATTTTCTGTGCATGGGTGTCCGTATGGGGTTTAGATGTGAAAAGCCTGATTTAAAGCTGCCTCTCCTGAGCAGACAGCATGGCAAAGGACTGAAGAATTCCCTATCTAGAAATGTTCTCCAATTTCTAGCATTTAAAAAAAAACCAACCACACTGTTTCATCAGATTACAGAGAAGAGATTTGCTTGGTTCCCTGCCCCTGGAGCTTCTGGGAGTTATGTGGCGACGACGAATGATGTATTCCAGCTTCCGACATTTAGCGTCTGCTTTTCATGCCCTGAAAGCACTTCCTATTAAGGTTCACAATCTCCTCAGAACATTTGTGAGGCTCTCTCTGCATTTAAACCGCTGTTGTGAGTAGAGGCTGGTCTGTGCTGCAGATGGCCTTCTGCAGCGATATGCAATTATTTTCTCAGACCTCTGACCTGAGGAGAGATTGCCGTATGCTTTTAAAACAGGTAATCAAAGGGGAATCAAAATGTTTGGGTGTATTTTATTGGTGGGTCAGTTCAGAGGGAAGTCAGACAGTTCTCACCCGATTATTGGAAGCGGTCTGGGAATCAGAAGATCTGGGCTGAGTTCTGAGCTCTGCCACAGACTCTCTGTGGTATCCTGGGCAAGTCACTTAGTTGCTCTGTGCCTCTGTTTCCACATTTGCAAAATTGGAATAACCAGCCGTCCTTTCCCCCACCCTCTGCCTATTTAGCGTGTACGGTCTTTGGGGTCTTCTACAACGTGCGTGCGTGTGTACAGCCTTTAGCAAAATGGTGCCCCCGTCTTGGCTGGCACTTTTTGGAAGTGCTGCAATAGAAGTAGTTGAGAAAAAGAACTGAAGAAAGTCAACGGCAGATAAAGGCTTCTCCAAGTTATGACCTGCTTTGCTCCACGTTTAGATCAGCGAAGTGCACTTGGTACTAAATCTGCCTCCTTTTAAATGCTCAGAGTCTCATTTCAGACACTACAACATCAGCCCTGCATGATGTGGCTCGAATTTCCCATAAATGTGCCCACTGGTACAACACATGCTATAAGTCACACGGGGCTCTCAAGGGGGCATAATGGCAAGATGTTGGTTAATGACGTTATTGGTGATGCTTGGATTGATTACCAGCGTTGGGGTTTATAAAAACATTGGCGGAGAAGATTGTACACTAGGAGTTGGGCCTCTGGGGCTCTGGTCCCACCTTTTGTTATGCTTCATGTTTGAGCTGGAGGTAGCCACATAGCCTCTCTGGGCCTCACTTTCCTTTTCCATAAAATGGGGATAATAACGCTGCCAGACAGAGACAGCTCATGCCTGCCAATAGTGGGGAGCCAGAGTGAGGGCAGCTGGCTTCAACAGTGTTACTTGTTTTCCACTCTCCCCCTCTGTTTGCCGACAAAGGCTTTGGCCCAGTATAATTTACTGCTGAAAAGCGCCGTCGGAAAGCTAGGTATTTTAAATTACTATTTGCGGTGTTCCCTCTAATTTTTCCCACCCATGTGCGGAATGAATTTTGTTATGTGCACCCCTCCATATTGGTGCACATAACAAAATGCATGTGATGGGAGTGGGGCCAAAGGATTCAGAGTGTGGGAAGGGGTTCAGGGCTTGGGCTGTGGGGGAATGAGGGCTCTGAGGATGAGTGGTTTGGGGTGTGGGAGGGGGCTGGGGCAGAGGGTTGGGGTACCAGGGGGTGCAGCTCTGGGGTGGGGCCAGGGATGAGGGGTTTAGGGTGCAGGCTGCTCTGGGGCTGTGGTGGAGAGAGAGGACTGCCCCCAGCCCTCTCTCACCACAGCAGCTCAGGCTGGGCCAGGCTGAGGGAGGGGCACCTCTCCCCGCTGCTTTGGTATTGAAAGCTCTTTAGGGCGGAGGCGAAGGCTTTTCAATGCATGCAGTGCTTGGCACTGTCCGCTGATTGGGACCTCTACGTGTGACACCCATTCAAATAATCAAATTACTACTGTTCCCTTCTCCCACTAGAGGATCTGGAGGCCCTCCGCTCTTAAAACTCCCTGATTCATTCTATTCTTCCCCCTTTTTTCTTGTCCACCTTGAGGTGTATTGACACTTGCTCTGATGAGTCCTCTCTTCATCTAATGCCCGTCTCTTTCCTTCAGTATTTAACCTAATAGAAGGTGACTTGATTTCTCCATCTTCCCTGGCTCTTGCTCATCTCCTAAAACCATGACTCAGCCTCTGTGGCTATCACTTTCAGAGCGGGGAGACTGAAGAATGCAGCTCAATACGTTTTATGATCCGAGCTATCATTGTAAAGCTAACCAGGGGCTGAAATGAAAACCTTCGCTACCCTGTTTCCTAAGCGAGGGGTTGCTGGGAAACCAAAATGTAGCAATCTCCTTTATATTCAACATCTAATACTAATTGTTTCTGGCTGTTACATCTCCTGGGGGAATCTTCAGAGCGGCAGGGCCTGCCTCTGGGGACCTTTTGTAAGGGAGTTTGTATTGTTTTGAGCAGTCATGCAAAAATATACCCCTATCGTCATCCTGAAAGTCGGTTGCACTTACAGGACCCTTTTCATCTTCACAGCCACATCTGATCAAATACAGTCAGCTGTGTTCTTTGGTTTTCCATTGCCACTGAAACTCTCCTTTTAAAGGAAATGCAATGGCAGAAAATTGGGGATACAAAAAATTCACTTAAAGATCCAGAAAGTGGAATCTGCACTGGCACAACCCGGGTCCTGGTTGCCCCAGAGGGGCTTGTCCACAAAAGAAGATAAAAGCCTACTATAGCTAACAGTCTAACGATGCCTGCGGATAGGTGGTGGTGACTAGTTCTGTAGTGCCTAAGAGCCCTTATCATGGACCTTATCGTTTCCACCTAACTTGGTCCTGCTTAGTCACTCTTATCCAGATGATCTCAATCTGGCACTTCACGAAGGGGACAGGTTAGGGATACGTTTTGTTGTTTTTCCTTCTGAGACAGACGCAAATCAAGCTTGTAAGTCAGCAGTGGTGTAAATACAGCGCAGGCGAGGCTAAACCTGTTCAAGTGCTGCATTACAGAGTCCACTCTCAGAGCTGGGGGCCTTCTCTCGTGACGGCTTCCCCTTTTGACTGCGTCTCAATCCACTGCTTCCCATGCTGCTTCTCACTCATCCAAAGGCCCCATCTAAAAGGGTGGGATAGTGATCACACACCCCTTGATGGGTCAAGAATCCATGGAAGTTAGGAAGGGTCAAGAATCCATGGAAGTTAGGAACCTCAATACATTTGAGGTTCTGGGCCTAAATTGCTTGCAAATGACAGTGAGATCTGCTTCGTCCACCTGTCTAGATAGATATTCTTTCCGTATTGTTCAGAGCAGGTAACCAGCTCTGATCCTGTTGGATTTGGGATTATTTTTGTCTTCGTGCTGAGCACATGGGTAGCGCTATAAACCCAGAAGAAGTCCTTGCTCCAAAGAGATTATGCTCTCCAAAACACATGTTGGATTAAGGAAGGTGCTTCGTAGCTTGTCCGTTCTCTGGGGTTGGGGCCGTCTTTTTGGTCTGTACCTGTACCGTGCCTAGCACAATGGAGTCTGGGTCCATGGCTGGGACTTCTTGGCACTACCGCAATACAGCTAACGATGATAAATCTATAGATTCTAATCCTCTGGTGTATGCTACATCACCTCTGCGTTTTATAAGCCCAGCGCTCAGGAACCTCCCAGTACCTAGCTGACCTGCAATTCTTTTCCTCCTCTCAAATCTTCTCCCCCCCCTCCCCAAGATACCCCTAGCCTAGTGCAGGCAAAATGTTTCTTTCCTGGTAGAACCCGGCTCCTCCAGGCAGAAGGTCAGTTTAATCAGTTGTAAAATTAGTCTGACATTGCCGCCAAGAACAAGCCTCACACCAAAGCCGAGTTAAATTTTTTGCTTGACCCAGGAGCGATCTTTTTCCCTCCAAAGCTGAGATGCTGACTTTGAGCTGTGTTAATGGCTGCTCCTCTCCTGCCATGGTTAACAGATTATTCCTCACTCACAGAGGGGAGGACAGGAGCATGTTGTGTTCTCTGCATAGCTTATTTGCTGGAAAGTTTTGCAGTGCTGGAAACAAACTTCTGTTGTAGAAGTCACAGCGCCTCTATACTGGCTTCCCGTAGCATGTTGTTTATCAGTGGTATTGTGGTAGCATTTAGTAGCCCCAGTCAGGGACCAGAACCCCATTGTGCTAGGTGCTGTACAAATTCATAACAAAGAGCCAGTCCTTGCCCCAATCTGGTAAATGGGGGAGGCTTGGCTGACCTGGAGTTCCAGGAATAGACGGACACCTGTGGTATTGTGTATGGCTTTGAGATACAGTGAGAAAGGGAGGGGACAGAATCACAACAAACAGCAAAAGCTCCGTTTTTTCAGACTCCAAAAACAAAGAGGAGTTTGAGTTGGTTGCCACGGTGCTGAGCGGAACACCACCTCTTCCTTGGGTCTAAAAATCCAGGTTTCCGATCCCTGGTGACATCAGGTTTTTTTGACCTGAAATCTTCCTCTTTTTATTACTGGCATTTAAGCGAGCTAACATATGTTCCGGCAGATGTGAAGGCCTATCATTAAACTGTTTCATCCCTTTTCACTGCCGAGCAATAATGGCAGATAAGTGGTTTTATGACTCTTTGAATACGTGGAAGGTGATTGCACCTCCTAGAAGTGAAGTGAGATGTACTTAAGAGGAAATTATGGGTTGCTGCCTGGCTGTTAAGGGGAGGAATTGTTCACATGGGGATAGAAGCATAAGTATGTGTAAAGTAGTAGGAATACATAAATAAAAGGCGACCGGGGTATAATATTAAAGGCGCTGACAGGAGGTGGTCTTGCCCATTTAACTCTCCCATATGGCTGTTTACACTGAAAAAGGATGGTGCTGTGGTTAATGCATTAGACGAGGACTCGGGAGATCTGGGTTGAATTCTGTGGCAGACTCCCCTCATGGCCTCGAGCAATCGCTGAATCACCGGGAGCCTCAGTTTCTCTTCTCTAAAATGGAGATGATGATAATGCTTTCTTCCACTGTTCATCTTCTCTGTTGAGACTGGAAGGTCTTTGGGGCAGGGCCTGTCAGCTACTCTGTGTTTCCACAGCACAAAGGGGCCCTGGTTTCAGTGCCAGCCTCTAGGTGCTACCCTAGTGCAAGCAATAAGACTACACGGCACTATAGCAACACGTAAACAAGTTTTCCATTCCATATGTTTACCTTTGTCAGTATATAGTAATACTTAGCTCTCATATAGGGCTTTCCATGCATAGACCTCAAAGCACTTTACAAAAGAGGGACTTCTCTACAGAGGGGGAAACTGAGGCATGAGGAGGGACTTGCCCAAGCTCACCCAGCAGGCTAATGGGAATAGAACCCAGGTGTCCTTAGTCCCAGTCTAGTGCTCTATCCATTAGGCAATGCTGCCTCCCTTGTATGTATACACATAAGATTTTATGTATGTATGTAGCCATAAACAAATGTTACCCTGCTTTATCACTTTATTTCAAACTCCCTGCATTTAGAATCAAATCTTCTCCTGAATCTGTTTTTAACAGATCTGGAGGAAAGAATTTCAAAGCAGCGTGTGTGGGTGTTTGCTTTGCCGCACCTGTTTTTTGTTTGTTTGTTTGTTTGTTTGTTTGTTTGTTTTTTCTGAATCTGTGGGAGCTGCACAGTTAAAACCCTGCATGCCTCCCTTGAAAATAGACTTGCTTCTGTCGATTCAACCCACCTGCAAAGAGATCTGGTGTCAGGAAGCATTTGTCTGAGCTATTGCTACGAAATGTCACTGCCTCGCACCCTCACCATAAGCCTTTTGCAATCATCCTGATCTTGGGTTTTTCTCTCTGCCTAATTCGCTTGAAAGGTCACTTGAAACCTCTCTGAGGATGCTTGTCTCATTATAGCACTGGGAGAGTCTGTGGGTTTGAATAACAGCAGAATGCGCCCAGTGGAGAGAAACAAGGGTAGAATTATCTTGTTTAATGAACTGAAGTAGCTATGCACAGGAAGGCAAACGTATGCGTCATTCCAAAGGGTTTGTGCAGTACATTGAAACTTGCATTAAGGACTTTACCTTCCGAGGGACCCACTGGACACTTTAAAGTGTGTTTCTCCTCTTCGACGAGGATTGATACAAACAGAATCATGATTCCCGTGTTGGTCTCTCAGTGGCTTCCCTAAGGAATGTGATTATTTAAAAAAAAAAAAAAGTCTCTTCTAACTTCGCAGCCCTGCTAACTCAACCTGGGATCTGAGAGTCAAGCTGAGTCCTTTTCTTCTTCATACGTTGTCTGTTGTAATAAAGGCTCCAGAGGCCAAGCACTGCTCTCAGTTGCATCTCTGCTACTTCATTGTTTGCAGATGGAGCTCTCGGCAACACCTGCTTTTGGTGGGTTTGCACAGCTGTCCGTGCCTGGAGCTTGGTAAACACAAGAGGGAGTGGAGTCCAGCGTAGACCTGTCCCCTCAGTGAGTTGTCAAGCTGTGGCTGAGCAGGGAGCTTAACCTGGGTTCCCAACGCCAAGGCTAGTCCTAGCCATTGGGCCATCCTCCTTCTGTATTCCGGTGAGGAGCACGAGCACAAGAGATCAGTGTGGGGTTGTTAACCCTTAGCGTCCCAGTCACTGCTAATGGTCTTCTGACTGCCAGCAAGCCACAGAAGAAGCCACCATTGTATCTAATACAAATATGCTGCTAGCCGATGTCTTCATGTAGCGTGATGGTGTAGTAAGAAGCTGCTCATTGGCCTGCGTTCCTGTCATTCACTAACCTAAGGAGCCAGGCTGAAGATTGTGTTTAGTTCCGCGGTGCAGTGATACCACCGAGGAACCGTATTCCATAGTCTAAGTTGATTTATATCCACAACACCTCTGCAGGACCGCACCTGGCTTCTTAGTCTGTCCTGCCTCCTACCTCGCTGCTTGCTGCTGATATGTAGCCAGGGTGGTGCATTTCAGGGCATTTCAGTTGTACTGGGGCATAGAAATGAACCCTGGAGTGATGAGTGGAGTAACAAAAGCACAAACAATTCAGGTAAACGTAAAGGTCTGAATTTGGAGGGGAGCAAAAGGGGAAATTATCTGCCTCAGACTCTCCTTCCACAGAGCTGATGGAACCGACATGTAAAATCTCCCTATCAATATGCTTTGTCTTTTCTTTCAGGTAAAACAGATAATGGAAGAAGCTGTCACCAGGAAATTTGTGCATGAAGACAGCAGTCACATCATCGCCTTATGTGGTAAATAATCCATTTGCAAAATGGTGCAGCTAACCAGTTGTCTGTCTTCTTAATTTCCTTACAAAATCAATGTTTGTTCCCTGGTGAGTGTAAGTGCACCACTGTTGCATTGCGAAAGCAGAGATCTGAAAGTTACAGAAGTTAGGAAATTCAGAATTCAGCCCCTTCCTCCACCCAGCTACCTCACTTTTAGCTCCTTTTATGTTCTCATGACAATGATTACATATCCTGGTAACTGAGAGGTGGCGTGGTCCAGTGCATGGGGCTCTGGGTTTGGACTGAGAAAAATCTTCATTCTATTCCCACCGCAAGTCACTTCTCTTTCTTTCCGCTATCCCCCCATCCTTTGTCTGAGTTGTCTATTTAGATTGTAAACTCTTGGTGGCAGAGGTGATCTCTTCACTATACGTTTGTACTGTGCCTAGCACAGTGAGGCCCCCAATAATCAGAGCATTCCTGGGGGCGGCAGTGTGGGTTAGTGGGCGGAGCAGAGTCTGGGAACAGGAAATAATTCTTGGACAAGTCATTTAACCTGTGTGTGCTAGTTTCTCCATCATTAAAATCGGGATAGCCACCTCCCCTTCATATGACTGCTATGAAGATGGCCTGCTTGTTCAGTGCTTTGAGAGTACAAAATGCTAGATGTGGGCTAAATATTGTCTGTAAGCAGCCTCGCTTTCTTAGAAGTAGGCTGTGAAGAGAGTTTAGTAGGTACCTTGAAAAATGACCCTGTGGGTTTTGAGAGATTGGGATAGCTAGGGAGTTGTATCTGTACTAATAACCAGGACTCTTACAGCTTTGTCCTGGGTGATATTTTTGCACCTGTGAGAATTGGCTGTCCATTTTCCATCCATTTCCAGGGTGTTCAAATCTCCTGGGCCACTTTGAAAATTTCACTCTTGACCTTTTGTATATGTAACGCAGTTGTCCGCGTCTAAAAGTGACACACAATAGTATGCATCGAGCCACATGCTTCAGGTCACAGAGCTCTCTAATTGGAAGGGTGCATTGATTTCTCCATCTAAAGTTCCTCCTTCGGAAGACTCATTCCTCTTTGCATTGCTAACATCGATTTTCCCGGCAAAACTGACTAACTTAATGAACAGGTAGCCTGGGCTGGGTGAAAACACTTTAATTACCACCTTTGACTGCTCTTTGCCATCTTGCACCGTCCCTCATGAACACAGCACACATGTGCGTAATTAAAAATGGACCTATGAAACCTAATCAAGGCTCCCACAGAGTAATTTTAATACCTTCTCATTTAGAGTTCCTCAGGGTCAAATTAAGCCTTGTAATAACACTGTTGATTCTAGCTGTGTTATAGCCAAGATGCATTTGAAAAGTTTGAAGGGACTTAACTTTTTCCAAGAGGTGGTGGAAGGTGAGAGATTTCCGTTCAGAATTGTGCACGGCGAGGGTGTCAGCCTCCCTTTCCGTGTTACAGACCCAAACATAACGGCCTTGAGCTAGTTCCTGAAAACCAGGAAGAGATACTGACCATAGCTACAATTATCTGAGCTGAGTAAAGTGCTAGTCAACAAAGAGGTGTCAATATTGGCAAGCAAGTTGAGATATTTAAAATTCTTTGACGCACTTGGGAGTATCAAAGTTCAGCGTTGAGGGGCGATCACCCTCTGTGATCCTCCCGCTGCAGGAAAGGGTCTGATTCAGCCACCTATATTCCCAATAAGAAGTACCTTCATCCATGAGTAGTTCCACTGGCTTCATTGGCACTATTTGAGGAATAAGGTGCTATTCGATATGAATAAGGATGGAAGAGTCTCGCCCAAAATGCCTTTCCAAAGGGTGTGGTCTTTCAAGAACCAAAATCGTAAAAATCAGGTAGGGTTTTTGATGCCTACGCCATCCATTTGGCTACAAGATGTTTTAAATCTTCTTTGGTACATTTTACTTTCCACGGCAGTGTTAGCCAAGTGCAGTATTCTATACATGATGTATCTGTGCAGCTGGTCATGATCAAAGGCAGACACTTAGACACATGCTTTGTCCCATTGGAGATTCTTCCTCAAGAACATAAAAACGGCCATATTGGGTCAGGCCTATGCGCCATCTAGTCTAGTATCCTGTCCTCTGACGTTGGCCAATGCCAGATCATTTAGAGGGAATGAACAGAACAGGGCAGTTATCGAGTGATCCATCCCCTGTCGCCCAGTCCCAGCTTCTGGCAGTTAGAGGTTATGGGGCACCCAGAGCATCTTGGCTAATAATTATTGGAGTATCCTCCATGAACTTGTCCTCTATTCTTGAGACTTAAAGGCAAGAGTTTACAATAAAAAAATAGTTTAACATGATCAGGAAGACTCCTCAGCATAATGACCATCTCACTCCTATGGGTATGGATGGCAGTCTTCCCAAAGGCGCCTGAGCAGAGGGGGAGAAAGCTGTAGTTAACCCCGTGCGTAACAAGGGCCAGGAAAAACTCCTGCCCCCTCAGCAGAGATGTCAAAGTTTGAATGAGTACTGAGATAAAACTCCCCTCTCGCCTCTGGAGAGTGGTTGCTTCAGGTTTGGGTTGAGGTCCATGCCTGTGGCGGTGGGGTGAAACTTACACTGCCTGTGCTGGTGGATAAATGGAACTGCACGGCCAGCTTCTCAAAAGAGCTCAACTCCCATTGAGAAGATGAGTTGTGGAGTCATAAACTCTGGTCCCTTCATTTAAGTGGCTAAAATGAGTGCTGTTGCTGGGCTCTTTTGAATATCCAGCCCACACTTGCAAAAATCTGGCACTATTCACCAGTATTGGATACACCCTCTGCCCCAGACCCGCACCCCCCTACACTGACCACACTTTGCTGGGAATTAAAACTTATTTAAATTGCAAAGGAATGTCTGCCCATAAATCCTTGCCTCCCCGCTACTGATACTTTAAATACTCTTTGACGTGTGATCAGCTTTAGCCATGGGAGATACTCACTTGCCTATGGAGATTATCCATCTGAATTCCTCTCTCGGATTTCATGGTACTCAGGTCCTGTGGTTAAAAATATCTAACCAACTATTGAGAGTGGTGCAGAAGTTCAAATAGTGGCAGTTGAAGCTGGCTTTCAAAGCCCATGGGGTTGTTTGAAGAAATAACTATTGATGGCAGATCTTGAATGCAGAGTGCTAAGGATCACAATTTCTTTTCACTTCCAGCTTCATGTCTGGAAAGCAAGATTCTCATTCCCACTCTCACTTTTGTGCCTGCCCATTGACATATGAGACAGGGTGATTCTCCTCTGCAAACGTGGCTTCTTGGGGTGTCTATGGTTATTATGTGCCAAGGACAAATTTGCTCAGGTTTCAGGTAACAGATGTATACATTTCCAGACCTGCAGGCGCAGCCTGGGACTGATTTTATTTTTTTCCTCCCCCTCGAGGCACCTAAAGGGAGTTGAGTGCCCAATTTCCATTGGATTTCAGTGGAAATTGTACCACAAAATTCCATAAGACGACTAAAAATCCCAGCCATAGAATTGGCAGGTCAAATGCTGCCGTAAATCCACTGTGAGGTGTTGTGAGGATTTATCAGTTGAGATTAAGTTAGCAAAATGGCTTCAATCTCGTATTGGAGTTAGGTAAATAGAGATGGTGGGAGCTTTGCAGCTCTGTGTACATGGCCTCTCAGATGCCCCTTGCATATAGTGACTTCATTCATTTCAGTCACAGAGGGCCTACGTTTCACACACATTGAGGGTCCCCTGGCTTTTCTTGTTGAAAATGACTTCCGTTGGAAATTCTCTGTGATGGCAAATTCATGATTAAGAGATGAAAACTACAGGAAGGAATCCCACAATGTCCGACATGAATAATAGGTGTATCCCTCTAATTTGGGATCTTTATCACACATTGTGTCCCCCGTTTAGGATGTAGCAATATGAGTGAATGGGATACAGTGTTTGTGTTGCATATATTATTCCCCATAATAACTATATGTTTATACTGTATTAATAGGAAGGATAGCCCAGTTGTTGGGGGAACTAGCCTGGGACTTGGAAAACCCAGGTTCAAATCCCTGTTCTGCCACATACTACATAAGAATGGCCCTACTGGGTCATATTAAAGGTCTATCTAGCCCAGTATCCTGTCTTCCGACAGTGGTCAGTGTCAGATGCCCCAGAGGGAATGAACAGAACAGGGAATCATCAAGTGATCTATCCCCTGTTACTCATTGCCAGCTTCTGGCAAACAGACGCTAGGGACACCATCGTGGCTCATAGCCATTGATGGACCTGTCCTCCATGAATTTACCTAGTTCTTTTTTAACCCTGTTATGGTCTTGGCCTTTACAACCTCCTCTGGCAAAGAGTTCCACAGGTTGACTGTGCGTTGTGTGAAGAAATACTTCCTTTTATTTGTTTTAAACCTGCTGCCTATTAATTAATCCTGCTGCCTATTCCCATTTGACCTTGGTCAAATCACTTATTCTCTCAGTGCCTCAAGGGGTGATAGTACTGCCATACCTCCCAGGGGTGTTGTGAGGATAAATACATTAAAGATTCTGAGATGCTCAGATACTGTGGTAATGGTGGCCAGATACGTACCTACAGTCTTTGTACCTGCCTCAGTATCAGAGCCCCTTCCAGTAATGCATTAAGCCAGTGGTTCCCAAACTTTAACAACCTGTGAACCCCTTTCACTATAATGTCAAGTCTCGTGAACCCCCCCTCTTAAAAATGAATCTTTCCAGGGATTTTCTGCTTTACCTGAGTATAAATTATAAAAGCAGCGATCTTGGAAATATAAAATTTGTTTTTCTGACGTGCTTATTACACACTATTTATTATTACAGTATTTCTATTATGTTATGAAAACGGCAACACTCTTCCAAGATCTCACTTTCATAGCTTGTATCACTTTGAATAAGCCTGTTATAAGACAAAACTTCTATGTTTTGTCAAGGAGTATCAGATGTGAAACAGCATGAAGGTATTTAAGAAGCCAAATCAAAGAGTTCCTCCTACACAATCATTCAGGTCTTGAGTAGTCCAGGCAAACAACTCACGTTACCACAAAGCTTAAACTTGTTCTTCATAATCATTTTAAAAATAATACAAGCTGCCTGTTTAATTTTAAAAACAGAAAAAAATAATCCACCTCTCTTTCCATTTCTTATAAGGAGTCTTGAAGTTGAAATCTCCTCAGCGTGATAGATATGGTTGCTTTGATCTGATTAGCTTTTGGAAGTCCAGGGGCTCCAGGCTGCTGGCCCCATGATGCCTGGGATCCTAGGGACAGCTCTGTCTGCCATTAGGGAATTTTTTCCTGAGAACACCCTGTAACATTTGACAAACACCAGTTTGGGAACCACTGCATAAAGCCATGTGACTAACTTCTGTAAGGATACATTGATGCTGGGACCCACATTCTTGTCTATTTCATAGATGGTTATTGAAGATCCGTATGGTATGTATATGATATAAAGTCATCATTGGATACATTTAATCCCCTGGGTGAGGGTTTAGTTGATATTTTGATCCCTGTGGGATCCCGGGAACTGAGATGATGATTAAATCTGGTCAGTGCGCGCTGTTCAAAACTTGTGGTTGGACTGAGCTGTCTTTTTAAAATCAGCCGGATCCTCTCGCTCACCTTCTTAGTGGAATGATTGCTGTGCGGTGTCTGCGATGGTGGGCTATTAACATGGTGCTGATGCTTGTTACGTTGGCTCATCTCCTTTTTGAGGTTTGATGACTGGGTAGAGCTGTCTGGCTCTTCGGAAGATGCTTATGTCAAAAAGTTGGCCAGCTTGTCACGTGTGGCAGAGTATTTATTAAGGCCTAAATTGTGCCGTTAGGCACGGACCTGAGTAAGACACAGCTGACTCAGACACACTCTTCAAAAATTCCTCCCTGGGCTCCCCTTGTGCTGGGGATTGGGAGAGAGAAATTCCTCTCATCAACTCCCCAAAGCACTGGGAATTGCCATGTGATAACCCCAATGTGGCTGGTGAGAGAGGAATGAATCCTTTCCCTGTTTCCGCCCCTGCCCACCCACCCACTACTTCCCTGCACTTGGCCAAGTTAGTAGGACCAAGCTAACCCATACTACTTATTTTATAGACCTCTTTCTCCTTGTTGTTTGTGGTTGATGCACAATAGCACCGTCTTTTGGAGTGGATGGCTTCGCAGCTGTTGCTCTTTGAGGCTCTGCTTAGTGGGTGCCTGCATTTAAAAAAAATTGTCTTTATTTTTTAAATGGAGGCTCCATTAGACACTGTTTTAGTTCCTCATCTGTAAGACAGGATAAAAAATACTTCCCTTCTCCTCCTTTACCTTTCTTCTGAGCATAGATCCTGATCCTCCAAAGAGTATCACATTGGCAGACCTCTGCTGACTTCAGTGGGTGGTCTGCATTGTTTCACGTCATAGTATCAGGGCCTTAGATTTTAAGTTTTCTAGGGGAGGGACTTTTTCTGCCTATGTGCACGTACAGCACCTCACAAGTAGCACTACTGCCAAGCCTAAGGATTTAAAAAAACCAGGAGCCAGGCCTGAACAATCAGGAAATTTAGAAAGGTAAAGTTGAGGTTGTTTTTTTTTTTTTTTTTTTGCGTTAGGGTTTATCTGGATCACGTTTGTTTGCTTTTCTCCGCAGTCAGGAGGGCTAGAAATTTGCTTAATTTTTTTTAGAAATCATGACCAAGTTTGTCACTGACTCCAGAAGCTAGAGTTTGAAGGTTAGCGCCAAATATCACAAGGGGCATGAAAAACTGGTGCAATATGGCTCTGATCTCGGCTGGAACATGAAAGGTTGTGTGCAGTCACTTCTCAACATAGTGTTTTAAAATAGAGGGGGGTATGGCAAGGGCTAAAGCCACATGATATCAGTATGAAATACGCAAGCAGTCTCTCATTTTCCATCCCGGCTGCACTATATGCTACCCAGTTCACTCCTACATTGCAAAGAAATATTAGCCAGTGTAATGTCTGCGTAAGGGGGAGAAAAGGCAGCTGTTAACAGCTGATAAACCCTTCATCTGAAATTTAAGCATCACTGCCGTCCCCCAACCCCAGCTGGGCTCTTGTTCTCAGTGTGTGACTAAGTAAGGGACTAAGGAGTGAGTAACTCTTCCTTAGCCAGCTTGCTGTTGCTAGGCAGTCTTGATTAGCCTAAGAAAGTATTCTGACTTGAAGCGGGGCTGCTGCTTTGCATGTAAGAAGAGATAATAATTAACTCTGTACAGGGACTAGGAGAAGCTGGATGTTTTGATATCACCTTAGCTAATTGAATAGAGAAACCATAGTGTTTCCGGCAGACTTGGCTAAACAGTGCCTGGCTGGGCCCTGCTCTGGGTTTTCCAGCTCTGTCTGTCTGTCTGTTTCTCTCCAGGAGATTTATTCTCCCTCTATTTAAAATTCAGTATGTGAGTAACTTGCTGCAAGTCTTTTTATAAATATAGAATACTTGTGAATCATTTTACGCTCCTGCAAAGCTGGGCTTAGCAAGAGCCTCTCTAAAGGCGCCGTGATTGCTTTTTGGTCCCCATTATGCACTGTGCTAATTGCAAGGCTGCTAGTCGTCCTAGATCTTGAGTGGCTACGAGAGTCTGTGTGCCCCTCAGAGTTGGTAAGACAACTCCCACCTTTTCATGCTCTCTGTATGTGTATATGTATCTCCTCAATATATATTCCATTCAATGCATCTGATGAAGTGGGCTGTAGCCCACGAAAGCTTACGCTCAATTAAATTTGTTAGTCTCTACGGTGCCACAAGTCCTCCTGTTTGTTCTCCTATGTGTTACTAAAGGAAATGCCGTGATTCAGGACAAGGGACAGCTCCCCACGGCCAACATTTCAACTCAGAGATTGGGTTGCCTTCCCCTCGGTGCTATTCAGTACGGAGCTATCCCATACAACTTGGAGGTGGCTGGTGGTGATTTTCTCTGTGATCTGACTAACAGGGAAAACCAGCGCTGACACAGGCACTGTTGTGGAAAAAGCTGGGCTTAGATGTATGTGTTTTCAAACCTATTTATAGCTCAGCGATGTCCCTTTTCCTTAAGCACATCGGATTTTCAGACCTCCAGTTACATGACTCAAAGCTTTGCTCTCCGAGAGCAGCACACTTTGTACTGATGCTGTAATGTGGCCTGAGGAGGAGCACAGCGGGACAGGGACAGTGTTTCTTAAAGGGACGCAAAAGCCACGCTAGCGAACTGCAAAGTGCTTCAGAGCTGCATTCGTGGGGAAGAAATGAATAATGGCAGCACAGGAGGATTTGTTTGCATTTACTCCACCCACAGCTCTTTCCCTGGCAGGAGCTATTGCAGGATGTCGTGGAGGGGGAATGAGTCAGGCTGGAAAGTTTGCGTAGCATTTTTGCAGCTGAATTAAGAAAACCTCCCTAGGCTGAAAGCTCTCCGAGGAGATGTTTGTACACTGCCCAGCGTGGTGGGGCTTCAAATCTAGTTCTCTGTTTGGTCCTATAATCCAAATCCTATTAGGCAGAGAGATTTTTCTTGAGTGTTTGTAGGTTTAAATGTGTGGGGTTTTTGGTAGTGTAGGTCCTAACCAGGCCTCCGGAGTTGCTCTGCCTGTGCTGGAAAATCTTATCTCTAGCCCTGCTTCATTTACACAATTGCAAAAATTATTATTACTTTTTTATATAGTAATTTTGGAAAGAAAGGAAGAGTGTGTTCTGCATTCACTAGCAACGAATTCAAGATTGTCCGCATCAATGTTAGTAGCGTGGAGACCTTCAAGATGATCAGCCTGGATTTAAATATTCCCGCCTTTAAATATTCTGTTTGTGGGCAGAACAAACCTTTACTCTTTGCAAATATATTCACTTGGTGGAGCAGAAGCTTCCATTCCGTTGTCTGCCTTGTGGAGATTTTATTCAGTTGTCTTATTCCTTCATCTGTTAGCTTTTCAAGCATCACGCTGAGCGGATAAGATCTGGCTCAGTTAGCATGGAGACATGCAGTCCTTTAAGCTTGGTTTGTTTCTTATTGTGTTAGTTTTGTGCTTGCTTCCTTCTGCGGCAAACGTGCTTTCACGTTGTGAGCTTGATTGGCGAAAACTGACCATGTCTGTCTCTTGATTTCTAAACCCAGTTGAACAGATTTGGCTCAGTCTCTGTGCTGGCAGCATCAGAGCAAGCTGAATCAATGGCTTATTACTGAGCTAAATGCCGTCACGTTTGATGCTGTTGCAGCCACTGTGTATATATAGAAAAAAGGGCTTGGATTTGTTAATAACCAAGCTGGTGCCTTTAAATGATAATTACACATTGACTTATGGTATATACTGGGATTTATAGCCATAAACCGTGCGGACCTTACTCAGGCAGAAATCCCACTGGCTTCCCCAAGTCAGTCTGAGTAAAAGAGGAAAATGTTCCTTGGGATTTGGGCTTCAGCCTGGTTATCACTGCGAATAACTGAACATAATTACCACTGCCACACGTGAGCTATGTTACGGTGAAATTCCGTGTTACAGCAAAGTTAGCATGTTGGAGGAAGGTCCCGCAGATTAGGAGCAGTTAGTGGTACCTGAGATGAAATTAGCTGTAAAACGGTTTCAATAAAACTACCTGAGCTTGTTGCCTCTATTTGCCCTTTGCACCGAGTAAGGGGTTGTGAGATTCGTTCCATGTTTTAAAATTGCACTGGTGCTTCATGTGCCTATGTTAGAGCTACAAATGATGGCAATAGAGCCAGCCTGGTTCTGTTCCAAAGGACTCCAGCCGAGGACCCGTCCCGCTGAACGCTTCCAGTAACCCACTGGAACTGAGCCTGCCCATCACCTTGCCCTCCTGGTTGTAGAAAGGCTGGAAAACATCCTGGGCTGAAAGATATCTTTGCACCAAAATGGCCTCCAGCTCCCTCCCTTCCCCAGGGTTGAGACAGGGAACCAGGTGGATATTGGTGGTTGGGATTTAAGTTTGGTTCGTTTAAAAGCTTAACTCGAAAGGAAACTCAACGAAGGCCAACTCCCTGCAGAAGATATTTGTGAGAGTCTGTGATGACTCCAATTCATTATGTTCCCTCCCTGCCCCCAGTTCTAACCCACATGAGTTCTCAGGTCTTGTTGTCCACCCCATCCTGCTTTTCAACCCCTGAGCTTCTTCCTTGCAAAGCCCCGTGATGCCCCGTGCTTGGAAGGGACCCAGGGTAGAGAGGTTCACCAAGTGGGGAACAACAGGGCAAACTGTGGAGAAAAGCAGCTTGCATGGATGACACTTAAAGGGTGATCCTGCAAGATGCTAAGATCTCCCGACAGCCAGCAACATCAAGGGGGGGTATGCAGTGCACGCAGGAGCTCAGCAGCTGGAAGGACGAGGCTTTGAGGCTGCAAGCCCTGAAATCTCATAGATCTTGGCAGCACAAGAGTGGAAATTCCCTGAGGATGCACCATTTCTATACAGCCTCTCCAGTGTCTCAAACACACCTATTAGATAAAAGCAGTCGGACTGTACGCACGATGTGTCTTCCCCCACTGCTGCTCCTGCCTATAACAAGGTCATGGAACCTTGAAACCAAATGTGTTTCTTACCTGTTTAGGCTCCCCCCATCCCGTTATCCGTTGTTGATCTATGCACTCACCGGTCTGTTGTGGTAGTGCTCTTAAGAGCTGGGCTGTGCATGGTGGTTTGTGGTTATAGGGTTGCCCATACCTTCTGGGAAGATGAGGCTATTTAAAGCATGTTTGACGTATTTGTTCTGGAGGAAAACCTCCCGGAGTAGATATTCTCGAATCCCACATCAATCCCAGTTACTCAGGCTCTATGCGGCTGTCAGGCCTAAGGCGGGATGATGAACATGCGTGCACACACCCTGACCCAGGGCAACACAGCCACTCTGTAGCGGCCACTGTTCCTCTGCACCCCCTCATTGGTTGCCCTCCGTCATTAGACCTGCACAATCAAAACTCCATCAACATCCTGCCCTAATGCCACGCAGGCAGATTCAGAGTTGGCATGGAACCCTGTACCCTGGCACCCAGGGTTCCTCTGTCCCCATCCAAGGGTGCCACCACGCTATGTTTGACAGTGCGGAGGAGTCTCCAAGGACTCCTCTGCAACTTAGCTGAATTTTACCCATAATTACACTGGCTCTCTCAAAAGCCCTCAGAAAATGAAGCCAGGCAGGCTCCAGGGATCTTTATAGCATCCCTTGTGATGGGTGTTCCCTTAGGGGACTGGATCGGGGGATGTTTCCAGCCTGGGTTGTGTGGAGCTGATTCCCTAGTAACAGTAACTGGTATTGATGTCTAATCTCATATGGACCAGGCCTCACTTCTTGAGCTGAACGTCTTCTCCATAGTGTGAGTTAAAGGGTCCCCTCCCACTCCTGCACTTTCCATCTCCCTCTTTCTCCAGCTCCCTTCCTTTCTCCGGCTTTCAAAGAATCAGGAAGAACATTTTGTCATCCTCCTCAGAAAGACTCGCCCACCCGGCCTGCCCACTTGCTAAACAAGGGACGGTAGAAGCGCTGCTGCCTCCTGCCCATCATTATCTAATACAGATGCGCTCGGTTTGCAGTAATGAATAAGCAGGCGCTTCCCGCTCGATGAAATATGCCTGAGCCTCACTTGTCCCTAGCCACCAGCAGCCTCATTTCCACTCCGATGCCGGTTCCTTAGAACTGACAGGATCGCAGGGAGGGAACCGAAGAATTGACAACTTGATGAAATTGCCTGCAAGCCAGAGACTGCAGACGTCAAGGAAAATGCCTGGCGGACGAGTGTGAGGGATAGATTCTCCGCTTGAGATAAGCGGCTGCCTTCGCAAAAGCCAAGTGCAGAGGAATGCAAAGAGAGAGTTCAGAGCAGAAGGGCTGGAAGTCAGGGAATCTGGGTTCTGTTCTTCCCCCTGGGGGCATGACACTTTGCTGCTTTGTGCCTCAGTTTCCCCATTTGTAACATGGTAACGATATTGCTGTTCCTGCCTTACAGGAGTGTTGTGAGGATTAGTTTGGGGACACCACTGGGTGGTGGTGCTTCCCCCCCAGCCGTGACTGCGTGTCAGTGGTGGGCCAAGGCATTCCTGCCCGGAACGCTAATATTTCACCCTTTTCCTAGCACCTTCCATCTGAAAGCGTCCAAGCACACTTTGCAGACAGCCATTAAGTAAGTCTCAGAACCATCCCATGAAGAGAGGAATTTCCTTGTTTGACAGATGGGGAAACTAAAACACGGGCAGACAAAGTATCTGAGACTTTCAGGCCAGAAGGGAGCATCATGATCATCTAGTCCGTCCTCCTGCACATCGCAGGCCACAGAACCTCACCCAGCCACTCCTGTAATAGACCTTTAACCTCTGGCTGAGCTACTGACATCCTCAAATCAGGATTTAAAGACTTCAAGTTACAGAGAATCCACCACTGACTCTCGTTTCAGCCTGCAAGTGACCCGTGACCCGTGCTGCGCAGGAAGGCGAAAACCCCACAGCATCTCCACCAATCACATTGACTACAAGGAAAAATTCCTTCCTGCCCCCAAATATGTTGATCAGTTAGACCCTGAGCATGTGGGACCCACCAGCCAGACACCTGGCTCACCCTAGAAGCCTGGGCCAGAGCCAAAAACCCCTCAATGCCTCTGATTCCCCTAAACACTCTTTGTCCGACTTGTGTATTTCGACTCCAAGCACCTGGGAACTTTGCTGTCTTAGGCACCGTAGAAACATGTAGTCGAACCCAACAGGGCCCAGATCTCAGTTGGCACCTCTGGGTGCTACTGTAATGTTAGGAAGAAGAACCCAGCTCTCCTGACTCCTACTGGTGTGCAGCAGCCCCCAGACCACTCAGCAAATATCCACCACTGCTGCTAATAGCCCTCTGTTTTTGATATTTCGCTCATGAGAAATCCACGGTTCCCTGTGTGACGCCTCAAAAAAGTTGCGTGACCCAAATGCAGCCCTATAATATCTACACTGAAGACGAGGAAATAGTCCTTGTCCTTTGACGACTCATCTTCCTCCTCTCACGAGCATGTGACTCATGTTCTGAATCTTCCCAGGCTAGTTTTCTCACAGCCGTGTCTCCATCAAGCCCTGCCTATCTGAAGTCTTTCATTAGCTCGGTATTTTTTTTAATCTATTCCTATATATTTTAAGTACTGAGGTTCCACTGAAAGCTGAACTATACTCTGTTAAAGAGTTTCTTTCCCCCAGATACACAAAGCCAGCTCAGATTGTGCTATAATAAGAACTTCCTTTAAAAAAAAAAAAAAAGGGGAGGTGGGGGGAGAGATCCTTTCAGAGGCTTTCAATTGCATTTTTGAAATTAGAATTTTAATATGATTCAAAGGGCTGTGTCTCATTGCAGCAAATGTATGTGATGTGCGTATAGCGAGCTCTGCTGTCCAGCCCTCTGCTGGGGATCTGGGGCCTGTAACTTCACTTAATGCTGCTGGGTAGCAAATATTCCGGGCCAGGTGGTGCCTTCCAAGCCAGGGCCCTGTGATAAGGCATGTGTAGACAGGCCCCTACCTCAACTAGAGCGCAGCAGGGACACGGGGACGAGCAGACCCTACCGTGTTTTGCAAAAGGATGCTACATGTGAACCCTCACGCTATCCATACTAGCAAATTTGCAAGGGTCACAAGGAGGGCGAGGCTGTAACCAGGCTTGTTCCATGAGTTAACTCTCAAATAATGATCCTTAGTTGTTTGTATTACAGCCTTGTCTCAAGAGCTAACCCGTGACCCAGGGACCATGGTGCCAGGTGCTGTACATGGACATAGTGAGAAACAGCCCCTGTCCTGAGGTAATCACAGTCTACATACACAAGACGGACAAAGGGTGGGAGGGGAAACAGAGACACAGAGAATTGAAGTGACTTGACCAAGGTCAAACAATACGTCGGTGGCAGAGCCGAGAAGGGAACCCAGATCTCATGACTCCCTGTTTGCTTCCTTTTCAGCTAGGCCATATCAGACCTTTCATCATCCTGGCATGATCATTGTCCTCTTGCTGCTACAGGCGGCCTGGCTCCATTCCCTGGTGCAGAGGAGGGGCGGGCCCCTGGGCTCCATGTTGCCAATCCCCTTTGAAGAGGCTAATGCCTGTGTCCATGCACTCCTTATGCAGCTCTCCAATCCAGGAGCGCCAGGGAGGCTCTTGTAACTAGCATCATCCAGAGGCATAGGGTGTGGAGGCGGCTGATGCTCTCTGCATCTGGTCTTTGCAAACCCATCTAGGATCCTAGTCACATTGAGATGGGCCTGGCCCTTGTGTGTGTGTGTTACAGCAGCAGTTACTTTTGTTTTTGCAAGGATGCCTTACTGAATCTGCAACCTCCCTTAATATTCTCTTGTGGCGATAATACGACTGGAGGCGATAAGTTAATTTATAGGCAGGAAGGCCTGATCCCACCCCATTGTAGTCCATGTGGATCTTCCCTCCCCGATCTCTGCACATACAGGTATGTTTTATCTCCCTCCATGACACATGGCTGCAGCTGGGGCCAGAGAAGATGTTAATGGTTCGGATCCCCCTTCCTGTAATAGAAAGGGGATTGCAGGCAGGGTGTTTGCTGTGGGAATACTCTCCAATCCTGCTCTAAAATAGCTCAGAATGGCTGATTTCCAGGGTTCCCTGCTGGGCCCGTTTGATTCTGAGGAGGGGAGCAAGGAACGCTGGGGCAGGGTTGGTATTTAGAGCTATTGCTTGGTGGAAAGCGGGTAGGGTATTTTGCAGTATTGCCTCAGAGCCCTATGGTGCTAGGCGCTGTAAAAAACACAGAACAAAAAGACAGTCGCTGCCCCAAAGGACAATTAGTATTTGGTTTTATGAATTTAAACAATCAGCGTGATGCTCAGAGCTGGTGTTGGGGCACTTCTTATTTGTGTTAATCAGCAGACCCTTAATTCTTTCAAGTATTTGTATTCATTTATTTTTAAAATCTGTCTAGCCCTCGAGTTTCTGGAAGGCTGCTGCTGCAGCCCATCCATGGGCTTAAATTTCAGCGCCTCTACTATAAAATAGCCAGCAAAGGCTCCTCCTGCTTCAGGTGGTGCAGATCATGCTACTTCCTTTTTGTTTTACTCGTAGGTTTTCTTGCTCTTTCATTCTGCCTTGTTTCCGTACTATATTAAATCAGAAGCTACATTTTTTTGTCAAAGGAATTTAAGGGCGTTTGATACCTACTTTGGATTTCAATGGGGCTGAAGTCATAACCTAGTTTAAATCTCCCAGCCGTAGTCCCAAAAATACTATGCAATCCTTGACACTTCCAGCCCTGTTGGTGGCACAGTCCAGTCCCCAGTAATGTAGTTTCTTAAAGTTCCCTCTGTGATCCTAGATCAGTGGTTTTCAATCTCTTTTCATTTGCAGACCTCTTAAAAAATTTCAAATGGAGGCACAGACTCCTTTGGAAATCTTAGCCGCAGTCTGCGGACCCCCAGGGGTCCACATGGACCACAGGTTGAAACCCACCGTGCTAGATGATGTGATGTCTTGACAAGGAGGTCTGGAATGCTGGCTGTAAAAAACAACTTGGTGTTCAAATATTTTTTACTGATTAAAAGTGGCAAGGAGAGCTTTGCACTGCTTGAGCTTCCGGGATGCTGGACAAATAGCACAGGGAAAATCTAGCTTGCTTCTTAACCGAACTCCCGGGGAAAATCAGCAAGAAACACAGGCCTGTGAGTTATTGGAAGGTCCTCCAGGTGTGAAGTGAGAAAAACTGACAGTGACCTGCTACTTGGTGTCTCATTTGTTCTTTGACATTTAGGAATCAGTGAGCTGCTGCTTTCCACTGAAATGTTTGCACAGCTCCAGGTGGTTTGATATGAAGTCCCTGAGGTATGTTATGCACCTGCAAGGCCACAAGACGTGACTCTGCTAAGATGAATAATGCAGTCTGGATGTATAAATGGGATGGGCAGGGGGCGTCCGTGTAAGTGAAGCCATGCTGCTCAGAGATCTGATTGCGGCTGTCGCTTCGGAGATCGTGGCCCATGGCTACAGCAAATATCAGCTGTGCCTATGGGGGAGACTTTCTCTCCTCTACATCAGTCCATTAAGCCCTATTAATGGTTCCTGACACTGTTGTAAAAGAGAAAGCAAATGAGGGCATTTTATTTAATGATCTACAGAAAGCTGGGTCATATTTCTGATTTCCAGTGCTCTTTGGAGAGAGACGGCGGACAAATCAGTTGTGGAGTGTCTCAGGAAATAGTAGGTGTGACACTGGGCAGGATTTTTCAGTTGTGGTTCATGGATTTTTGGTGCCCAATGTAAGACGCCTTTTAAAGGGATCTGATTTTCAGAAAGTACTGGGCAGCCTGTCTCTGATAATTGGGTCCCTTTAACAGGTCTCTGATTGGCCACTGGGAAACATGGGAGGGACTTAAAATCATTAGCCATCCTGGAAAATCCTGACCTTTCTCTGTGTGGCTGTGCCTACACTCAGTGTTAGGGGTATGAGTCTCCTGCTTGCGTCCACTTCCTCATGCTACCTCTCGTCGAGCTAGGGTGAGAATAAATAGCAGTGTAGTCGCAGCCACAGGTGTACACATCCCCGTTTGATTTCAGGTGCATTTGTGCTCGGCACAGCTCAGCCGTGACTCTGCCACCACGAGCATGTGGACACGAGCCGGGGAGTCGCTGGTAGCTCATAATGTAGGCATAGCCCGCATGTGTGTTTAACAGGAGATAGGCCAGTGCTTTGAGCGCCAAGTCTGGACAAGTTTGTATCAAAGCAGAGCAGCATGAGTTTCCTAATTTATTATTATTATTAAGAATTATCTGTATCATGGTAGTGTCTGGGAGCCCCAGTTGCAGACCTGGAGCCTGTTGCGCTAGGTGCTGTACAAAGACAGAACAAGATGGCCCCTGCCCTAATGACCTTACAATCTTAGTAGGACAAGATGAGGCACATGGTGACAGATCTGTGGAGGAATGCAAGGAAGTGAGACAGTACTGGCCTAACCACAGTCAAGTTTTTGGTAGGTGTCATGGCAAAGAAGAGTTTTAAGGAAGGATTTGAACCAGGACAAGGATGTAGGTGTAATGTCTGATCCGTCTTACAACCAAATCACCTGTTTGGCTGGTAGATATGGAGATATTTATTCCCTGCAATCTCTCCTTTACCTTCACTGCCTTTGTTTAATGCACTTTATAGTTTCCTTGTTTGTTACATCTGCTGAGTTGTAATAAGTCTCTGATCTCCAATCCTCACTATTCCATTTGTATCTATTATTCATGGAATCATGTTTTAAGAGAACCTAACAGAAATGAAATTTTAAAAAGCAATCCATGCTGTGCACATTCTGAGCTGCTCAATGAATCCCTCCAAATGTGCACTATTCCTGTAATAACAATAATTAAATGTGGTGTCTTTTTTAATTTTTTTTTTAATTTTTAAGATATATATTGATAACTACGCTGGCTAGAAACAGGTAGTTTTTTCCACGCTGAAGTTAACCATGCAAACATTGTTGCAACTGGCATAATTATTACTTGATTTTTCAAAGTCTTTGTTGTTAGCTACACGAGAATCCTGTTGCATATAACACCTGCTGTATTTGTCTTAAAAGAAAATGGGATACTTGAGTTTGATTTACAGCGAAACAGTTTAGTTTGTTGGATAGGAATATGTTCCTGTGTGGCTTGTAATTTAGAGGAATGTTTATATTGTCTAATCTTTGTCTCAACAGTTGGAGTTGTTTACCTTGGACAAGTATTTTAAATAAATTAAGTGACGAGATCCTAAATTCTCTTACTGTAACATAATGACATTACATTTCAGCTAGATTACTGAGAACTGGGGAAAACAGCCAAGCACTGAAAAACGGACTTTTTAGAAGTAAACCCAATCTGCTTTTTGTCAATGTAAATGTAATTCTTACATTTTCAGGAGGTTAATTAGTTAAAATTATTCTGTTTTGTGTGTGTCCAAGTCTGTAAAATCTGATTATTTTTTTTAACAAGCTTTTCCTTCTAACTAACTGCACAAAAAGCTATTTTCTGCCTGAATGATAAACCTGTTGCTGGTAATTAAACCCATTAATTAGAAAATGCAGAATCCCTATAGTGTATACATTGAAAAGCTCCATTCTGGTATTGCAGAAGTGTCGGCATCGTAGGACGGTATTTAACGGTGCTCTAGGGGCTTCTTTTTAAAACCTTATTCAGGGATTAAAACTTTACATTGGACCAACCTCTGAGACCTGTGTCTGAGTAGCGGGTGATTTGCCCCTTAGAGAGACAGGGCAGGCCGTGTTTCCTTCATTGCCCACTCTCTGAGGTTATATCAAGGGAGGGTGGTTTGGAAGCCAGAGGAGGCTGCATTGGGATGGACGGTGAACAGTTTTTCCCAGTTGCGTTGCCCACCTCTTCTCCTGATATTTTGGGCGGGACTGGCTTCCTTTTGGGTCCCCTGTCTGAGGAAAGGTTGTGGCCACTTCCTGCCATTGCAACTTTTCCCTAACCACCAGCGAATTTCCAGGCCTCAACACGCCAGTTAATAGTGGTATAAACCAGGGATGAATGTATCCTACTCCCTGTTCCTGTGCCCTGCTGCAGCAGAGCCTTTGCTGGCTCGATATGGAAATAAAGAGCACGCTGTTGAATGCTGTTCACTCTGACACTGCCCAGTTTCTGTTGTTGTTTATTATTTGTATTACAAAAATGCCTAGGAGCTCATGGACCAGGGCCCCATTGTGTTAGGCACTGTACAAACACGGACCCAATAGAGAGTCCAAATCCAAGAAGACGAGATAACAGATGGAGACCGACCGACGGACGGAGGAGCACAAGGAAACCGTGAGACGATACTGGTCAGCATGATTATGCTGTGATCTCAGCACAGCAATGACCTAACGGTTGTCATGTTTTCTGTAGGTTTCGTGGGAAAGGAGAGTTCTAAGGAGCGTTTCGTTACTGACTGAGAGGTGATAGGGCACTGAATTCAAGCAACCCTCACCTTAATTAGTTCTTAAACTTCAGGATCCGCCTCCCCTTCTCTTGATTGCTGTTGAGAGCCCACTAGATAGAAAATCTAAACAGCAGCGCTGGAACGGAAAGAAAAGCACATTGAAAACCGCAGCTTGCCTACGTGCAACTCTCTAATCGACACGGCTAGCTCCAGTCCGCTGAGTGGAGCAGGCACAGCTGCCTCGCTGGCTATTCGATAGCTCTTTCCAAAGTCTGGCTACTAAATCCTTTTTGCAAGGGCCAACAAATAATTGTTTTTACATCAGCTTAGTGCCTTACAGATTATTTCACAGAGGGGACAATTCTGAGTCTCTCGATACTAAAGGAATCCCAGCTTCTTAGCCGCAGGATTAGATCCGGGCTCATTAATAGGAATCCCCGGAGACAGGGATTTATTTAAAAGGATTTGAGCTTTAATTGCACTGTGCCAAAAGTAATAGGCGTTGTCTCTTTGTAGCCTAGAGTTCTGAAGAGAAAATTTGGGATAGAAAGTATCATTTCTTAGACCCAGACCCAGATCCCCTCGGGATCAACTTGCCCTCAAAATCTGACCTTTTAATAATAAACCCAATCTAGGAAGTAAACGCCTTGATCAGCTGCTGGTAGCCGTTCCACTGTTGCAGGCTGATGAACTCTATGCATGTCTTGCATTGGGATGTTGAAATGTTCTTGTCATGGAAAAATGTACAGGCCTGAGCAGATGTCCCACTTTTTTGCAAACTGATCACAATGTGTTATTGTAACTGATCATGCAGACTTTGGTTTTGCACACCTGGAAAGTGCTCAGCTGCTCCATGAACAAGGCCTCTAGATCCTACCCCAATATAAATAATATCATCTTCTCGCAAAATTCCTGGGTGATCAATATATGTATGTAGTTATTCTTACACTATGTTTGTGCAGCAGCTAACACAATGAGGCCTCAGTCTCAGCTGGTGTCTCTAGACACTAACCCATTACAAATAATAACAGTCCACAAACTCTCTCAGCAGTGGGACTGTCAGGAAGGATCAGTCTTGTCAGAAATCCATGGAACCGTTTCAATCCATCTTGCCAAGAACATGGAGTTTGAGAGATCCCTCTGCTGTGTGCAATAGCAGAGCAGTGCATCTGCTCCCAAACAGCTCAGGCCGGAGTTTCTGTGGCTTTAAGGGTTCTGACAGACTCAGCTCTTCTGGGCTAACGTCTCTGCGGCTTGCACAGAACACGTCACCACAGGGAATTTTTGCAAAGTCCTTTCCCCATCCGCGCAACTGCGCGTCCTGAGTTTGCTGACATGCCAAGTTCTGTGTCCTGCTTTGAGGCAGCTTGGATCTGCCTCATGCATTTCCATCGAGACCACCGTGTTGGCTTTGATTAAGCAGCTTTTGACCCTGCTGGAGGAGCTGTAATAATTCAACTGAAAGCTGAACACAGGAGCCCCATTGTGTAATACATTGTGACTGACAAGAAAACAGCTTTGTTTCTAACTGGCTTAGTTGATCCTTGATAGGTGTTTGTTAGAAGCTGAAACGAGCCATGAATCATAAAAGTCCAGGATGGAGAAAATGTATTTTGAGATCAAAGCCATCTGTAGGATCAGGACTAAAAAAATAATGTAGGATCAGCCGCTTTGATAAGACGGTGCTTCCCGTGTACCCCTCAGCAACCCCGATGATTTTGAATATTTTTCTTTTTGCCGGGTCAGAGACCCTTTGCAATTTTCTCCCCACTGTCAAGGATCCAGTGCAGGAGTCTCTCCCGTGGTCTGTTTTTCTAGTGCTTTACCTTCTCTTGTGTTGATTGTTCCCAGGGTGGAATAGGTCACACCGATGGGTGCTTTTCTCCGCGGATATTTCCCTAGTTTTGCCCTTTCACACATCCTGTTACTCCCAGCTGTAGGACTGCAAATGTCAGAAAGTGAGGATATAAAGCGAGTCACTCAACACCTGAATTCTGAGCCGCTGAGGTACGAGAGCCATATGAGGGCAGATTGACTCAATTAAGCTCTTCTGTGTCATGCTCAACACATTCATCATGTGCCCAGATAGGCCCTTCCAGTGAGCGCGCTGGTCCCTTTGGGGTACTTGCTTTTTAAAATGGCAACAGACTTGCCCTTCCCTCCTGCCTGCCAGGAGAAATGCCAGCAAAGAGGGGGTTTCTAATCGCCGGGCTGTGTGTTAGTGAATTTTGGAGCCGACATGATCTGTGATGTACTATTCAATTGCAGATGATCTCACTCCTGGGCGAAACCAATGGCTAACTTCAAAAGTCTTTCACACTGAATAAAACTTGAGAATCTATCCCTCTTAGAACAGAAATCCATTTACCATGCCGCAGGGTATCTCCCCCCGCAACACGGTTGCCACCGAGTGTAAAATACATATGCAATGTCACATAAATGGGTTTGATTTCTTCTCTCCTGAGTGTTAAGAACTGATTTAGAGAGTTGCACAGAGGAAGCCGTTTCAGGTCCACAACAGTGGGAGGTTTTACTGGGCCTACCAAACCCAGGAGCTTCGCTGTGTGTCCTCTCACACCATCTGTTACTGACCCTTGAGAACCCGCAGCTCCCATTGACTTGCACTGGAGTTGAGGGGATTCAGCACTCAAGAGCAGCAGGCCCGTAACCTGTAGAAGGGTTGCATATGGGTCTGCTCTCCTCCAACCCATTTTCTTCTCCTAGATCCTGCCTGGGGTTCTGATGCTGACGTCCCAGATCCTTTTCAGTTCAGGCTGACGGCGTTGTCGCAAGCACTGGGTTACGAGCCATATTGTGCCAGTCCATGGAAAGTCCCATGGGAGGAGGGGAACGGATCCAAGATCAGTTGCAGTCTCCCCATGTGGGGGAAGGTCTGTGGCTGGGCAGAGAGCGTGCTGCCTCTGATCCATGAGGGTCCACTGGGAAATCAAGCTCTGAACTTGTGGGCCCCGGGGCACCTGTGCAGAGGGACTGCTCCTCTGGTCTACCCTCGAGACTTGCTGCATTTTCCTTTGTGTGCTGCTGCTGAAGAAAAAGAACCCAACATTTATTGCTTAAAAAAAAAATAATCTCATGATTTTTAAGCAGCCCGTGATATTTTGGGGCCTGATTTTTGAAGGAAGCG
Organism: Gopherus evgoodei; assembly: GCF_007399415.2. Taxonomy (NCBI): domain Eukaryota; kingdom Metazoa; phylum Chordata; order Testudines; family Testudinidae; genus Gopherus; species Gopherus evgoodei. Next base: position 10,009,020 of record NC_044338.1, read on the forward strand.
CAGAGCAGGAATTGATACTGCTCAGTGCTTTTCAAGCAGATATTTTACCAGGCGTACGGCTCCTGGCTTCTGGCCTCTCTTTGGCCTTGAACACCCCCTGGATAAGGGCTTCTGCAGGCTCATAGGATGTGGGGAAGCATTCCGCCTTCTCCACTTTGCTTCTTTCGGGGCTTCTCTACCCTCTTTGCTCTCCTTAGCTCCCCTCTGTTTGGGTTAGCGCTGTGTCCTGTGACTTCTCTGCAGAGCTGAGTTGCAGCAGGGCTGTGAAGTGGGAAAACCTCTGATTCGGACACGGATACTGTCGATGGCAACAGGGAATTGCCAGCAGAGGCAATTTCAGGTTGTTAAGTAGATCCGCTTTCAAGTTTGCCCTGTTATTTACCTCTTCCTGCCTCTTAAGCTCAGTGAGGTGATAAAATAATTCAGCTCAGCCACCTGGATTGTGCTGGGGGTCACGTGCGCTGCATCTAGACAAGACATCTCCAGAAGCACCTACCCAGTCAGATGAAGGTGCTTATTAACGGGGCGCGTTATGATTGTCAGAGCAAAATGAAACCACTTCTTCTTTGACGCACCGGTTAATGGCTAAATACACATCCCCACTGCAAAGCAAGAAGCCAGATGCCAAGGCTGGGCATTGTGTAGTACAATGCTGATAAAGTGGAGATCACATCCGCGGATGAAATGAGCTGCGTTCTCCGTCAATTACCTCCTTCTGCGCATTGCGGAGCTTGCTTACCACTTTCCACAAGTCGGCCATTAAGCCAGGGCAGTAATTGTAGAAATTGCAGGATTGCTCTAAACAGTGACTTACAAAGGCTCCTCCTGACTGGGGAAGGCAATGGATATATCAGACGTGAATTATTTTTCTTCTGTAAAGTAACTCATTTACTAAAAACATCATTAGGCCTTAACCCAGGGCATTGTTAGTGGGTTATGTAACCCCGAGGAATGCCATCTGCATTGATGCTACACCTGAAGTGCCAAGGAAAGACTATCTCTGGTCTATTGCAAATCAAACCATGGGATCGTAAAGAAAACTAATAAAAGCTATAGTAAGACAACAGCGTTACTGTTTGTAACAAGCAAAATGAACAGGTTCATCCCCCTTTTGTGAGCAGGTTTCCTTTCCCATTACTTTCCAGGTGGATTTCTTATCGGTGAGGGGTGTGTGTGTGTGTGTGGACACACTCCTTAACACACATGTGGTGGCCTTGCTCACACTGGGAAAATGTGCAAGTGACTTTCCGGCACCGAGAGATGCTGTAGATCGACCAGAAGTTATGGGCTTGATGCAGGACTCGCCAGGTGGAATTCTGTGGCCAGTGTTATAGGGATTAGACTAGTCATCTCATAGTCCCTTCTGGCATTAAAATATGTGAATCTTATGGTGCGTTCTGAGCACACAAGCTATAGCTACACCGGAGCTTCCACTTCTTGTTAGCACCAGTGCAGACACATGCTCACAAGCAGGGTGTTCCTTAAGCATTGCGTACACTAGGCTCTTCCCTTTTAAAATTACCCACCTGCGGTAGCAATGGTCGGAGCTCTAGCAAAGGATCCCATAAGGATTCTAACCATTGTACTTTCTAGACTGGCCCTGGGCTTGGTTAGATGACATGGTTAAAACACAGGCAGCCGGTCTATGCTAGCATTCCCACCATTGCTCGGGCCAGTGGAGCCGTGCTAATGAGAGAAACTATGGGAAGTGTTTTTGGGGGAAAGACTGCAGATAACAAGAACCTCCAGACTTGTAATACTAAAAGGGATATAAACCCGCATGCTTCAGGCTTAAGACAACCTCTAACTAATGCAGATTAGGGAGAAACTTTCCCTAGGGGAGCAGTTTTAGCCCATAACTGCCTCCTGCAGCATTCATGTGCCTTCCTTTGTAGCATCTGGTATTGCCCACTGGTCTAGATAGACCATTGCTCTGATCTGGTCTGACAGTTCTTTATTTTCCTCTGCGTGTGTGTATATTCATGCCATCCCTCCAGGGGCGGTTAAAATCCTACTTCTGTGTGGGGTTTGAGGATTTATTAATGATGAAGCTGCTGGGGGTTGATGGATTCCTTTTGGGTTTTTTTTGTTTTTTTAACGAGGGTTCCAATTTCTTTTGTTGTTGAGGGCCCTGAGTTATGTCTCTGCTCTGGTGCTGCTTTGTAGCTTTGTGTAACTTTGTGATCTCTGCTAAACGTCCAGGCCTTTTTTTTTTTTTTTTTTTTTTTTTAAAGAGAGAGAGAGGAAAAAAAACAGTGTTATGATCTGTCCAGTAATAAATATAATGAGGTGAGTAATGTATTTTCATGCAATGCAGATTGCAGCCAGCAGCCTGAATCTTAGCAGGAATAGAATAATCCATTAGCTGTAACTACATTTAGTCATGCATGTGAAATCCTTTTAACAAAAAGGGGTGTAATCACTGCAAAATAGGCAGGCAGGAGTCTATGATATAATAGATTCGTATTAGTAATCAGTCATTGAAATAATGCTCCTTTATATGTGAATAATGGTACTGGAGAGATGGCATAATAAGCCCTTCTGTGTTTCAAAGACTTGGAGCTAAATCCTGCGGTCTCAAGTCAGTCGGAGCTGGCCTGAGTCAGGACTGATTAGATACTTCCAGACTTCTCCTATTAACAATCAGAGTGTCTCCATCCAAAATCCAGTGTTTGACACATTCCCAGTTTAAAACATCTTCCTGATAGGTTCCCCGTCCTGCCACCACCATGACCAGCTTCTCCAAAACAGAGGCTAGAAGCCAGCGACAGACCTCGTCATCAAACAGCTCTCAGCAGAGCCCCGGTCCCTAGGCACTGAAGGGCCCAGATCTAAATTGCCCTCTGTCGTTTTTTGTTCTCCCCCTGGAATTGTCTCAGAGACTCTCTCTCTCTCTCTCTCTCTCTCTCTCTTTACACCTCCCCCTCTGCTCGTCTCGCAGTGGCTTTCTCACTCTTGTGAGGCCTTGTGCAGTGCTGTGCTTGTACTGAGAATCCTTGGAGCGAGGACTTCTGTACTCACCGAGAAGTATCTAACTGTAATCGTTAATCAGTGTCTTGTACTCAACAGGCCACTGACCTTAAAGCTTCACTGACAGAGATGGTCCTCTGTGGAGCGAGGGGAAAGTTGATGTTTCTTCGCTATAAAGTTTGACTCAACATTGTGACTTCTAGAGCTTTTGTCCCCTCTGCCTGCGGAGGAGTGTTGACAGTGCTGCTGGGTTGACACAAGACCCACAATCTCTTCTGATTGGAGTGTTTTAAAGGAGCGATGATGGTTTCATTGCTTTTTTGCTTGTTATGCTCTTTGCGGGGAGTCCAGCCTGGTTAATTCTTTAACTTTAATTAAAAGAAGCTTTAATGTGATGCTGCTAATTAATGAAGTACAGTGGAACGGGAGGAACTATGCCAGGGACCACACACTGAATTCAGTCAACAAAAAAAGTATAGAACCACTCAAAAGAGAAGACGATCTCAGAGGGAAGACCCGGTTGTAGAGATCCCCCCCCAACTCAATAGCTGGGATGCAGTAGACGCGCTGTGCGGTACATCACAGCCTTGCACAGGACAGGCTGTTGCGCTGCAGTACATTTTCACTTGCACCACTTCGCAGTGCACTCAATCTTCCTGCTGCTCCAAGCTGATGCTGGACCGAATTTCGGGGTGCAGGCAAGTCCGCCATAAGCTCTTGATAGCAGTTGGACCTTGTTTCATTTTGGGCAAATGCCGCTGAGGGCAGTTGGCCTAGCCTACAATTCCAAGATCCTGATGTCTGCACGCTGCAAGTAGTCCCGTTGATGTCACAGTATGTAAAGTGAAGTCCCTGTGCGTGTCTTTGCAGGATTTGGGCCCGGCTGTTTAACCCTGTTAATGCCAGGAGTCGGGAGTTGGGAGAGCAGGAGCCGGTGGAAGGGGAGCTGTCTTGGGTTTGGTTCAGTGATTGTTGCTCAAAACAGTCCTTCGATATGAGTACGAACCAAATACGCTCCGCTGAAACACTTAAAGGGGCTCTGCCAAATGTATTAGTAGTAGTGATTATGTTGTAGGTGTGATTCATGATTTATATTGCAGAATCTAGAGGCTACATTGTACCAGCTACAATACAGCAGAGAGACAGCCTCTGCCCCAAAGAGCTTACAATTTCAATGTAGGACTACAGCGAGCATGTGGATAAAACACCGGGAGAGCAAAAGGAAACGAGGAGACTATTCTGTATTTATATCTGCATTATAACATCCTTTTCAAGGTTTTGTAGAATGGAAATCCTTGACTATACCAGCATTGTCAGAGCCCCTTTGTAATTCTTTGCCCTTGAGAATGTCAAAGCACTTGACAAACATTATTGAACTAAGAATCTTAACATCCCAATGAGGTACGTAATGATCATCTCAGCTTTGCGGGGAGGTAAATGGAGACACCGAGGGTCTGTCAACACTGCAGCTGGCAGCATGCTTCCCAGCCTGGGTTGATGAGCAGCAGTGTAGACATTGTAGATCGGGCTAGCTACTGACCCCCTGAGTCAATATTCACATACACAGTGAGTCTTAGTCTCTGGCAGAGCTGGGAATTCGAACCCAGACCTCTTGACTCCAAGTGCCGGATTTTAGCTGCAAAACCATCCCTCGCAGTTGTTGTTTGCAGAGATTGTCAGAAGCGACTATTGATTTTAGCAGCCTCCATTTTGGGGGGCCCAACCTGAGACCCCTTAAGAGGCCTGTTTTTTCAGAAAGCAGAGCACCCCCCTCAGAAAACAAAGCCCTTTTAAGGGGTGCCAGATGGGGCACCCAAAATCACTAGGAGTCACTTTTGGGAATCTTGGCTACACTTTATAGTTTGGATTGAGTCTGGGAGTCTTAGACGGAGGGCTCCCAATATGCTCATGTAGCCTCTCTATTTTGACCTAAGGGTTAACTGCTAAAATGTTGTGTTTAGCAGTGGGACTGTTTTCCACAGTAATTATGTAACTTAGCTTTGTGCAAAAAGAGAAAAAATTCTGCTAGGAAGATAATTGTGTTTTGACAGAGAAGATCTAATTAGGAATCTATGACTGCATGATTCTGAAGCTTGTGTTCTGGTTTTTTACCTTCAGGGACCCCAAATCCATAACAGTATCAGTGTCACCAAGCTTCATGATTGCCACCCCCTGGCATTCAAAGATCATGAGTGTCACCCCTCCAAAAATCATGAATTTGGCTTAAAACCACTAGATTTTGAAACAAATGAATTTTGATTTGTCTTCTGGGTTTTGAGTCTTTAGAGTTCACTTCTCAAATGTAAGAAAGGAATTTATTTAAAAAAAAAATAGCTGAGATTCTCACTCAAGCCTATGACTGCAGAAGCTGAGGCTTTAAGAAAAAGATCCAAATATTACTGGCAGGGGAGGGATAGCTCTGTGGTTTGAGCATTGGCCTGCTAAACCCAGAGTTGTGAGTTCAATCCTTGAGGGGGCCATTTAGGGAACTAGGGTAAAAATCTGTCTGGGGATTGGTCCTGCTTTGAGCAGGTGATTGAACTCGATGACCTCCTGAGGTCCCTGCCAACCCTGATATTCTATGATTCTGTAAAATCTCAGGACATGGCAACACAGTTTTCTTTAATTTGATCTGTGTAACACAGCCAAGTGAAAAATGATGGTCTCTGCCTAGATAGCCGCCGGGGTGTCCCTCAATCTAAAATACGATAACTGAGAGATTAAAAAATCATGTTTACCAAAAGGCACTGAAGATCTGAATTACTCTATGTCATTTTCAAAGGTTCTGAGCATCCTCAACTCCCATCCATTTCAGCACCTCTGAAAATCACACCCTCTATGTACAGAGGCTGGGGTCTTTTTAAAAATAGATGTGCCAGAAAGCTTGTAAACGGCAACATAGTGCTAGGAATGAAAATTGAATAGAGATCGATTTCTCTTTGTCGAGCCCATAGAAACATGTCAACTTTTAGAATATAGCCAGAGACAGATGTAAATAACCATTGTCTAGTCAGACATTGGGCTGCTTTTAATCCTTTTGGCTCTCTGACCTTGGCATTTTTGAAGTCTTATTTAAAACAAAAAAATAAATCGCCCAGTGGATTAGTTGTGAAAATGCACATAAACAAACCCAGACTCCCCTCTATGACTGCTTCCACTGTTCAGAGATCAAAGCCAGGAAGAACATGAAGTCTTTTCAGAGATGGATAGTGCTTGTAAAATTGTTATAGAAGTTACAGTCTACTTTGTAAATAGATATGTCGAAAGAGAAGGTCAGCGTCTATTGTAATTAGACCGAGGCATATATCAAATGATAAAGCTGAATAAATTAGCAAGCTTCGGCATTCCACACCAGAGGTGGCTGCACTTCAGAAATGAGAGGTTTTTCTACTTTAGGGAAATAAAGGTAGGTGTGTGTGTGTGTGTGTGTGTGTGTGTGTGTGTGTGTGTGTGTGTGTGTGTGTGTAAAACATACTTACACACCTTTTTTCCTTTAAAGCAGAAAAACCTTCCCCCTTTACTGAAATGCAGCCACTTCTGGTGTGGTATGCAAGAGCTTTTTAACAGCACCCACAGTTTTGGATGGGAAGTGAGTCATGTTCTCTCACACTATTTACTCTAGCCCTCGGTCCTCAGATTTCTCTAGACTGATCATTTAAAGAAGCATCCATTGTTTTGGATTTACTCTTAATAGTCTTTAATTGGAACACACCCGTCATTGAAAGGCTATCAAATTGACTTCAGAGGGCCAGGATTTCCTCCTCAAATTCTATTTGTGGCACTGCTACAGACTGGTTCTGTAGCCTCGGGCAAGTCACGACACCACTCTCTGCCTCAGTTTCCCCATCTATAAAATGGGGATAATGATACTTCCAAATCCTGCGAGTGAGATGCTACAGAAAAGCAAAATAGAAGAGTTGCTCAGTGTGTGTTTCTATTGTGTTTCCCTTTCAAATGAACCTTAGTTGTTGGAAACTTGCATGTAAAGACGCTTTCCCAAAGAGAATCTCCAGAAAAATTTCAGACGGATGGTAATATGCTCAAATCCAAAGTGTAAATGACACTGCCTTTTAATTTTATTTTTTTTAAAGAAGAGTTGAATAACATGAAACTGGATGAATGCCACAGGCTGGGTGGGGGGTAATGGGGACATGTAATCATAAGAGAGCGCTAGTTGATAAAGAATTTACAGTGTTCTGAATCGCCTGGAAGGGACATTGTGTGCACACTGTTTTAAGCCAAAAACGATCCTTTCTGAAGGAGTGGAGATGGATCCTTTAGCATGTACTGAAGGTTGCCTTGGTGGATCCTAAATCAGACCTAAAATCAATGCTCGGAGTGATCCATGGGCAGCGCTGGGGGCTGGCCAGAGCAGAGGGGAGAACATGGTCCCTGGATTGAGCAGTTAAGGCAAGGATTCTCTAAGGAGGCCAATGGAGTCAGCTGCCCATTTCAGGGGGACCTTGGCCACTGACTCCCAACCTTATGGCATAAGATGCTCCTCCTACCCAGTGCCGAGCTCCTCCATCATCTCCCGTCTCTCGGAGCCTTGTGGTCATGGGCGGTAACAGCCAGTCTGGGTGCTTTGGCGAGGCTGAGGCAGGATGACCTATTTCAAGGCATCGGCCTAGGACTCGGTGGACGTGGTCCAGTTCCTGGCTGTGCTACACGGGCTTCCTGTGTGACCCCAGGCAAGTCACTTAGTGTCTCCATGCCTCCGTTTCCCTATCTGTAAAACGAGGCGGTTAATAACTGCTGTGCCTTCACAGATGAGGGTCAGCATTTGCTGTTGGTTAAGCACTGTGCTGATCAGGCCCATGTGAGTACCGTGCGGGGCCGGCACGTGACCATACAGCATGGGCAGGTGGTTGCTTAAGGCACAGGTGCCAATGTCTCATGGCGCCAGTGGGTGCTTGCGCCCCCCCCCAGCACTGCCCTGACTCCATCCCTGTCCTGCCCCCGTTCCAACCCCTCCCGCAAGGTCCCTGCCCCAACTCCGCCCCCTCCCTGCCACTATTGGACCCCTCCCCAAGTCCCCACCCCGGCTCTGCCACCTCCCCTGAGCGTACCGTGCTCCCCGCTCCCTCCCAAGCTTGCCACAGGAAACGGCTGTTTCGCGGCGGCAAGCGCTGGGAGCCAGGCGGAAAAAGCAGCCATGTGTCGCGCTCGGGGGAGGCGGAGGTGAGCTGGGGTGGGGCTTCCTACCTGCGCAGGATGAATTCGGACAGAATGCTTCGTGGGGGAGGTTGCTGCGGGGAGCAGCGTGTTAAGCATTGGTCCCTGTACCTCCATAGGGAAGGTGTGCTATGGCCCACCCTGCCTCCACATCTGCCTGTGGCTCCCAGGTTGAGGAAAGGGAACAGAGCAGGGCCCTCGCTCGGCCCAGCTGGCCGCTCATTCCTACTTTGGGCTGAGTAGCACTCCTGCATGCATTGACCAAAGAGCCAGCATGCCATGCAGCAGATTATTATTTATTATTTGTATTGAGGTAGCACCCAGGAACTCGAGTCACGAACCAGGACTCCACTGCGCTAGGTGCTGTACAAACACAGAATCAGATAGATTCCTTCTTCCCGCAGCTGCAGCTCGGAATGGAGTCGACGCTTTGCCCTGATGAATTCCCCTCCCTCCCCCTACTGAAGACTGGTTTGGTTTCATGCAAGTGTTTGGCTCCTTTATTCCTTATTAAGCTTTTTTGAAACGGTCAATTATTTCATAATCATGCATGATTAGTGCTTAGCCGCAGTCATCACTGGGCTCCATTCAGTGGCAGCGTGTGCTGGGAAGTTGGGTGTATTAACAAGATTATTTGCATCCCAGGCACTGTACTGCGCCTGCAGTGTTTATTATCATGCAGCAGACGTCGGAGGCACTTTTCAAATAAAAATAAGAAACCTAGTCAGCTGGGTAAAACTGAATCAATACCAGAATAACCAGCTCTTCCCAGGGCCTGTTAAACACCCAGCAGCGCAATGGGCTGTTTCCCTTTTGCACTGCTTTGTTCCATTAAATATCCAGCCGGCAATCAGAAATGGACCCCAGGAGCTGAGGCTGGAATGAGCCTCGTCCTTCTGGAACGAGCTCTGCCACTGCCCCACGCCTCACTCGTGCGTGTCATCAGCAGGAATCATCAGCTGGAACTTAAGCACCAAAAAACCCTGGACTCTACCTCGGTAAGATGAGAGAGCCCCTTCCAAGTCCTACGCTGTTGTAGTTGTTAGGGTCAGCCACTAGAGGGAGACGGAGGGTCCAGTGGTTAGGGAACTAGCCTACGGTTTTGGAGACCTGGGGTCAAGCCCTTGCTGCGCCACAATCTTGCTCTGTGACCTTGGGCAAGTCACCACCTTTCTGTGCCTCAGTTCTCCGTCTGTAAAATGGGGGTAATACCATTGGCCTTCCTCACAGAGGTGTCGGGAAGATAACTCCATTAAAGACTGTGGGTATTCAGATACTACAGTTAGGGGTGGCCATACCTGATACATGATCACGACTACTAAGCCAGTATCTTGTCAACTAACATTTTGGATAAATCTTAATTGCAGTGTTTTGGCACGGATCAGTTTACTTCCAGAATCCCGTATGATCCAACTTTGAAAGTGGGGTCTGCTCCAAATCATGGCTTTCCCTGTCCACACCTAGAGTTTGTGCTGGTGTTAATTGGCCTTCGATTGTTGGGAGCAGGACAAATTTCCAAATTTCGACAAGGCCAAAGAGCCAGTCCCTGCAAACATCTACTACCCAGCACAGTGCTTACAGGATTGGCAGCATGGGCTAAAGGCTCGGGCACTGGACTAGCATTTGGAAACCCTGGGTTATATTCCCAGCTCTGCTGCTGACCTACTGCGTGGCCTTGATCACATCACTTGACTTGTCTGTGGCTCTGTTTTCCTTCCTATCCCTTGTTTTGTCTATTTAGCCTGTAAAATGGCATCCCCAGCACATGTGTTTGTACAGCACCTAGCGCAATGAGGCCCTGAAATGATATTCAGCCCAGGAAGCATGGGTATGTCTGGGCGGGGAAGTGCGCTCTCAATGACAGCTGGTGAGCTCTGTTGTAGTTGTATGCACATCTCTTGAGTTCCATTGTGATGCCTGATTCGTTTGTGGGCCTTTGAGATCCCGTATTGCATTCAGAATAAATTTTGGAATTATTGGCAGATTGGGGGAGCACAACGCAGTCAGAGAGCAGGAGTTGGGTCTCATCTGGCTTGCCCCTGTGTAAAATGGCTATCATGGTAATGTACCTGCCTATCTCTCAGGGCTTAGTGAGGCTATGGAGAGGGCTATGGAGAATCTTGGGTGAAAAGCACTTCTGAAAGCACGACAGGTTCGCATCACTCAATGACCCCTGTCCACAGCACGTCGCACGCTTTAACACCACTGCAGTGCAGGGGGGTTGTGTTAGGCGACACAGCAGTTTCATTGTCTCCAGTCGATGCTGACTGACTTTTTATAAAGGTCTAAGAGAAGGACGCACTTTGGGTGGAAGAAATGGGCAGACTTGATCCACGGCTGCGTCCCTCCAGTTTTATGCCGGCCTGACTGTCTGGATTTCAGTGGAGACAATGACTTCATTGGCCTATCCTCAGGCTAGAACTGCAGCAACAGACAGATGAAGCTGGACCTGTGGGGTTTGTTTGTCAGTATCATGAAATAATTGCTTTAAAGTGGGCTACATTTCACCTAGAGGGGAACATACCGTTATGAACATCATGCAGCTTTCACAATGAAATCTAGGGAGACCGAGAGAATCGGCCCACAACATCCTTTTCTTTCCGAGGCTGAGCTGAAAGCACCCATGCATAATAAACCTGTTGTTCTGACGAGCTGGGGACCTGTTCTCTCTCTTGCTCAGTGATTATTCTAAGGCAAGCAGGATTTAAGTAGCACCCAAAAGGACTGTAAAAACAATTCTTAGCATTTTGATCAGCATTGTGTGGACCGGAGCTCTGTGAGTTTAAGACAAGATATTAGACATCGTTTTTTCCTCTCCTCCATTCTAGTTTTCTTTTTTGTGGGTTTTTTTCCCCCCCCCGAACACCTGCGCCCTTACTGGCAGTTCCACTGGAAATTCGACCATTGCCTCTTATCTGGTCAGCAAAACCTGACAGGGCCCTCCCTCCGTGGCTAAGGGTGCTGAAAGCACTTCTGGAGTAGCGGTGCTGGTCTGCTGGGCCCACGCAGCGGTGTCCTGCCCGCACTTGATTCCCTAGCCTCGAACATGTCATCGGAACCAAAGCATCCTGTTTACCGAAGCTCTGGGGTAATCGTGTGTGTTGACATGAGGTTCTGTTTGCATTGGTTGTTGTAGGGATCGGTGTTTGCTTTGTGACTGTTCCCTGAAAGGCCCCTGGTTGAAAACCGTCGGCTAGGCCTGATGTTGGGGAATTACGTCCGTTTTTGGAGTAACTTTTTTCATGGATCAGCGAGAGAGATTTAAAATGAGGAAACAATACTCCAACCGTTGCCGTTTTATTTCCTCTCACCTCATATGCGAGGTGGCATGATTTGCTGCCAAGTGATGTCGACTGGGCAATATACATTGTTCCATATTACCCCCATTCTGACCAACCTTTTGGAAATGAACCAGGGCAGCCTGTGTAGCCTGCAGAGGGAGACAGGGCTCACAAGCAGGAGTGTTAGCTACTCCAGAGCTGGAAAACAAAATCGGCTTCCCTGTTCCCAGTCAAAGCGTGATTTTAATGTTGTCTAAAGAGTGAGGGTCGGGGACTGAGTGTATCTCCAGCTCTGCCACTGACCCACTGGGTGACACTGGGCATGTCACCTCACCTCTGTGTACCACGTTTTCCCCTCCCACTCTTAGCCTAGCATGTCTATTTTGATAAGATCTTTGGGGTAGGGACAGCCTCTGCCTCCACGTGCCACCAGCACAAAGGGCCTGGTGGAAGGACTCTCACAGATCTGAATAGGCTCCTGGGTTGAATATTCAAGGCTGTCGGGCCTCTCTAGGAGGAAGCATCATCTGAGGTGAAGGCTCTGGAGTGGGAGCTCAGTTCCCAGCTCAGCCCCACCCTTTGGCCTGTGCAGGTTTCACGCCTTCTCTTTCTTTTTTTAATCCTCAGCGATTTCTTTCTTTCCCTTCTTCTCTGTGTCCCAAACTCCCCTTCCCCTCCCTCCGTTTCTTGGGCCTTTCCCCTTCCTTTTCACCCCATCCTGGTGGTCTTGGGACAGGGGCCAGGACTTGGGTCTGCACCCTTGAAGAGTGCGTCTACACAGCGAAAGCGGTGCCAGGCTAGCCTAGCTGAGCTAGCTCGAATGCAGCTAACATGGGGAATAATAGTGGAGATGTCAACACAGCGCGGGCTAGAGAGCTGAGTAACGTTTTACCCAAGGTTCGTGCCAAGCTTCTGCAACCCATGCTGCTATTGTTGCTAGCTTTTGCTGTGTAGAAGTATCCCTACAGCTGCAGACTCACTGCAAAATGATAGGGCTTGAATCCAAGTCACAGCAGGATTCGGGCTCTGACCCACCCCACTAACAGGGTCCTAGGACCTGGATCCTGAGTTCTCACTGACCCGAGTCAGACTGATTTGTGTGTGGACGGAAAGAGGGATTGGGCTCAAACCTGAGTCAGAGCCTGGGTTTAGCGTGCAGTGTAGACACACCCTTAGAGTAGGCGATCGGTCTGTGGAAGAGTGAGTGTTGTGCAGTGAATTAACAGATGTCGCCCTCTGAGCATGTGGACGCGTTGGTAGCCCTATAACTATAAACTTGTTTCTGAACGGAGATTCAAGCCCTGATCCTGCACCGTTGACGTGAAAAGGAATTTTAACCTACACATCAATGGGATCAGGACTGTGGGCCCCGGTTAACCGTGAGCCCGTATGAATTGCTTACGCAAAGCTGCATTTAAGCAGACAAGGAACAGACATTATAGTTGTGTTAGCTGGAAAGATGTCATCCCTGCACCGAATCCTGCCCCTCCTGTCCAGCATCACAAAGCTAATAAAGTACCCACAGAACTTGAATGACTTCAGCATTTGGCCCAGAGCAGAGTGATGAGTTTCACTCAGACAAAATTGTCTCCTAAAAGCTCATTAGCAATTAGACACATAGATGATCGCTAATCAGATGAGTAGCAAGGGAGTGAAGAGAACACTGTAACCTCATTGTAGTGTTGTTTTTATCAGCCAGCCGTAGCTAAGCATCTAGCCCTGCTTCCTTCTGTTTTTATTTCCAGGCTTGGCTTCTTCTCCTGTCAAAGTTGGTGACTGTTTAGCCACTGACTTCTATGGTTACGTCTACACCGGCATACACCCGCAGCGTCCCTACGTCAGCTGACTCGGGCTCGCGGGGCTACAAAATTGCCATGTAGACATCCAGGTTCTGGAACACTGCACCAATTTTATAAAGCTCATCTCTCTCCCCAGCAGAAGTTGGTCCAATAAAAGATATTCCCTTCCCTCCCCCTCCCGCCCCATCTATTTGACCTGCACAATGACACTCCAAGCAAGGAATAAGAGCACCCATGTGGGTGGAGCGTTAGGGCCAAATTGCTCTTGCCCTTTAAATTCACATCCCTGGCTTGTCTCACAACCGCTTTGCCATGCAGGCAAGCCCTTAGGCTGTGTCTTCATTAGAACACTGACCCGCTCATAACTGAACCCATGGGCCAAAAGCATTTAAACTGGTCTGCCCATCAACCTTCCAAGCAAATTCATTGGAAAATTTAAACCACCATCAGTGGAAAACATTTGGCCTGTTCTGACAGTAACATAACGCTTGTCTCAAGCCAGATCACAGCTTTCAGCATTCAGATTCCCCCCTGCAGGAAGGTGCTGTCTTTATTATTAGTTTCTGAATAGGAATTCAGTAACATTCAATAGATTTCACCCTGCAGAGTGGGGAACCTCCAGATGGAAATTTTCAAACTGCTAATCTGGTTCTTGTGTCCTGCTGCTTCAGAATATGCAGAGTGTCTTTTATGTGGGGAGTGGACTTTTTCTTTCATTTAGCAGCCGTCTTCAAGAGGCCCTTGTAATTAACCCAAGGAGTTTAATTTGCAGCTAAGGCAAAGCTTACCAGAAATTCCATGCAGTGTGATCTAGTCACTAGAAATTACCTTGCTGCCAACAGCTTTGAAAGGTTAAAGTTTGCAGCATCTCCTATTGCCTGGAGATGGTCTGGTCTCCCACTGTGTGCTATATTAGCCTGCTGGACTGATCACTTGATCGCATATTTTGATTTTAGAGTCTTGAGGCTGGTAGCTGCTGTTCTTGTTTTTAAACATGTTCAAAAATGGAGGATTTGTACAATTACTGAATCACCCTTTTAATAGCATGTTAGAATCACACCAACTCCCTCACCCCTGGGCTCCTGAAGAACCAACCCTATAGCTCTTACACATCTGTTTTGGACTCCAATTTTCAGAATGACTCAGCACCCAGCAGCTCCCCCAAAATAGGGTGCTGAGCCTTTTGGAAAGAATCTGGCCACTTATTTTGGTGCCTAATTAAGACTCAGCTCTCCTGAAAATCTTATGGTGTATAAGCTATGTGGCTGAGTATCTTATTGTAGAGTTTCTGGGGAGTCTTTTGTAGGATACTTTAGGCTGGCTAATGGAATTACAGACCTGACTCCTGCTTTCAGTGGACGTTAGGGATCTATGTGCTATCAAAAATCTCCCTTCCGATAGTTAAAGTGGTTCTGATTCTCCTCGCTGTGTGGATAGAGCCCTGGACTGGAGCTCAGGAGACTTGCATTCCTGGCTCAGCCATGGGCCTATTAGGTGACCTTGGACAAGTCATGTCACCACCCTGTGCCTCAGTTTCCCCATCCCCTGTCAAATGGCGATAAATCTATTGAAGGTGCTTTGAGATCTGTGGATGAAAAACGCTATATAAGAGCTTGAAAATATTATCATGTACCCCTGATTGAAACGACAAGTGTCCTGTCAATGGAGTGACAGCTGTGTAAGGCAGGTGTGAATGTGATGGGTCTTGAAGTCAGGACTCTGGTTCTATTGCCAGTTCTGCCAGTTGCTCACTGTGTCATAGAAAAATAGGGTTGGAAGACACCTCAGGGGGTCATCTAGTCCAACCCCCCTGCTCAAAGCAGGACCAATCCCCAACTAAATCATCCCAGCCAGGGCTTTGTCAAGCCAGGCCTTAAAAACCTCTAAGGATGGAGATTCCACCATCTCTCTAGGTAACCCATTCCAGTGCTTCACCGCCCTCCTAGTGAAATAGCTTTTCCTAATATCCAACCTAGACCTCCCCCACTGCTCCTTGTTCTGTCTTTTGCCACCACTGAGAACAGCCGAGCTCCATCCTCTTTGGAAACCCCCCCCCTCCAGGTAGTTGAAGGCTGCTATCAAATCCCCTCTCACGCTTCCCTTCTGCAAGCTAAATAAGCCCAGTTCCATCAGCCTCTTCTCTTAAGCCATGTGCCCAAGCCTGATAATCATTTTTGTTGCCCTCCATTGGACGCTCTCCAATTTGTCCTCATCCTCTCTGTAGCGGGGGACCCAAAGCTGGATGCAGTACTCCAGATGTGGCCTCACCAGTGCCAAATAGAGAGGAATAATCATTTCCCTCGAGCTGCTGGCAGTGCTCCTACTAATGCAGCCCAATATGCCGCTAGCCTTCTGGGCAACAAGGGCACACTGCTGACTCGTATCCAGCATCTCGTCCACTGTAATCCCCAGGTCCTTTTCTGCAGAAAACTGCTTAGCCAGTCGGTCCCCAGCCTGTAGCAGTGGATGGGATTCTTCCATCTTAAGTGTAGGACTCTGCACTTGTCCTAGTTGAACCTCATCCAATTTCTTTTGGCCCAATTCTCCAATTTGTCTAGTCACTCTGGATCCTATCCCTACCCTCCAGTGTATACCTTTCCCCCCAGCTTAGTGTGATCCGCAAACTTGCTGAGGGTGAAATTCATCCCATCATCCAGATCATTAATGAAGATGTTGAACAAAACCAGCCCCAGGAATGACCCCTGGGGTACGCCGCTTGATACCGGCTGCCAACTAGACATCGAGCTGTTGATCGTTACCTGTTGAGTCCGATGATCTAGCCAGCTTTCTATCCACTTTGTAGTCCATTCATCGAAGCCATATGCTGGCAAGAATACCGTGTCACCATGAGTCACACAAGTTCCCTGGGCCACAGTCAGTTTTTCCCTTCTGTGAAGGGGGTGTAGTAAAATCAGCCTGCTAGGCACTCATGAGGCTAGTTTGTGCAGAGCACTTTGAGCCCCTTGAATAAAAAGGGCTGGAGAAGGCTAAAACTATGAGCTATTAAGCGAACATTTGGAGTGATGTTTTAATAAACAGAACAGTGGCAAAGAGGCATTTATTACGTAGCTTGTAGACTCCTTGTCCCATGTCCTGTATTACTATAATGGGGAATTCTGCTAGAAACAGGGTATCTTTCAAAATTGTATTTTTTTAAGTGTGTCCTATCTTATCCTTTCCCATCTGTTTCTTCTTATCCATCCCTGGTAGACGATTTGCTCTAGTGAACAGGGCACTAGACTGAGAATTAGGAGACCTGCAATCTATTTCCTGGTTGCCTACCATCCCGTTCTGTAACCTTGGCCAGGTCACCGTACCTCTCCGGCTCAGCTTTCCCCTCCCACTGTTTGGCTTACTTATTTAGACTGTAAGCTCTTTGAGCCTGGGGCTGTCTCTCGCTATGAGTTTTTTGGGGCCTAGCGCAATGGGGCCGTGATTTCAGCTGGGGCTTCTTGGAGTGTCTGTAATACACACAATAAATAATCGTGTTCTCAAAGCACTCAGCACCAGTGTATTTCCCTCTGTGCATTATGGACCGATTGCCATACTGATGCTTAACAAACACACAAAAGTAATAGCGGCTTTAAAGATCTTTCTGAAATGAAACCAAAGTTAAACATTTGAAAAGCATTTGCCTTTCCAGCTGCTTTACCACCGCCATGGTGATTTCTCAGCGGACTGGTCAGATTAAAAACTGCAGAGGAAGTACGATGCCTTTAGCTTTCTCTAAGGGCTTGTCTACACTTGAAATGTGCTTCAGTGTACATACTACCTATGCCAATGAGAAGGGTTCTGCCGTTGGCGTAGGGCAGTAGTTCCCAAACTTGTTCTGCCGCTTGTTCAGGGAAGGCCCCTGGCAGGCCAGGCTTGTTTGTTTACCTGCCGCGTCTGCAGATCCAGCCGACTGTGACTCCCACTGGCTGTGGTTCACTGCCCCAGGCCAATGGGAGCTGCTCGAAGTGGCGCGGGCCGAGGCACATATTGGCCACTGCTTCCAGCAACTCCCATTGGCCTCGAGCAGCGAACTGCGGCCACTGGGAGCCGTGATCCGCCGAACCTGAGGATGCGGCAGGTAAACAGCCTGGCCCGCCAGGGGCTTTCCTTGCACAAGCGGCTAAACAAGTTTGGGAGCTCCTGGCGTAGGAAATCCACCTCCCTGAGAGGCGGTAGCTAGGTCGGCTTAATTACATTGCTCGGGATATGGATTTTTCATGCCCCTGAGCAATGAAGCTGAGCCAACCTAACTTTTTCAGTGTAGACCTGGCCTTATCAAGATGTGCCGAAGAAGCTTGGTATGAGGATATTGATGATGAAAGCCCCGAGGAGGATGATCTGTGCATTAGGCTTGCAATGAAATCCCAGCCCTCAGATGGCCCAGGTCTTATGCTGAAACAATACCTCAGGCCTTCCTAAGGAAACTGAAACTAATGAAATGGTACATCAGCCAGCGAGTGCCACGCACGAGCAGAGCTAATGGCTGCATGCAACAAAAGCTAAGAGATGCAGAGTGATCAAGTCTGGACTGTATTAAGCTAAATCTGATTTGGTACTGGGTTTAGTTCTAGGTGGTAATTGTGGGGAAGGGATTTAACTGGACTGATTGCAGTCTCTCTTCCCTCTCCCTTATACTCTCCGCAGCAATCTATTCGTGCCTCGGAAGCGTGCCTCTAGATGACACTATAAACTCCTTAATTCCAACTCCACAGGTTTATGTGTTTAGCCCTAAAAATTATTTGCAATCACAAACCTGCCATTCAAAAGCCTTATCTGTGGAAGGGAGCGACTGGAAAATCATTTTGAAGGAAGAAAAAAATACTGGGGCCCCCTGGAGTTATTGTAATAATATGAAACACACTGGAAATTTCTTTTTAAGGTTTTTCTTTCTTGTTTGTTTGTTAAAGCCTGTGGCTGGAATGTTCAAAGATGCCTAGGTGATTTGGACACCCTTTCCCCATTCATTTTAATCAGAACTGGGCATCCACGTCTCTTAGACACCTTTGAAAGTCTCAGCCTTTGCGTTTAAACACACCATTTTGCAGGAATGTGTTCCATCATTTGTCTATAATGAAGAATAACTATTCATCTACATGAGATAGGAGGTCTGACGCTGCAGGTCTGACTCTTACCAGTAGTCTCATTGGAGTCCCCTTCACAGGAAGGCGGGTCACGTGGTTCGGGTACTGGACTGGGATTTAGGAGCTCTAGATTCAGTTCTTGGCTGTGCTACAGATTCATTGTGTGAGACCTTGGGCAAGTCACTTAATCTTTCTGTGCATCCATTCCCCTTTGCTATAATGGGACTAATAATAATTTGTGTGTGTGTCTAGTATGTATAGACCAGGGGTGACCAAACTGTGGCTCTTTTATCATTAAAGTGCAGCTCGCAGAGCCTCCCACAGTCCCCTATTCTCCACCTACCAGACTGGTGGGGGGGAACTCAGACCTCTGCCTTGCAGCTGGCTGGTGCGGGAGGGGCCCCTGCCCAGCAGGGAGAGGGAGTCTTAGGCCTTCAGCCCTGTGGGGTGCACCTGCCAGGGCTCAGGGCTTCAGCAGGGCTGAAGTCCCAACCCCCGGCTCCTGGCAGGTGTGCCCCGGTTCTGGAACGTCTGAAGATTGTTGTATGTGGCTCGGAGGGCCAGTAAGTTTGGCCACCCTGGTATGGACAGTAAGCTAGCCAAGACACAGACTGTGTCTGACTGTGTGTGTGTGATTGGTTGTGTGTGTTGTTTTGCAGTAGCAGCGTACAAACACAGAACAAAAAGAGGGTCTCTGCCCTAAAGAGTTTACAAACTAAGTGCCCAGCATAATGGGGTCCTGATCTCAGGTGGGCCTCGAAGTGCTACTGTAATGCTAATAAATAGTATTAAAGTCTTGAAAGTCTTGATGTAGATAAAGTCAAAGACCAGTAAGCTAACCGTGCCCCTTTTGCTGGAGTTCGGCCTGTGGTGCTGGTAGGTTGGCTTCATCCTTCTCTATTATTGCAGAGTGTTTTGCTCTCTGCAGAACGGTGCCACCTGCAATTATTTCATGAACCAGCCACTCCGTGTCCTGATGCCTGGTGTAAATGGTCCAAGGGACGCACACGTTCAAAATGATCAGGGGGGTCCCTTTCCGTCTGCAAACGGTTCCTTGTGCTACCACGCGGGGAGGGGCCGTCTCGTCTTGGTCGTGTTGCTTGTTGTAGGTTTGGGTCTGAGGGATGTGTGTCGGCAATCAGAGCGAGGCCTGTTGGAAAAGCGTTGTGTTCCTTTCAGATTTTCATCGAGGTCGGCGCGTTACAGACATCTAGCGTCCCGCCCCACCCAATCTCCCTGCTCCCTGAAACGCAGCAGCTTTTCTTTCCAACAGAGCAAATCCATCGTCTCCTTCCAACCCGCGGGGACTGGTATGGAGGGCACAGCAGAACAGGCACGCTGAGGCTCTGCTGGGAGCCTGCAGAGGGCGTGGACCTGATGCGTGTAATGGAACGTACGTACTTCTCCAAGGGCTCCCTCTGCTCCAGCATGCAGAAGATTTGGGGGCTGGACCAGTGCATGGTCCTAGCAAATACGTTGCGTCCCTGACCTCAGTCGATCGATCTTCCCAGCATGTGCTGCCCGGCTCTGCCAGTGTGCTGTGCGCTGAAGACAGGCCGACGTGTAGTCTGCTTGTCTCTTATCTTCCCTCGTTTTCATTCTTTATTTTCACACTTCAGCCTTACAAACCCTGTTCCCTGTGCACGGTTTCCATGAAAACAAGATATTTAGCTGCAGCTAAAGCAAAATCCATCTGCTAAATGAATTCATTAAAAACCTCTCTGAGGTCCCTCATCTTGCACCTCTCTGCCCTGGTCTCTGGAGCTCTCTTAGCATACAGTTCATTAAAGCGCAGCGAGATTTCACTAAAGGGGAGAAAAATGAAGCCACTTGTCTAGTGCAGAAAGGTCTGGCTGGGTTTATATAATAAAAAGGTGACATTTTTTGAAGCTTATGGGGGAGGCGATTATTTGGACTGCAAATCAATAACCGTATCCGTAGCTGGTTCAGTACTGCAGGGGATCTGCCTCAGAATTGACTGGAGATAATGAATTTTAGGACAGCTGCTGTCAGCCGAGTGACGTGAGCTTAGTAACGGAGCTGAGCTCCTCCCGTTCGCTTTGGAGGCCCTGTCAGGGGCTGAGCTTGTGGCTTCGTTAACAGTGTTGGCCCATCGCAGATAGGACGTCGCTCATCCAGTCTGAGCATTGGGGAAGGCTGCCCCATTTTGGGGCCAGCTTCACCTGTGCACTTTGGCTTTGGAATTGTTTGTTGCCATGGTGGGTCCGAGATGCCCCAGTCTGGATTGGGCCCCCGTTGTTCCAGGCACTGTACATGCATATCATGGAAATGTGGCTCCTGCTCCAAAGAACCAACCGACTCAGTAATGGGTACATAAGTCCTCCAACGTGCCCTTTCCACCCACTTCCTCTCCTCCTCACGCCTGTTGGAACGCCACTGACTCCTGCTCTTCTGAGATCCAGCGTTGCAGACTCCAGTCCTTGCAGGTCTTTCAAAGAGATGCAGCCACATCCCTTCCCAGCGACAGCCCAGACGAGGGGTGTCTCTGTTTTGATTTCTGGGTTGTTCACAAGAATTTCATTTATCTGACGCCCCACCACCACAAAAGAGTAGGGGAATACAGTGCTGTGTTCTGTCCCATCTGTACCAGAGATACTTAAAGCCATTTAGGGATTTTTAACATCTATTTGTATAGATTTAAATCCAATTTATAAGGGAACATTGGTGCAGTAAACAAGTAGAAACTGGGAGTGGCCCGTACAGATGGTTCAAACTAATTGGGATGTGGGAAGAGCTGAAAGACTAAGTGTGAAAACCATGTCCTTTCATTTATCCAATTAACATTTCTCTTCCTTTCTGACACCCCCAACAGAAGAATAGGAGGGTACATCACGTTCCAGGTAAACGAGCGTGTTCTATCTGTCCCCACCCCTAGCCTGCCTGCCAAGAACCTGCCGTAGAGAATCCAGTTCAGTTTAGATGCCGGCCGAGAGAGAACGCGAATTCCCCTGGAAGTGGAGGCTTCGTCGTAACAGAACACGATGAGCGTAGGGGGCCTGGTGGCGAGGCAGTGGAGTTCTGCTGCTGTGGTCCCAGGGGCCTTTTCACAAAGGAGGGGAGAGCAACTGCTGCTGCTTCTCTTGGGAAGTGGAGAGTTTGCAAAGCGTCTGGCGTTGAGCTTTTTCTCTTGATTGTTGTTTAATCTGTATTGTGGTGGTGCTTAGAAGCCTCCGTTGTGGACCAGGAACCCGTTGTACTAGGCGCTGAGTTGGTCCCTGCCCAAAGGGCTTACACAGTGTTTAATTAGTGCCAGGGCTTGGCGGTTCAGAGCCCCGGCACCCCTGGGCTTGGCGGTTCAGAGCCCCGGCACCCCTGGGCTTGCTGCATCCATTATGAAAGTACAAAAAATTGCTTGAGCCTGAGCACCTAATTGCTCGGGCTCCTCTTTCATTAAAACTTAAGCACTAGGTTTACAGTCTAAATATAAGACTAGAGACAACCGAGGGGGTAGAACAAGGAACCAATGAGGGAGTACCGGCCAGCTTGATGGGCAATGGTCTCTGCAAACCACCTGCCTAACTGTTGGCAAGCGTTTGCAGGCATCACGGCGAAGGAGAGCTCCGAGGAGAGAGCTGAAAGTGAAGAAGGAGGTCGTTTTGTTGGCGTGTATGGGGAGAGCCTCCCAAGGGTGTGGGGCAGCCCAGGAGAGTGTACAAAGCTGATTCTTTGAAAATGCAACAAACGGAAAGTGAAGACCAGCCCCACAGGCAGATCAGACACAAGTGCTGACAGCTCATTGTCAGATGAGAGACAGTCTGGCAAGGGCCTGGAATGTTGTTTGGTCAGTTGAATCTGATGTGGGCATCTGATTTTTGTTATGGGTTAAAACAAAAACAAAAAAAAAAGCAAGTGAGAGAAATCCAGGGCACTGCGAATGTTGAGCACCGCTTTTCCGGCTTCTGTCTGTCTTAGGCGTGTGTGTGACGTCCATTACTGTAGTGTCTGGGTGCCTCACAAGACCCGTGTGAAGAAGGGCAGTGCTATTAGCCCCATTGTACAGATGGAACTGAATGCAGAAGAGACCAAGTGACTTGCCCAAGGTCATGCAGGAGGTAAGTGGCAGAGGAATGGAACCCAGGCCTCCCACACCCTAGACTAGCACAGTAAACACTGGACCATCCTTCTCCTAGGTAAGGTAGATACTGTATGGAGCACACTTTGGAGAAAGCCACATGTAATGCTTCAAAGGCTTGATCCAAAGCCTGCTGGAGTCGATAGAAAGACTTGCGCTACCTTCAGTGGGCTGTGCATCCAGCCCAGATTTACCAGAGAGCCAGCCGTCCGTTTGTATGCATTGCCTTGAGTACAGAAATCTGATTTTGGATATGATAAAACCCCCAGGCCAGTAAAACCAAAGGAAAGGCAGAAGCTGACTGCGATCCTGAAAACCCTCATGGCTCTGGGGACCTATGGCTATTCGACCTGAACCAGGCTCCAAAGAAATGAGACCTTAACTCAAGGCTCATTCAACATCATCGGCGCTGGCCACGTGGCTCGATTTCTCCGCAGTAGCGTGTGTGCCACAAAAAGCCTCCTATGAGATTTGAGGGAGGACAATTTCTGAGACTTTGCCTTCACTAGAAACTCTGCAGCAGCATGGCTGTCTGCCCACTGCAGTGATGGGAGGGGTTCTTCTCTCACTGTCATCAATCCAGAGGATTAGATCAGTTTAATTACGTCACTTGGGGGCGTGGATTTTTCTCACCCCTGAGCCATATAGCTGGTTTGGCCTCTTTTATTAAGGTTGATCTGGCTTTAGGCGCGGGACACCCACCTTGAGGGCAAGGTCTGGTTTGGGATTTTCATTTCAAACTCGGGGGCCAACTTTGGCGAAAGGTTTGCAAACTTTTTGACCTGACTCTTGAATAAAACTGGGCTGGTCCTGACTGGTCTGGAATGAAACCTAGAACTGGGGCCCATTCCAGAACTCAGCCACAATCATTCCTGAAGTTTTCCAGTGTTGGGTTCAAAATCTAGCTCTGGCCTTATAACTTCTGTGGAGGCTCCAGCTGTAGAAGAACCCCCCCCCCCAACTCCACAGTTCTGCAGGGTCTCAGCCAGCTCAGCCGGAGGCTTCGTTAAGTTTTACTTGGCTTCTGAAGCTTTATCAAAAAGAGAAATTTCAAGTGAAAATCTGGACATCTGATCCCATATGGCCTGAACCCAAACAGAGATTCACCCATGCTCCCATGAACCCAAACGGCCTGACTGGCTCTCATCAGTACTTCTCACCACCTTTAGGTCTGTATGGAGTTATAGCGGGAGGGATAGCTCAGTGGTTTGAGCGTTGGCCTGCTAAACCCAGGGTTGTGAGTTCAATCCTTGAGGGGGCCATTTAGGGATCTGGGGCAAAAATCTGTCTGGGGATTGGTCCTGCTTTGAGCTGGGCGTTGGACTAGATGACCTCCTGAGGTCCCTTCCAACCCGGATATGCTATTGGAAGTACTCCTTGTTGCTCATTGTAACTGTTTGGCACACTCCTGTTGATGGCCTTTCTAAGTGTCTCTAGCTTGCTGTGAAGTGCTGTAAGAAACCGCTCTGGGTGAGTTGATACCGAGCGGTAGAAGAGGTGCTTGAGATGAGCTGTTCCCACAACACGTTACAACTCGACCTAATAAACTGTAGTGTGGCACTGTGACACGTTCTTAAATAGCTGCCATGTCCGACTTCAGAAATGGCTGCCTTTCAGAGAGGCATGAAGTAATCCCTGGCTGCAGTTCTGTTAGCAGAATGTTGGTAATTTTTTCAGTCTGACCTCCTTTATATCCCCGGCCAGAGAATTTATCTCGTTAACTCCTGTATATCACCCAATAACTTGTTTGACTAAAGCATATCTTCAGGGCAGCATCCAGTCTTGATTTGAAGACTTAGTATGTGAGAACTCATTGCTTCCCTTGGTAATTTGTTCCAGTTTTTGATCACATTTACTATATAAAAAAAAAAATTGAGGTTTATTTCAGATTTGAATTTGCCTGGAGGCAGCTTCCAGCCATTGGTTCTCATTATGCCTTTCTCTGGTAGATTAGCGTCTGAAAATACCAGGTATTTTTGCCCCTGAAAGTACTTCCACATCCTACCCCAGTGACAGTCACTTCTCGATCTTCTTTGGCAAGAGTCTAATACAGCCATTCAGCCCCCAGGAACCAACAGGTTTCTGCATGTGCTTTAAACCCATTTGAAATTGCCCATTTGGCCAAGTTTGCCATGAATACCTTATCGCCTAAACAGGTCAGACAAAGAGCATCTTATTATCCCTATTGTGCAGAGAGACAGCTGAGGCACAGAGAAATTAAATGGTACAGTCGCACAGTAGGTGGATCCAGGGATCGAAACCAACTCTCCTGATCCCCAGGCCGGTGCCTTAACCACAAGGCCGTCCTTCTGTCCACCGAAATAGGACAAGTACCTCCGAATGCTGAGTGCAATGGTTCAGTCAAATGCCTTTCCTGCCATTTCCCTTCGCATGTACGTAACGCATGTGTTCTAGTCAAGTAAGTAGCATTTTCATGACTAGTGGTGATGAAAAATGTCACAATGGCATAATTAAATCGGGGTGGAGATTATCCTTGATAGCAGCCACAGCGAATGTTAATAATTAAAGCCATCTCGGCTGTGGTTTTTACTAAATTTGTTTCATTAATATTTTGTCTTATTTAAAAAAAATATGGTTCCTAAGCAACAGCGATGCTTCTCTTTCCGACTCTGTTCTACCCCGACCAATTATTTCTGCTTTATTTGAAACATCTTGCATGGTTTTTTCAGTGACGGGCCGGTGGCCCCCATCTCCCTCCTCCTCCGAGCTGCTTTTGGGCTGGGATCCTTACACAGGATAGGCTCGGCAGTCGTGCCGGAAAGAGCAGCTCTGTGCTTCCCCACTCTGGGAGCACGCTCTGTTCTTCTTGTGCGGCTCCACTTGGACTCGTGAATCCCCACAAGCATCCGTGCAGCGCTCGCCCCCACTGCACAGCGCACTGTCTCAGAGCGGAGACAGCTCCTCTCACAGGGAGGATGCAGTCAGCCCCAGGCTCCTACTTAGGCCAGAGCACAGGAAAACAATAGCTGCCCATCCCATCTGGGGGCGGACTGGATCAAAGCTCCTGCCTCCTGGTATGAGCCAACTGCTGAGGGGTCAGGCAGGGCTGTCCTGTTCCTCCACTCTGCTTTGTTACGCTGTATGGCTGGGGAGCAAAGTGCTTGCTGTCTTAGGAATCATTAGCCGTTGGGCAGTATCCCAGCGCTGGATGCGGGATATCAGGCTTGCTTGACCATGGGCTTCTTTGGGGCAGTGGAGCCCATGGCCCAAGATGTGCAGAATGGGAACCCTGCAGTTGCTGAGAGAGCATAAGTGCAGCTGCTTCTTCGAGGGCTTGCTCATGTCCAATCCATAGTCGGTGTGCGTGCTCACCACGTGCACCAGTGCTGGAAGTTTTTCCCTTAGCGGTATCTGTAGGGGACCAGCTCTAGTATTCCCTGGAGTGGCGCCCGCATGCCCCGATCCCCAGGCTTTAAACCGTGCGATTCACAGGGAGTGACAGGGTCTAGTGGCTAGAGCACCAGAGTCAAGAGACCTGGGTTCTGTTGCTGGCTCTACCCCCAATCTGCTCTGAGCCCTTGGGCAAGTCACTTTCCTGCTCCCTGCCTCAGTTTCCCCTCCTGCTCTGTGTCTGTTCTGTCTGTTGCGACTGTGAGCTCTTGGGGTCAGGAACTGCCTTTTGCTGTGTGCTTGTACACCACTAGCACGCTGAGACCCCGAGGCAGTGGCCGCTAGGTTCTACTGTAATGCAACAATAATAATGATGCCACAGTAATGTTCCCAGGGCAGCCCCGTGGCGAGGCTGCATCTGAAAACCCCCAACAGAGCCCTAACGGTACAGGAAAGTAGGGAAATGATCAGCAGTCTGGTACCTGGGATGGGTTGTGGGGCTAAGAGGAACACACTGAGCCGTTATCTAGCACCCCGGGGATAAGGTACTTGAATTTACCACCCAGGCTGGAAGAGTAGAATTACTTTGCCCAATGCTCAGTAGCTGAAACTTTCAAGCTACCCAGCCTGGCTTCTCTCTGAGGCTCCCCACTCCGACACGTGTCCCTCCAGATGCAGCCGGCAAAGTGCTCCACAGCCCTTTGGTACAGACTGGTCCTTCTTTTTAGTTCTCACTCTAGCTGTCTTAATGTCTCCACTGTCCACCTTGGTCTCCTGCGTCTCGTTGGTGTTTCCTTCTATTTACCCACATCCGCTGCGCGCCTTCGAGTGGGGCGATGCGTCAGAGCTGTAACGTCGTGTGTGTGATGCAGATGGGTGATGGCGGTTTCCCTGTGGGCCGTGCTGTTCCTTGTTTCTTCCTTCTGGTTCTGAAAGTCCTTGATGCAAATGCTAGCTTTCAAATCGTCCTGTCTGTTCCACTCTCAGCGTTCTCAGCTCTGCTCTGGGATAACATGCTGACGAGGGATTCACTGCTGTACGGTCTGCTTTTCTCATTGCCGGAATGCATTCCGCCCCTTGCAAATGACACTCTGTGTGTTTATTTCTCATCAGAGTTGTCCTTAGGAGACTGTGAGAAAGTTGCACAGTGGAAGGAGGCCAGGAATTTCAAGTGGGGTCCACGCTTGCCTTCGGATGGGGATGGTCTTGTGGCTAAGGCATTGGGCTGGCACCCAGGAGATCTGGGCTGAGTTCCTGGCTCTCCTAGCCATTCAGGTACATACTCAGGGTCCCGGGTGGGATCATGTAGTCCAGGTTGCCCCAGCTTTGCTGCTATTGTTATTGCAGCTACCTAGATCCAGGCTAGCTCGGGGATGGCTACACATGCAGCGGACACAGTCACACCTCTGATGACAATGTAGGCGTATCCTGAGTGTACAGTGTCTGGGCACAATGGGGCTCTGGCCTTGGGTAGGGCTTCCAGATGCTACTGTTATGTAAATAACACTAACTAATAATGTTTGAAAATTAAAGGTACACATGACTTGCCATTTCTGAGATCTGCAAACTTGTTTGTAGCTATATTTACAGTTCAACTGGGGAACAGTAAGTGGGAACTAAATGTGTATTAATAGAACTCCACAAATTACAGCGTTCACTTTTTACAACTGGGAAGGGTAAGTGGCAGTGACTTTAGAGGCTTATGAATACTTTACACTAATAATAACCCTGTCGAGGTAAATGATAATGGAAGTAGCCTTCAAACACCAGCGATTTCTAACATGGGGAAATGTGCAACCAATAAAATCAATGGATCGGTATTTTATCCATCTGGTTTCCAAGATAGTGGCCACTGTTTGCTGTTCACCCTATCAAACCAGCGGACTGTAAGATCTTGAGGATCCCTGGATAAGGAACTGATTGATGGACAGCCTGAATGCTTTAATTAAAAGTGAAAACACATGAAAGCCTTTTGTTGATGAAGGATAAGCATGAAATGCATTCTAATCTCTCCCCAGGTCCAGTGCGTTTGCAAGGAGCTATCAATAAAACTAGGATGATATAAACCGTCTATTTGTTTGGAGCGAGGCCTGTGTTTAGAATTTTCCTACAGATGAGAGTTTATCTGGAGTGGCTATTGCAAGTGCGCTGAGGAAGGTACTCTTGTCCAGAGGGTTGCTTGCAGAGGCACTTGAGGTAGAGTACAAACTCACCGTACAGCCTTGATTTTAAACAGACTAGGAGACTTATGGAGATTGGTGTGGATTATTACTATTCCTATGATTATTTATAGCTGAGATCAGGACCCCATTGTGCTAGGCACTGTACAGACATATAGTAAAAAATACAATTGCTTACAGTCTAAATAGACAAGACAAAGGGGAAAGGGAGTATTGTTATCCCCAATTTACAGATGAGGAACTGAGATACAAAGAGAGATTTGGGTGAAAAAAAGTGTGTTCTTCACTTGAGTTAGCTACTACAGGGTCAGCTCTCAAAACTGGCCTTTAACTTGACATGCTGACTCACGTGCCAGCTGGGGCTGTCTCTACAGTCCAGCTGCTGCCAGCATAGTTGTGTCAATCAGAGGTGTGAGCCCGTTGGAGCCCAGTAGGATTTTCAAAAGCCTCTATCTGTATCTTCGGGTGGCTAAACATCTTAAAGAATCCGTCAGTTTCCTGTCTGCCAAATGGGGATCATTGTACTTTGTAGGGGTGTTGGGAGGATGGATCCATTAAAGACTGAGAGGTGCTCAGATGGTACAGACATGGGAGCCGTATAAGCCTGAGAGAGAAGGGTGCAGGAAGGACTCAGCACCTGGCAAGTTTGGGCTCAGAGTGCAGGCAGGTACTGCATTTTTCACGCTGAGCTGCCAGGTTCTAATGCGGAGGTAATGTATGTTGGAACGGATGGAACGCAGTTTGTTATTTGTGATGAAAATGTAATGTTGCAATGTTAGCAGCAGACAGTCGGTGGTAAATTGCAATCAATAAACATGGGAGAACATTGCTCAGAGGCTGGAAAGCAGACTCCGGAGGGGGGTGAGGGCTCTGCAGAGGCTTCAGGGACTTACTTTTTCAATGAGTAAGCGATCTTGTCCTCCTTTGTGTACAGCGTTGACTGGATGAGTCATTTGCAGGCTAGATTTAAACACTAGTAGACATGAATGGCTTTTTTCCCCCGATTGCTCAGCTGTTGTCCACCCTAGTCTCATGGCTCTTTGCCGCCGCTGAAGTGTAACGTTCAGTTTTCTGGGGGGAATTGTGCAAGACTGAAGTAAAACCAGTGTGGGCTTTGGGAGTCACTAGTTGGCTGGTGAACTTCAGAGCTGTCATGATAAGAATTGCAAAACAAACATCACAGCACAGTAGCGTCACAGGTACGGAGCTAGCTGCAGGAAGGGGTTGCCAACTTCGTAATCGCACAAAACCAAATACCCTTGCACCCGCCCCCTGCTCCACCCCTTCCTTGAAGCCCTGCCCCCAACTCACTCTATCCCCCCGCCTCCTTTGTCGCTTGCTGTCCCCTACCCTCGCTCACTTTCACTAGGCTAAGGGAGGCTGCCGAGAGTGGGTTTGGGCCCCGGTGAAAAAATTTTTTCAGGCCCCCCAGCAAGGGCGGACCGGGCTGGGGATTGGCCCTGGTAATTTGTACCGGCTTCCCCCCACCTTGTCGGCCCTGGGCTGGGACAGGGGGTTGGGGTGTGGGAGGAGGTGAGTGCTGCAGCTGGGGGTGCGGGCTCTGGGGTGGGGCCATAAATGAGGGGTTATGGGTGCAGGAGGGGGCTCAGGGCTTGGGCCAAGAGGTTTGGCGTGTGGGAGGGGGCTCAGAGCTGAGGTAGGGGGTTGAGGTGCAAGTAGGGGTGTGGACTCTGGGAGGGAGCTAGGGAGTGGGAGGAGGTTCCCACGTGGGGCAGGGGATTGGGATGTGGGTTTGGGCTCCAGCCGGGCAGTGCTTACCTCAGGTGGCTTAACAGGGCTAAGGCAGGCTCCACGCAGCTCCTGGAAGTGACCAGCATGTCTAGCTCCCAGGCACAGGGCAGCCTGATGGCTGTGCATGCTGTCTCTCCCCTCCCCCCACCCCCAGTGCATGCAGGCACCGCCCCTGCAGTTCCCAAGCCTGCTGTTCCCGGCCAATAGGAGCTGCGGAGCCGGCGCTCGGGGCGGGGGCAGCATGCAGAGCTTCCCTGATCTCCCCTGCGCCTAGGAGCCAGAAGGATAGGCCAGCCACTTCCGGGAGCCGTGCTGAACCAGGGCGTCTTAGCCCCACTGCACCACCGACCGGACTTTTAACAGCCCGGTCAGCAGTGCTGACCAGAGCCGCTAGGGTCCCTTTTCAACCAGATGCCTGGCAGCCTTTGCTGTATCTCTGTCCCTGTCCTGGTCTCTCTGTGTGCACCCTCTCAGGTGTCAGGCTTTTATCTCTCTTGTAGTCGGGTCACATGATTCTCCCATACGTAGACTGGACCCTGGGGCTACAGCATCCTGTATCTTCACCGTTTCCACCCAGCAGGTCTGACTGGGTTTTCCCTTCAGCAGTGACTGCGGTGACCAGGCAGCCTGCTTAAACCCAAGTGCTCCATTACCAACTACAAGAGCTGGTCTTCTCTCTGCTTTTCAATTCCTAGAAGGCCAGCCTCCTGTTATGTAATCCACATCAGTGGCTCTCTGAGGCACAAAATAATGTCCAGAGGAAAAAAATATAAACATAGATACAGACACCTGTCAGGATATTTGGGTTTATGCAGGTTCCTGGCTGCAGAGTCCAACTTTCATTCCAGGCTGTCAGTGCAATTAGCAAACCTGATGACACTCCCGTGGGACTGGTAAGTGTATTGTTATCCCTGCTTTCCTGATGGGGAAACTGAGGCACAGAGTGAGTAAGTGATTTGTTTGAGGTCACACAGTGAGTCCACAGCTCAAGCAGGAATAGAACCCCTGGGTCCTCATTACTTACTACCCTGGCCCATATTCTCTCACCCCCACCCCCGGTATTAGATTTGTTTCATTAGATGACTTTCTTCTCCTTGCTGACACGTGCCAAGAAGAATGGAGTGGAGGGTCCGAGTGCTCACGGCAATGTCTCCTTTCCTTTTCCAGGTGTGGTGGAGGCGTGCCTCCTGCACATGCTGAAACGCAGAGCCGCCGGCTTCCTCCGGACCGATAAGGTCGCTGCCCTCTTCACCAAAGTTGGCAAGACGTACGCAGTAGCTGGGGACATATGTAAGAAAGTGCAGGAGCTGCAGCAGCAGGCGGAAGGCAGGTAAGGCCAAGGGCTGTTCTTCATGTGAGAAAGTCATGGCGGCTTGAAGGGAACAGGTATGGCTGCTCGGAAAACTACTTTTTGGGAAAAAAATTCAACTGGTCAGAAAAACGATTGAAAAACTTGGCGAAAATTAATTTTTGTCAAAATTTTCAAAAGTTCAAATGTTCTCAGGTGAGCGGCAAAGGGCCACAGGATGAGAGCTGGGTTTACGCTCTTTTTTCTTTTACTCATTACGTGCATCACGGTGTGCCCAGGAACCCCAGCCAAGGGTCAGGACCCCGGATTATACCGGGTGCCATCGAGCCAAATAACACAGAAGACAGTCGCTGCTCACAGCCAGCTCGCTGTCTAGGTATCGGCCAGGATGTGAGAGGGACAGAGCAGACAGATTGGGTGGAGGTAGGTGGGATCAGGTAACAGAATAAACGGAGCTTAGCGAAAAGGCAGAAGTCTCAGCTTGCCCTTTGCCAAAACCAGTGCCAGATGGAGCGATTTGCCTGCCTTGTGGCAGAGGCCAGTTCTTTATGGAGTAAAGAAGGCTTGAATGTTTATCTTTGCATGCTTGTTTGTTCTCCTGGATCACCCTTTTTCTTTCTACGTGCGTTAGGAGACCTGATAGGCCTGCTAGAGGAAGAGTGCAAGTGACACTGGATTCAATACATCACAATTAGCATTGTACTAGCTAGGCGCTGTCTGAACACACAGCGAGGCCTGGTCCCTTCCCCACGGCGCTTCCACTTTAAGGCCATGATCCTGCAGTGTCCTTCCTGCCCGTGGATTCAGCAGAGGTCATTTAGGAGTAGGAGTCCCGCCTGCGTGGAGCTCATTCCAGCATCAGGACCTAATATATGATGAGATAAACCAACGACTGTAACAGACAATAGGCGGGAGGAGGAAGGTAACAGTGGTCAGGCCCTGATTGATTCAGCAAGGTAGTAAATATGGACCTCGCTTTGAACATGCGAGTAGTCCCATTGAGGTGAAGAACTTGAAGCCCTGATCCTGGAAAGTCTAAAGCACATGCTGCATGACTTCCATTGAAGTCAGTGGAACTACACAAGTGCATAAGTCTTTGCAGGATCAGGGCCTTGGACTGGGGAAAGGACTGCATCTTCCAATGTGTTTGTACAGCACCGTGCACAATTGGGCTGCTGAACCTAGACAAGAGTCTTTGCACTAATAGGAACCTTTGGTCTCTTGACTAGCTTGTTGCGCTAAGTTCCTGTAGTTATACAGGTCTCCAATAAGCATGAATTGATGTTCCAATAAAAGATATTAGGTCACCCACTGTGATGTTTCTGAATCATTTAAACATTTATTTAAATTAGCTATTTTAACCCTGCCTCCTTTCTGTTTATTTTTCCAACACTTACCTTTTATTTAACTTTCATTGATGTACATTTAACAAACCCTTTCCTTATTCATCTCTTGCCTCTTTATTTATTTAAAATCTCTGCTTTTTCCATTTCGTTTGGTCTGGTTTAAACGTTTGGAAGAAAGACACTTTTTTGTTAAAAATTCAGCATCCGCGCCCCTTCAACTAAAGGCTGAGAGAACTCCCAGTCCACCACTCCAGTTGGGACCTCTAACAAAACAGAGCAGGTGAGACTTGAATTCAGTTCACTGAATGTATCAAATCAGAGAAACTGGCTGCACTGCTATAATTATTCCTGGGGCTCTGATTCACAGAAGCATTCCTAGTTAGGACAGCACTTAGGGCCTGCCTATGCTGCCCCACAGTTCGCAGTGCTGCGCTGTAACTCTCCCGTTTGGATGCTGCAGGTGCAAACTAAGCGTGCGCATTAACGCAAAGAGAATTACATTACTGGGAAGGGGGAGCCTTTTAGTTTGTGCCTGCAGTGTCCGCATAGCGGAGTTAGATCGCAGCACTTTGGGGTGCATTGCTA
This sequence comes from Gopherus evgoodei, assembly GCF_007399415.2. Lineage (NCBI taxonomy): Eukaryota > Metazoa > Chordata > Testudines > Testudinidae > Gopherus > Gopherus evgoodei. The sequence continues at coordinate 10,041,936 of NC_044338.1, forward strand.
TTCACACCCCAGTAGTCCAAACTGTGGGGCAGGGTAGATGTGCCCTTAAGCGGGTTCTTAAGTCCACTGATGTCACATACTTAACAGCTGCCTTGACTGGGCACGGTTATTCTTACAGCTATTGGTTTGGGTTGTGGCAGCACCTAGGAGTCGCTGTCATGGACCAGCACCCCATTGTGCAAGGTGCTGTACAGACACCAAACAAGAAGATTGTCCCTGCCTCAAAGAGCTTCCAGTCTAATGGCTTTAGTCCACATGCTTAAGTGCTTTCCCAGTTGGGGCCAGACTGTGCACTTGGTCATGAATGCAAGCACGTTACGTAAATTGTTTTCTACATCCGGTGGCACTGCCTCGTTAGGTGAAGCGTTCGGGGGTGGCTGTTCTGATGTGGTATTTATATTCTTCATTTCTTATATTAGTCGTTGGTTGCCAATAAAGGCGTTCTGTATGGAGCAGCGTTCACCTTCTGTGCTGCGTAACTAATGGCGACAAGCCGTGTTGATGCAAAACTGAGGGGGGGAGGAAAAAAAGCGCTCCCGTTTCAGGTCACCTTAGTGGCATCAGAAAGAAGCAAAAAAGGGCACAAGGCCCATTCTCTTTTTCCCCTTTGTAGGTCACCTTTAAGAAACGGGAAGCTATAGGCAGCAAACTCAGCTACAAAGATCAGCCTCTGATTCCAGACTCTACTGTCAGGTTCACTAATTATATCAATGACAAGTGACTGTTGGACTTGTAACTCGCTATCCCATATGGTTTTACCTTGGACCGGCGATTCCTAGGCGGAGGGAAGGTTCAGAATGATGTTTAGCGTGGCTTAATCCAGTTGGGCAGCTGGATCAGGAAGCATCCCTGGCCAGGGTTCCGAGCGTACGATGTTGGCGTCAATAAGGATAATCAATATTGGCCTGTAAGGCAAGTAAACTCCTGGATGGCAGGAAATATAGAAGCTTGCTGCCATGGGAAGGGAAAATGAACATGGCTCCAGCGTGAAGGGGAAGTGAGGACAACCGTGCACCAAGCAGATGAGAGGCTGATGTGAACAGGGGTAGCCAGCCAGTGTGCTGTCTGGGCAGTGGAATGCAAATCCTGGGAAAACGCAGTGGTGTCAATTTCGTATTTGCACAGCTCACTGAACTGCTTCCCATTGTGTGGTGGGCCTGTCAATCTCTGCACCAAGAAATGGCCTGGGGAGGGAGTGTGTGCAGGACAGAACTGGCATGCCTGGGCACCTCCGGGGGGCAGCCCGAATCTGGCCCTGGGTTAGTAGCTTATGTTAAGAATCCATCGATAAAGCATAGCATGTGCATTTGGGCCATTTGCTTTAATAGGCTGGAGGCTGTTTTGTAAAAAATCCAAAGAAAAGTAGGGTCGAGCACGGCCCAATCAATAACCTGCCAGCATGGGAAACTGCTGCTAGACACAGACCTTATTGCTGAGTACGGCGTTCAAAAGAGCTGCTGCTCAACTCTGCCCCTCTGCATTTGGTGCACCGACCCCCATCAAAGCCAGATAACACCTGTTCTGATTTAAGAGCAGATTGACTGAGACAGTGGGAAAAATTCATCCCTGGCATAATCCACTGATGCCTCCCAGGGATGAGTCTGGCTCAGCGAATATAATCCGTTCTATTTAATTATGTTTCCTTGAAATGAGCCCCACCTCTTGCCCCGTCCTGCTGACTAGCATGCGCCTTCCCCAGCTTTTGGAGCCGGCTGGGCTCTGCATACATCTCCCTCGAACTCGACTCCTTTACCTGAGCTACACCACAGAGTGGTCTGATCTCTGCATTGCTTTGCAAGTGTATTCTGTAGCCACTGCAGTCCCCCAGCAGCCACCTCCCATTCCTTTGTTTATTTCACTGGGACTTGGATGAGTTTTGATCAAATGCACTGCCACTGGCTAGCCCTTTGGAAACCCTGAATTCATTGTTAAAATCTCAGGCCAAACCCTCTGGTTCTCAACCCAAATCACTTGGACATGACCCTTTTAAAAAAAAAAAAAAAACCAGACCCCGATGGCTGTTCTCTAATCATCAAAGATGTCATGGAACTTTCCTAAGAGAAGAGATTTTCCATAATTCCCTTCCCACTGCCCCCGCTCTTGTGCAGCGTGCTGTGCTCCAGTTATTCATGGGTCTGCTGCCTTCCATCCAAGAGGTGGCTGCATTTTGGGTGTTGGATGAAGGTCTAACCCAGTGGTCCCCAACCTTTTTTGTCTGGCAGGCGCCATACGACGAGCCACCGAGAACCGTGGCTGGCGGACGAGCATCCACCAAAATGCCGCCGAGAAGCAGCAACGTCAAGAGGTGTCGCTGCCAAATGTCACCAAAAATCAGCGGCATTTCAGTGGCAACGCCACTTAATGATGCTTTTCAGTGGCGATGCCTCTTGACATTGCCACTTTTCGGCGGATGCTTGTCCACTGGTCAGTACACGGGCACAGATAGATGCATGGTGCCCGTGGGCACCACGTTGGGGTCCACTGGTCTAACCCATTGATCAGTGTTTGTTACGGGTCCCCCAAGTGCCTGATCCACAGGGAATCTAGAGTCTTATGACTCCAAGGAGAAATCTTTGGCTCTTAAACTCAGACTATAGCAGCTCATGCTCTTAATTCTCGAGATCCCCAGTGCATCTGCCCAAGATGGTGGCTGTCACATACACAGCTGACAAAGCACCTTGAGATCCTTCAGGATGGAGGATACTGTCAAAGTGCAGTTGATGAATCTCCAGACGTTAATATTTGAATGTCTGCATCCATCCTTTCTACGGTCCTTCCTGCATCTCTACAAGGACTAAGTGAAGATTGCGGTTACATTTGATTAGAAATAAACGTTTGCCCCTTTTAGGCAGTTGATTCTCTGGAACATTTAGATTTTTGCTCTGTTGGGATGCAGTCTCAGCCAGACCAGAAGAGCAGCTCCTCTGGGTTCAATGGACCTGCTATACAGTGTGTCTAATCTAATGGATCCACTCTAGAGGGGGAAGTAGGATGGGATCCCAAATGTCCCCACATTTGGGAGCATTTAAAAAACTGCCTGTGGATTCCGATTTGACTTTTTGTAAATGGGTCCCTGCGAAGTGACTAGTGATTTTGAATATCAGAGGGGTAGCCCTGTTAGTCTGGATCTGTAAAAGCGGCAGAGTTTTCTGTGGCACCTTATAGACTTTTGGAGCATAAGCTTTCGTGGGTGAATCCCCACTTCATCAGATGCATGGGGTATACACCCACGAAAGCTCATGCTCCAATACGTTAGTCTATAAGGTGCCACAGAACTCTTGGCTGCTTTTAGTGATTTTGAGTGTCCCAGTAGTTGGGGTTTCAACTTGAGATGCCTTCAAAGGACCTGATTTTCAGAGGGTACTAAGCATCTGGCCCCTGAAAATCAGGCCCCTTTAAAACCTCTGTCTGGTTATCCCCGAAATGGAGGCACCCCAAATTATTCGTCACTTTTGGCCCTTTCTTCATAATGGGCTAAATAAAATGCTGGATCCCAGCACCCCTGTAATAAACATACAGCTAAGGGTAGCAAAAAATCCCTCCTTAATCTGTAAAGGGTTAAGCAGCTCAAATAACCTGGTTGGCACCTGACCAAAAAGCACCAATAAGGGAAGGAGATACTTTCAAATCTGTGGGGGAAAGTTTTTGCTTTGTTCCCTTTGTGTGTTCTCTCGGGGTCAGCAAGGAGTCAGGGCAGGGAGAATACATCTCCTAAAGCCATACCTGAACTAAGCATCTAAGATTACAAATTGTAAGTAATATGAAGGAAATGCATTAGATTATCTTTTATTTTAGCTTGTGAATTTTCCCTAGACTAAGAGGGAGGTTTATTCCTGTTTTTTTGTAACTTTAAAGTTTTGCCTAGAGGGGAATCCTCTGTGTGTTAAATCTTATTACCCTGTAAAATTTCCTTCCATCCTGATTTTACAGAGGTGCTTCTTTTACTTTATTATAAAGAAAAGTTCTGTTTTTAAGAATCTGATTGGTTTTTAGTGTCCTAGAAACCTAAGGGTTTGGTCTGTGCTCACCTTGGTTACCTGTTTGGTTGGTATATTAGTCTCAAGCCTCCCCAGGAAAGGGGGTGAATGGACTTTGGGGAATATTTTGGGGAAACAGGAACTCCAAGTGGTCCTTTCCGTAAATCTTTGTCTAACTCACTCGGTGGTGTCAGCAATACCGTTCCAAGGACAAGGAAGAATTTGTGCCTTGGGAAAGTTTTAACCTAAGCTGGTAAATAAGCTTAGAGGGGTCTTTCAGGCAGGTCCCCACATCTGTACCCTAGAGTTAAGAGTGGGGAGGGAACCTTGATAACCCCAAAGCCCCAGTGCAGCAGTGAACAGAAAACACAATGTTCGCATCTGATTTCATCTGATGCATTTTGTATATTCCAATACATGTGCACGCAGAGCTGTGTCAAAGTAAAAAATCTGGACTCCAACAACTTTCACTGTATCCCTTTTGCAGGAAAAATCAGCCGAATGGTCAGGAATCCCTCAAGAGGCAGGGCTCTACCTCAAGCAAAACACCTGTCTTGACACCGCAGGCCATCAGACACATCTGGGTGCGGACAGCCTTGATTGAGAAAGTGCTGGACAAAATCGTCCAGTACCTGGTGGACAACTGCAGGTAAAGAGGGGACCAAACAGCTGGCAGTGCAAAGGTTTTGTTTGTTGGACCAAAGTGTGCCTGTCTTTGCAGTAGCGAATGTCGTCAGTGTCCCACCTGCAAACTCAGAGCTGAGCAGAAAAAAGTTTAAAAAAAAATTTCCCCAACAATTTGTGTTTTGTTTTTTAAACTTTATGACAATGTTTGGAAGTTTCGGTTAAGGTCACTCTGTGGGAAAGCTCAAAGAACCAGTACAAAAATCGTACACATTTTTAAAAAAAATATTTTTTTTACTACTTTTTTTAAACGTTGCAGAATGTCAGCTGGCTACGGTCTAGGGGTAAAATTATCAAAGGACCCTAAGTCAGTGGCTCTCAACTTTTTCAGACTACTGGACCCCTTTTAGGGGTCTGATTTTGTCTTGCGTACCCCCAAGTTTCACCTCGTTTTAAAAACGACTTGCTTACAAAATCAGACATAAAAACACAGAAGTGTCACAGCACACTGTTACTGAAAAATTGCTGACTTTCTTGTTTTTACCGTATAATTATAAAATAAATTGATTGGAATATAAATATTATACTTACATTTTCAGTGGATAGTATATTAAGCAGTGTAAACAAGCCATTGTCTGTATGAAATGTTAGTTTGTACTGACTTTGCTAATGCTTTTTCTGTAGCCTGTTGTAAAACTAGGCAAATATCTAGATGAGTTGATGTACCCCTTGGAAGATCTCTGCATACCCCCAGAGGTACATGTGCCCCTGGTTGAGAACCACTGCCCTAAGTGACGTAGGCACCTAAGTTCTCTTGACTAGCAAATTGCAATAAGGATTAGGCACTGAAGTCATTTAGGCGCTTTTGAGACTCATAAGCGAGAAGCTGTAGCGTGCCAGGCAAGTACATGCCCTCTGCGGAGGAAAGGGAGAAAGGGGAGAAGGGAGCAAAAGGAGGTGAGGAGTGAAAATTTAGAAAACAGTAGGAAGGTCTGATTGGAATAGGTCAGATCTGTGACGACATGTTGCCTTTATTTGGAAGGGTTACATTTGTGACGGAGATTTCCCCCTTCGAGGCTGGCAGAGAGCTCAGGCGCCTTGTGGATGTGATGCATTTGGATTCTAGCAGACACGACCAAGCTCTTTGGCATTCTACTCAAGTCTCCTCCTGCATTGGGCTCCCCAGCGAGGTTGTCCTCACCTCGTCTTCTCCACCCCCACAGCTAATGCAGTAGAATGAGGAGTATACTGGGGAGACTTTGGTGGCCTCAGAAGAAAGGAATGGTGGAAACCCTGAGGCCTGGCCTAGGTTAGTCACAAAATAAGAGCAAAATCCCTGGCCACCAAAGATGTCACTCGCTTTGCTCTCAGTGCTGTGCTTATCGATGGAGACATATGCTTGGTTTTGCAAAGGAGAATGGTATTCGGGGGGAGTCCACAGGGGCAGTTAAAGTATATAGGCTCTTTCATTCTCCCGTGGTATTTCCAAAGTCTGGGTTACGTTTTCCTTGGCAGCAGGTCCGAAGAGGACTATATTTTCCTGGTCTATCTTCCTGTTGAGAGGGAAGAGAAAAGTCTTCGTGATGTTCAAATAACATGCCAAGTTGGTGGCATCTGATCCCAGTTTGCTTAAACAGCCATTTGTGATTTGTGTGTTGGAGACGTATGGAGCATGGGGGTATCCTGTGAATGTCCCCCATGGAGGTATTTTGGTTCAAGACCTCTGGGCTAACTCTCCTCCTGTGTTAAGCAGGTTTTTCCCCTGATAGCAGGGTAGCATGAGTGAGGCCCACGATCTTTTTCAAACACACCACAATGCTGCAGAAATGCACCCCTCTTTCGGGAGTATAATGGTTACTTCCTCAATCTACAAGATTTGGGGCCATATTTTCCAAGTTAGGTGTGCATGATTGCCTAAATTATCTCTGTAAACCAGGTGCTCTGTTTGCACCGGCACTTGGCCAGCGAGGTGCACGTGAAGCATGGAGATATACGTATCTGGTGCAGTGCAAGCACATGTAGTTGTGGGTGCCTAATTTGGCCAACCCAACCTTCTCTCAGTAAAACTGGTTCCCAGTCCAGCCCAGTCCTATATCTGTTCCCAGTCCAGCCCTGCCAGTCTTGGGTCCTGGACCTGGGATGAGGGAAGTCTTGTCTCTTTGCTTCTAAAGCAGCATCAAGGTTATTTTTTTGTTTTGTATTGTTGTGTTTTCCTTGCTGACTGTATTTGAGCCCATGCTGATTATGTTGAAAAGTTTTCTTTAAAGCGAGAGAATATTCCTGGTCAGTGGAATTACATCACTTCTTGGTGGTTTGGAGATGTTCACCTTTAGGAAATTGGAAATAGCGTAGAGTTTGAGCCCCATCTAGTGGAAGATACAAGCAAAATGATACTATGTTCAGAGAGACAAGATGGGTAAGGTAATCTTTGACTGGACCAACTCCTGTTGATGAGAGAGACAAGCTTTCGAACCACCCAGAGCTCTTCAGGTCTGGGGAAGGTAAGTACAAGTTGGGACAGATTGTTAAGCATAAGGGGTTCACACATGCTGTTGGAAACATCTTAAAATGAAGTGGGCAATTAAAGGTTAGCCAGCAGTGTGGTGTGTTACAAATTGTCATGAAGAACCATAAAACCAGTGTCCCAGTTAAGTCCAAAGCTCTTGGTGTCTAGCAGAGCTATGAATTTAAATCCCTAGGCTCATCTTTTGAAGGTGTTGAGTTTTCCCTTGAGGATAAGTATTGAAAGATCAGATATGGAGTGATCAGTATGTGAAAAGTGTTCACCCAAGAGTGCTATGGTATTTTTGTCCTTTATAATTTTCTGTGTCAATTCATTCAAGAGCATAGTGATTGTCTGGTTCCACCCACATAGTTGTTATTGGGGCATTTGATGCATGGTATGAGGTGCACCATGTTTTGTGATAGACGTGTGTAGGACCTGTGGACCTTGAACAGTGTGTTGTGGGGGGGGTGAATCATTGTAGCAGGGGAGATGTCTGCAGGTTTTGCATCTGTTGTTCTGACAGGGTCTGGTGCTGCTTTGAGTTGCTGTGTCCTGGTCTGTAGGGAGCTTGCTTCTGATGATGAGCGTGGCAAGGCTGGGAAGTTGGTGGAGGGCCAGAAGAGGGGGTTGGGGAAATATTTCAGGATGTGGTTTCTGTCAAATACTGCTTGATGATTTCCCTTATGGGTTCCAGTGGGGTGTGTTGTCAGTGAGTTGTTCTTGTTTTCTGTATTGAAGCAGGCTTTCCTGGGGGTGCGTGGACCCATTCCATGGTGCGATCTACGGCTCTGGTGGAGTGTCCTTGTTTTGTGAGGGCAATTTTTAATTGTGTTTAGGGTGTATCCCAGCCTTTCTCATCAGAGCAAACTCTACAGTATCTGATTATGTGACTGTAGATGACGAATTTCTTAGTATGTCTGGGGTGGTTGTTGGATCTGTGGAGCTAAGTGTGATGATCTGTGGGTTTCTTGTCTGTTGTGCTAAGAGCGGAAATGGTTGACTTCTTCAAGTCTACATAAAAAAATTGTTTATAATTTTATATAAAAACATATTCTAAAAATAGATTAAATCACTTTGTGACGGTTTGGATCATAGAAACCCTCTTGGGAGCTGCCATCCGATGTGCCAAGACTACTTCTACCCCTGCTTTCCCTGCCAGCTCAGAACTCCAGCACCCTGTCTTGCTGAGCCAGGCACTCCTGTCTGCTCCAACACAGACCCAGGGTCTGAATTACTTGCCCCAGAGCTGCAGGTTTACCTGAAAGCAGCTAACAGAAGTGTACTTGTCTTTAGCACTCAGATGCCCAGCTCTCAATGGGGTCTAAACCCAAATAAATCCGTTTTACCCTGTGTAGTAGTAGTAACAGACAGAACAAAGTAGGTCACCAAGTAAAATAAAATAAAATGTGCAAATCTATGTCTAATCAGACTGAATACAGATAAGATCCTCACCAGTTCCAGAATGCTCCCCTTTACAGACTAATCTCCTTTTAGCCTGGGTCCAGCAATCACTCGCACCCCCTGTAGTTACTGTCCTTTGTTCCAGTTTCTTCCACGTATCCTGAGAGATGCTCTCTCTTTAGCCAGCTGAAGACCAAATGGAGGGGGCTCCCAGGGGTTTAAATAGACTTTCTCTTGTGGGTGGAGACCCCCTCCTCACTCCTATGCAAAGTCCAGCTCCAAGATGGAGTTTAGGAGTCACCTGGGTAAGTCACATGTCCATGCATGACTCACAGTTTTTATAGGTAGCATCCACTGTTTGCATGCCACCTTGAACGTCCTCAAGTAGACTTCTTATGTGGATTGGAGCATTCCAAGATCCATTGTCCTTTAAGTGTTCCTTGATTAGGTACTTAATTTCAACATTCCTTTCTCCAGGAACTGACCAAATGCTCTACTAAGGTTATTTAGAAATCAAGCCAGTACAGAGCCAACAGTCATAACATCAAATACAAAAATGATAAATGCATACAAATAGGATTAATACATTCAGTAGCTCATAACCTTTACGGAGATATGTTACACGGCATATGTAGTGTAAAACACTTTCTAAGCATATTTCCATAGAGCCTTATGGGAGGTACCGTCACACACATTTTTTCACTCTTTTAGTTGTGATCACCTTAACGTTGAGCCTGTCTGAGACCCAGGTAAGTCAATTGTCTGCAGTTGCCGTTGGGGTGATCACTTGGCTGTAGAATTACTATTTAATAAGGTTTTTGTGGTTTTGCTTCAAAACTGAGCCTCTCCTTCTGCAAACTTTTACCCCTGAGCATGTGCTTACTCCCGCATACCTTTCCAGTGACTTCAGCAGGACTGCGGGAAATAACAGTATGCTCCGGAGTGCCTGTCCGCGGGATCAAACCCGAAGAGTTGCCCTGCAGCTCTGGAGAATGCGCACGGCTGCGTATCGCTCCCCTGAGGCCATGGACTGTATTTGGGCAGGCTGTGCTAGGAACTAGCAATGGATAGCATTTTCAGGAGCACATACCTGTGGCAGTCAATGGAACTCACGCTCCTAAGTGACTTGGGAGTTTTTGAAAATACCAACACTGGACTCTAATCCATTTTTTTTTTTTATTCTTAGCAAATATTATGAGAGAGAAGCTTTATTGGCAGATCCTGTTTATGGACCAATCCTAGCTTCTCTCCTTGGTAAGTACGTTCATTGTTCGCTCTGGGTGGTTTAGGGTTTGTTTTTGTTTTTTGCTTACTGCATTTTCCTGGAAGCTGAGCGGTGGGGTGGGGAATGAAGAGAGATCATCTTGTTTTACTATTTGATTGCTGGCTTTAATGATAGAGCAGAATGGAATTTGGTTTTATTCTAGGTGTGGTGTCCCAGAGCAGGGAATTGGAGGTACTAATCGTGTAGTGGCTGTGCATTATGTGCTCAGCAATATTTCTCTTGCAGTCTCCTAACAGCACTTGGTTTATTAAGTGAGGGAATTTGGCCTGAACACTGAGGTTATAACCCGTGCTGTGAGATCATTAGCTTCACCAAACATGAACAGAAAGGGCCTCAGTTTACCATCTGACCTGGAAAATGAATGTGAACAAATGTCCGTTCTTCTTAAAGAGCCTCTGTCATTACTGTCCTCCTAGTTGGGCCGTGTGCACTAGAATACACCAAGCTGAAAACAGCTGACCACTACTGGACAGACCCGTCAGCAGACGAGCTGGTTCAGAGACACCGGATCCATGGAGCTCATGGGCGCCAGGACTCGCCCTCAAAACGCCCGGCGCTGGGAGTAGGTATTTGCAGCATGCCCTTTCCCTGTTATTGGCGCAGAAGAGTGGATGGGTATTTAGATAACACCCACGGGCAGCCTCCACCTATTTCCAGGAATGGAGAACACTTTTGTGCACTGCTGAACGTCCATTTGGCTCCAAATGTCCCCTCCACCCCCGTCCCAATTTAGGAAGGCTTGAGATCCAGATTTGGAATTTTGTGGCTTGAGATGCCAGGGGTTTCACCTCCTGTGCTGATTCCCTGCCGTGGGGAGCAGCAAGCCTCTTTGGCTGGGGTGAGGCGGCTCTTTTGAGGGACCCAGGGCTGCAGAAAGTAAGTCCAATCCAAAAGAGATTTCTCGAGACACCCTTTTTAGTGGAGCTGCTGCTCTGAGCAGCCTCTTCATACAAGTTGCAACTGGTACCATATAACCTGCATGCTGAACCACGGCTCTCGTGTCTCCAAGATCCGGAAACGGCACTCAAGCGGGAGCATGTCAGAAGACCGATTTGCAGCTTCGGCTAGAGAATACGTGGAGTCTTTGCACCAGAATTCGAGGACGCACCTGCTGTATGGGAAAAATAATGTCCTGGTCCAGCCAGTAAGTATCTGAGCATCAAGTGTGTTGAGTTCTTGTGACTGGAGCAAGATTAATGCTGGCTAGCTCAGCATGGTAGAGCCAGGAATGGAACTTGAATATCCTGAATCCGCAGCCAGTGTCTTATCCTCTGGACCATCCAGCTCCGGAGGCAGCATCTGAATCCTGAGCTGGCCCAGCAGAAGATGGATGCGTCATCTGAATGAGCCATGCAAGCGTCAGGGATGGAAGGATGCTGAGTGCCATCCTTTCTGGTTCAGCCCAGGTGTTGGGGGGAGCTTTGACTCCTTTCCCCAGGAGACCTCACTAATGGTACCCACCGCCCCTTCCAGTTAAACTGTGATACGTCCTGCCAGTGAAAAAGGAAGGAGAGAAATGGGATCAAGCAGGGATTTAAATGGGTTTATACCCCTGCCCATCAAACGGACCTCCTCCCACATTACACAGATTGCTAATAGCAGCCTCTCTAATAGGAGAGTGGTCTAGTGGGGTGGGAGTCAGGAGACGTGGGTTCTAGTCTTGGCTCTGTCACTGACCCTGCTGCATGAACTTGGGTGGGTCACCTCTCTTCTGTCTCCCGTTGTTCCCCCATCCCCACTGTGTTTTGTCTATTTAGATCAGGGGTGGGCAAACTATGGCCCAGGGGCCACATCTGGCCCTTCTGATGTTTTAATCTGGCCCTTGAGCTCCAGCTGAGGAGTGGGGTCGGGGGCTTGTGCCGCTCTGTGCCTGCTGTGACTCTGCGCAGCTACAGGCAGCAGCAGCATGTCCCCCCTCCGGCTTCTACATGTAGGGGCAGCCAGGGGGCTTCACACGCTGCCCCTGCCCCAAGCGCTGCTTCCGCAGCTCCCACTGGCCAGGAACCACGGCCAGTGGGAGCAGAGAGGGTGGCGCCTGTGGATGGGGCAGCATGCAGAGCTGCTTGGCCATGCCTCTGCATAGGAGTCCAAGGGGGGCACATGCTGTTGCTTCTGGGAGCTGTTTGAGGTAAGTGCCATCTGGAGCCTGCACCCCTGATCCCCTCCCACCCTCTGAATTTGTCAGTCCCAGCCCGGAGCACCCTCCTGCACCCCCAATCCCTCATCCCCAGCCCCACCTCAGAGCCCGCAGCCACAGCCCACACACACACATTGCCCCGGCCCAGAGCCCCCTCCCGCACCCTGAAGTCCTCATTTCTGGCCCCACCCCAGAGCCCGCAGCCAGAGCCCTCACCCGCTCCCACACCCCAACCCTCAATTTCATGAGCATTCATGGCCTGCCATACAATTTCCATATCCAGATGTGGTCCTCAGGCCAAAAGGTTTGCCCACCTGATTTAGACTGTAGGTTCTCCAGGGCAGGGTGTGTGTGTGTGTGTACCCAGTACCTAGCACAATAGGGGGTGGGCCTTTTATATCAGGTAGTACCTCTCGGTGCTACTGCAATGCAAAGAATAATTTTTGTATTTAGATCATTTCATATATAGTTTAGAAACCAGTGAATGGCTACTTGTTTCAAAGCTCTTGTATCATTCCATTAGCACCCCTCAGCCACTGAAGGGTGGACGGACACGGACGCACACGTTTTAGGAATGATTTGGGGCTTTGATTTTTTTGCTCCTGTCCAACAAGGTTGTTTAGCAGTTGATGTGTCTGCCTAATTTATTTCTGGTGAGTTTGGAGGTGTTAAATCTGCCCCAGGATTGATGCTGGGAATTGACAGTGTCAGACACCCAGAAGACAGATTTTCTACTAGATCCTACCTGCAGAGGAAAGGAAGCTGCTTGAAAGAGGGTTATGAGTTTATAGAAAACTCTTGGCCCTGTCAGGAGCTTTAATTTATTACTGTTTCTGCAGCCTTAAGTTCCTTCCCCGCGCTCCTATTTGCAGACCACTTGCCAAGGAGTAAAGAGGGTGTAGTTAATTAGTTTGTATTATGGTAGCTCTTTGAGACCCCAGTTGAGATCAGGCCCTCGAGCAGTAGGTGCTGTACCAACACAATGGCCACGTCCACACTACAGAGTAAAATCGAAATTAATAAAATCGATTTTATAGAACAGGTTTTATAAAATCGATTTTACGCGTCCACACTAGGGCACATTACTTCGGTGGTGTGCGTCCATGGTCCCAGGCTACCGTCGATTTCCGGAGCGGTGCACTCTGGGTAGCTCAGTAAAAGAATGGGGCCAATAACTTCGATTTCCGTCCACACTAACCGTAAATTGATATAGTAATATCGATTTTAAGGTTACTCCTCTCGTTGAGCAGGAGTACAGAAATCGATTTTAAGACCCCTTAAAATCGATTTTAAGTGCCTTGTAGTGTGGACGGGTACAGCGTTAAATCGATTTAATGCTGTAGTGTGGACCAGGCCAATGAGAGACAGTCCCTGCCCTCTGAGCTTGCGCACTTGAAAAGGATGAGAGGAAAAGGGAGGGAGTGAAAATGGAGGCCCAGAGAGGGGAAGTGCCTTGGTCCAGGTTACACGGTGGTAGAGTTGGGAATAGGACCCTGTGTCCACTGGACCAGAGTGGATCTGAAAATGCCTGCTGTCACTTTTAAGCCTCGTCCTTCAACCCTCTCTGATTTCCAGAGGTGTTGAGCATCCACAGCTCCCGTTGGCTGGATTTGTGGGTGCTCACCTCTTGTGCGGATCAGATACACCAGAGCCCTAATTGTTAGTGGGGGAGATGTGAGTTTGGAAGCCAGTTGGGCTTCCAGAGTAAGGGGACAGAGAACATCATGGTGGCTAATGGCCTAAGTCCAAGTGCCATTGGAAGGGGACGAAGCACTGAATAAGTGTGGCTAATTGTGGGGACCGGGCTGGCCTGTTAAGGGAGTCTCTCATGATCGCTGACTTATTCCTCAATCACACAAATCGCGATTTCCATGTGCTTTTCTTTGTTGATCATTTTAAACAGAAAGACGACATGGAGGCAATTCTTGGCTATCTCTCCCTTCATCAGTCAGCAGATAGCTTGACTTTGAAATGGACTCCCAATCAGCTCATGAACGGAACATTGAGGGACTCTGAGCTTGAGAGAAGGTAACATTTCCTTTGCTATGTCTCTGTCTTGTTAGCTGTGTCAAGCATACAGGAGTAAGAGACAAGCAACAATGCTGATTTAACTGAAGGGAGCATGGTCCATCAAATAGGGCACTGGGCTAGGAATCAGGAGACCAGGTTCTATTTCCGGATTCTGCCACTGGCCTGCTGTGTGTTCTTGAGTGAGTCACTCCACTTTGCTGTTGTCTGCTTTATCTATTTAGATGGTAACCCGTTTGGGCCAGGTGCTGTCACTTACCATATGTTTGTACAGGGCCTCGCACAACGGGGCCTTGACCTGAATGGGGATTGCTAGGTGCTGTCATACAAATAGTAGTAATAATAAAATGTAAGGATATTTCAGCCGTTTTTTGAAATAATTTAGTATGAAACAAATTCTGGAAACTAAGAAAAATTAGTAAGATTTGCTGGGTGGCAAAGCTGAAATATTTCTTGCTATGAATTTGTGCTCACTGGGATAGCGAGGATCACAGAGAGAGACAGACATACACACAGTGTGACCCTAGCATACATCAGATCATATGCTTTTGCAAACAATATAATCCAGATTTAAGACCCATTGTAAAGGAGCAAATCTTATTTCAGCGATCCAGGGTTGCAGAACTAAACGTCTGCCTCCCTTTATCACGAGTCTCATTTTTCATGTGCCTCCCATCGCAGGATCTCAAAGCACTTTATAATCCATCCTCAAAGCAGCCCTATGATATGATTATCCCTGATTAGAAGAGCGGTCCCTCTAATGCAGTACTCTGTCTCAGATAGCAGCCAGTACTTGCTGTTTCAGAGAGAGAAACCCTGCAGTAGGAAGTTGTCGTAGAATATGTCCCTATGAAATGTTTCTTTCTAACCCCCTAGAGGTTTCATATCCCTTCAAAGCTGTTTTAATTCTTACCGTTATAACTCAGGAGTGTTTTGCATTGGTTAGGAAGCTCCAATCCTTCTTTGAGTCCCACTTTGCTCTTGATCTCAATAATAAGCTTCTAACCTGTGCAAATTATTGTCGCAGTTTAAGTGTGGGATCTTGCTTCCATTGAATTTCATGGGCGCATGCGACATTGGGCCCTCTGGGGCTTGACTTCTGTCACATGTTATTTGTGGCAAAATAGAACCCAGGTGTCCTGAATCCCAACCACAAAACCATCTCGAGTGTTATGCTCTGGGCACTTGATTCTTGTATTTTAGCCAGTAGATTAGTACTATTTGCATGGGAGGGCAGTGACTGTGAAGCGTCAGGCTCCAGGACTATATGGTATGCTAAACTAGTCTCTCTGCCTTTTACTTCACCATAAATTCCTCATAATCGGCCAAGTTTAGTAAGCTGCTCTTAATTTAGTGCAGTGCCTGTGCTTTTACTGGGCAGTCTGGCCACTGATTATTAAAACATTACATCTCTTGCATTTTTTTTTCCTTTTAGTGTGTACTGGGACTACGCCTTAATAGTGCCGTTCAGTCAGATTGTCTGCATTCACTGCCATCAGCAACGTAAGCATAAACCTCCTCATCCCACGGGCTGCCGCAAAGGCTCAAGGGCCTTTTTTTCTGCAGGGGGAATGTTAACACTCTTCGTGTTTTATTTTGCTGCCTCTTCGGCGTTTATTTCCCTGCAGGCAGGCAGTGGTTTATCTTTAAGTTTCTTCGTGGAAAGAGCCAATGAGAACTTCTCAGCGTAAAACTGTTCCAACAGTCTCTTAAGGCTTGACTTTGTCCTAAGTGTTAATGTAACACAATGCTTCTGGGTGGGTTGTTGGCAGCAGGGATCACACCTGGGACCTATGAATCTAAAAGCATGAGCCTCTCCTCTAAAGGATCCAGCTGTGTTAGCCAAGGCTGCAGCAGGCTCAATCCTCTCCCGATATGGCCGCACCACTACAAGCTGTGGGTGCTCAGTTGCTCTGAAAATCTGGCCTCTACTTTTTAATTATTGGATGCCAAGTAATTTTATTTAAAAAAATTACTAAAAATATTTACGCAGCATTGTTGTAGCCGTGTTGGTCCCAGGATATTAGAGAGACGAGATGGGTGAGGGGATATCTTTTATTGGACCAACTTTAATTGGTGGGAGAGACAAACTTTCCAGCTTACACAGAGCTCTTCTTCTGGTCTGGGAAAGGTCCTCTGAGTGTCACAGTTAAACACAAAGAGGAACAGATTGTTTAGCATAAGTAATTAATATTTCAAGGGACCACTCAAGATGAAGTAGCCAGTTAACACCTCTCCAGTCATAGAGGGAAAGGAGGAAAAAAAATGAAACAAGAAATGCCAAATCTGCAGCTGTATCTCCATTGCTAGGATGATCAGCACCCCCACAACACACCTTTCAAGAGCCGTGGGTCCTACACGTGCCCATCGCAACATTCACTGCACTAAATAACACCGGGGTGAGTGAAACGGGACCATCACGACACTCTTGAATGAACACAGAGAAAAATTATAAAGGATAAAAACAGCATATCCCCAGTGGGTGAACACTTTTCATAAAGCCAATGCTCTAGCCATCAGTCTTCAGGAAATCTACACAACATCCTCAAAAGACAAGTTTAAGTTCATAACTTTATTCAGTTCATAACTTTATTTAGATTTTTAGTGTCTAGCAGACACACTGGCTTATTACAACAATCTATGACCCACTATCCACCCCCACAGCTTGTTTTATAGCATCAAATGACCTTGCTATACTTATACATAAATATATACTCAACAGGGACATAAATAAATATAAATACAGATACTCAATGGGGACATAGCTCACTAGAACAATTTGTAACACACCACGCTGCCTGCAGCTCTTAACTGCCCACTTCAAACCCTTTTAGGCAGAAAAATCTACTTCTCAGCGGTTACTGCCTCCAGCATGCTACCCCTTCTGCTAAACAATCTCCCCAACTTGTAATTATCTCAGACACTCGGCTTCCTTCCCCAGTCCTGGTAATGTACAAATAGCAGACAGAACATTTTTTCTCCAATCCGGGGGAAAAATCTCGCAAATCACTCCTTTGTCCCCAGGGGCTAGGAAAGTCACCCAGGCGATGGGAGACCCTTGGCCGCATCCCTTGCTCTGTGAAGGGGTTTGGATTAGGGCCTCCTACTTCCCAGGCAACTTTAAAGGGGGATGTCCTTGTTCAAACACTCTCCATTTCTCCGGGACAAGCATCCTCCAAAGAAAGCAAGGGCGTTTCAATAGGGAGGTCCCAGGAAGTCCCCTCAAAGGCCAGGAAACTCAGTGCAAATCCCTTCTTAACAGGCAGAACCAGGATTTGAGCCAGGATCCCCCACTTCCTAAGTGAGTAACCAACCACTGGACTAGGGAGTGATTCTAACTTTTCAGCTGGTTCAAACCATACTTAGAGTGAAGCAGGCAAGAAGGAAAGCCACCCCTTCCCCAAGTACAGCTCCTAGCCCTGTGATTGCAGCACTTAGCTGAGAGATGCCTTCCCCTCATCAAACAGAGGGGAGAATTGAACCAGAGTCTCCCACATCCTGGTAAGGAACCAAGCCACGGAACTATAAAGGGATTCATATAGGGGCTGTGGCCCAATCACTGTGTAAGTATTTTTGAAGTGGACCAACATCAACAGGAGAAGACAAGCAACCCACAGCAGAATAGCCCTTAGTTCAGTGATTAGGATACTCACTTGAGAGATGGCAGAGCACTACTCAAATCCCTTCTCATCAGGCGGGGGGCACCTAAATCCAGGGTGGGGGGCTCATATCTGCATCACTTTATACAAAGAGCAGACAGAACATTTTTTCTCCAGTCAGTCCAGTCTACAAATGACGACAAATATTTTTGATGTATTACATGAGTGGTTTCTAACCCGTGGGGCGGGGCTCCCAGGAGTCGGCAGACTAGGTCTAAGGGATCCATCAAAGATTATCTAGAGCTGTGGTTTTCCAAATGTGGCCCAGGGTCCGCTGGGGGGTCCACAGACTATGTCTAAGTTTTCCAAAGCAGCCCACACCTTATGGGTCCATAAATGAAAAAAGACTGAAAACCATTATATTATATGGTGCAAACAAACTCGTACTGTTGGGCAGCTACACAATTTTTCTTTAACCAAAGGCAAAAAAGTATAGAAAAACGTATAAAAATATATTGACTGGGGGCTAAATATTTCCCCAACTTTCCCAAACAGTACTATTTTGAGCATATCGTTGCCTGATTATATTTAGAATATTTCTGCCAATTTAGGTCAAAATCAGACTGTTTCTGTGAGATATGGCCCTTTCTGTGATTTTATGTTTTGGGGGGGGAGGTTGGATTAGATGTTCAAGGAAGATTAACCATTATGTGATATAGAAAACCTGCACCACTGCTAGCCCCTACGTCCATCCTGATGAGGAGCATCAGCTCTGTGCCTGACATGTGAGCATAATGAAATGAACGTCCAAAATGGATTCAGGCTGTGTGATCCGAGGTGCCTATGGTAGTGAAATTGCCAAAGTCAGGGAAGGCTGCAAAAAGAAGAACAGATTCTCCCAAGGATGGTGGTTTTCAGCAACCAGTCACAAACTCTGCTCCTGATTCCCCTCTACTACTGGTTATTGAGCAGCCAAAACAAAAAATCATGCAGCCCCCTTTACTGCATTCCAGTCTCAGGCGTTCAATCAGCACATAGACCCAGTACAGTGAGAAGTTATTTAAAACTCTGCTCACTATGCAAAATGTTCTTCTGGTTCCCAGAGGGCCAGCCACATCATCAGATGAATACTAGTTTGGATCTTACCCAAAATACCACGCTGCCAGCCCATCCTTTAGTAGCTAAAACTAAAGGTTGGTTATAAAAGAAAGGAAAGAGAAAAGAGTTGTTAAGTGGCCAAAGCAGTCAGATCCATACATAGGAATTCAGAGTCCATTTATCAGGTTCTTATCAGCATTGATGAGTTTGCTGGCTTGTAAAGTCCCTCAGGAACACATCAACAGCTTGGATGGGTCTATCAGTCCTTCGTTCAAACCTTCAGTTTGTAAAGAAGTTAGTCCAGAGGTGAGGAGCAGGATTCAAGACAAAATGGAGAAGATGCAGCTGCCTTTTTATATTCTTTGCCATGTGGCCTGTACATCCTTCATTCCAAACACAAGCACATGGACATGGAAAAGCTCTTGGACTAGTCCCCTGTCCACAGCCATGTCCAGCTGACTCATTAGTGTAGCCGTGGCTTCTCTCAATAGGTTAATTATACAGCCGATTGCCTTTGATGGACCATTAAGCAGGCTGGATAGTGCTGATGCCAGTCTGTCTGGAGGTATCACACAGAAACACAGCACAAGTTTGAGATATCAATAGACCACGCATTTATAACTCCCAATACAAAGATGATGCATACGAATAAACAAGATTATCATGCTTAGCAAATCATAACTTTTCCACTGATACCTTATATGGCATATCTTGCAAGATTCATTGCCATTTTGTAATATTGGTATCAATAATATTAGAAATGGTCACCCATATTCCATACAGCAACGGGCTGGTAGACTATCTGTTTTTTAAAACATGCTGTAGACATCATTAAAAAAAAATCAATGTTCATTGCCTGCCAAGGCTCCCTTTACTCATAGACTTTAAGGTCAGAAGGGACCATTATGATCATCTAGTCTAACCTCCTGCACAACACAGGCCACAGAATCTCACCCACCCACTCCTGTAACAAACCCTTAACCTGTGTCTGAGTTACTGAAGTCTTCAAATCATGGTTTAAAGACTTCAAGGTGCAGAGAATCCTCCAGCAAGTGACCCATGCCCCACACTGCAGAGGATAGATGGGAAACATCTGGTAAACTTCACTCCCGAGTCTATTTGGTTAGTTATCCTGTAATGCAAAGGGTTTTTGGGGGACAGCCACAAACAGAATCCAGCTTCAGAGCGAGGTCAACTGATCATGCTTCTAGCCTAACCAAAGGCCACACAAACATATCCTGGGTTCTCTTTTGCAGCGGAAAGCGGAGGGACGTTAGTCTTGGTGAGTCAGGATGGGATCCAGAGACCTCCACTCCATTTCCCACAGGGAAGTCATCTCCTTGCTTTCCTTTCCTGCCTGGAAAACGGCCTTCTGCCTCGAGGACAATTAGACCCACCACTTTGGTCACAGCAGGGCAAGGTACTGTCAGGCTGAGAGCCAGTGTCTTGAACTATAAGTTCTTTGAGGCCAGGTTGGTCTTAGTGTGTCTGTCCAGCAGCACCCAGCACAATGGAGCCAGGGGGCTCTGGGGAGCTACTGTCATGCAAATAATAAACTCAGGGCCTGGGGAGGAATCTAAATGCAAAATAAACAACCCCACTGATTAGCCCCTAAACTGTCTGACTTGTTTATAAGGACACAGATTCCATAACAACCTGATTATAGGATCACCACTGAACCAGTGCTATAGACACATTAAAAAGGTATTTGAAAATGATGTGGACAAATGCTCCTGACCAGCCGCAACCTGATACCACCCCTGGTGATATCACCTAACTGATGGACTGTTGCCATTAGGGCACCTTCCCTATATCCTGACGAAGTCTTTTCTCCATTCCCTTCAATGACCACCTTCCCCTGGGTACATAAGTTCCATAGGCAGTGGCATCATGTCTCTCATCCAAGACTTGGATTTTTCAAAGGAAGTGATGGGAACATGGTGCCCCATTCCTAGTCAATGGGAGCTGTGTACCCAGCTCCATTGAAAAACCACCATTTGCTAGGCCAGGTACCTGCAGCCCATTCATCTAAAGTCTTGGAGCCACCTTCTGAGTCTATTTTGACACTGTTCCATTGCACCACTTCATCTCTTGGTAACTACTGGGTCATTTTCACTGTAGGGTAAAGTATTTCCAAAGCTCCGGAAACGAAATAGTAACAAGTCAGTGGAGCTGGAGGAAATGCCACATGAGGAGTCTGCTACGGACTATGTCTTCAGGATTATCTATCCAGGACACAGGCACGATAACAGTAAGTGGCTTCATTGTTCTTTCATTTAAAAAACAAAACAAAACCAAGAAGAGTGGTATGCTGGGATCTGTGGGGGGAAAGAGACAACCCAGATTTTTTTAAGGGGATATTGCCACAGAGGTGTTCAGCCTTGTTAGGTCATTAGGGTCCATGCTATAGTTTACTGTGGGTTTTCTTAAAGCTATAAATCAGGTTCTAAAACGTCATTGCACCGCGACTCCCTTCTGACAACAAAAATTACCACACAACCACAGGAGGGGGGACCGAAGCTAAACCAAAGCCCAATCCCCCCCCGCCCAAGGTAGGGGGGCTTAGGCTTCGGCTTTAGCCTTGGGCCGCAGCAAGTCTAAGGCTGCCCCTGGCGACCCCATTAAAATGGAGTCCCCGACCCACAGTTTGAGAATCGGTGCTATAAAACCTTCATTGCCCCAAACAGAAATGGAGCGTCCTACTCTTAGAGCTGCCCTGTGTTCTCCAGCTGAACCCTATGCAAAACTTTCACGGAGGCAGCCGGACTTTCAAACGGAGACCAGATGCAAAAAAATCCCCATGGCTAATCCAACAGCAATTCTGCTCTAAAAATGAAGGGTATTTCTATTATGCAGGCAGCTTCCTAGCAAGATTGTTATTAAAAGGAGAAGAGATTAATGCTAACCGTAAAAAAAAAAAAATGACAACCCTCCCTCAAACAAACAAACACACCCAAAATCCTGGCATTCTCTACTGAAGTTTCACAATAAGTAGGGGAGAGAACCCACACCCAAACCCCTTCCTCTCTTCTGTGAATCTGAACTCTCTCCATACAAGAGAGCTTGCATGCTGGTTCTCTAGCAGTAGGTTCATTTTCACGTCCATTGGTGGAGAAGTAGAGATGTTTGGCTCATGGTCCCAAGTTTAAAGGGGATTTGGATCCAATGTTCCCATTCAGGTTCATCACAGCTAGAAAGTGGCAAAATCAATTAAACACCCCCACCCACTTGCTCCCCCCAGAGAATAGGCCATAAGAAGTCAAGCGTTAGCCTCAACCCAGCCTGTGAGGGAATGTTTACACTGCAAATAAAACACTCAGGTCTGGTCCATGTCAGCTTACTCGAGCTCATGGGGCTATAAAACTGAGCCTGAGCTCTGGGACCCTCCCTCCTTGCAGAATCTCAGAGCTGGGCATGCAGTCTGCTCCCGCCAGCAGGAGGCGCTGCAGATTGTGTGGACACATGCTGCTGTTCATGTCCGGTTGAAATCTGGCCCATGGAGTGCGTGTTCTTCTCCTTGAGAAATGTCTCTCTCCCACCCAGGTGCGAGGGAGTTCCCAGAGTCTCTCCAAAGCTCTGACTCCTCTGTCTGTGCTGAACGTGTCCTTTGAGACTTCTCCTAGAACCAAGTCCTCTCTTCTTATGCTCCTCTTTCACTATTTTCTTTGAGCAGTAACTATTAACTACCACCACTTAGCTGCCAGCCGTTCTGCCTCCGTCGATGACGACGAGGAGGAGGAAGACCGGCTCCACGCAATGCTCTCAATGATCTGCTCTCGGAACCTCACAGCTCCTAATAGGATGAAAGGTTTTTATCCGGCGCCCCCAGCCCTGCCCCTTCAGTGCGCTGTGGCAGCGTCACCCCAGTGATGCATACAACAGTGTTGGCATTATGGCAAGACAAATGTTTTTCATTCATGCCAGGGGTGGGAAGGCACCAAAAAGCTGGGGGGAGCAGGGTTAGCAGCACCTTTCCTCCCCATCTCAAGGTAGGATCCATGAGAATGAACAACAGAGCCGTCTCGCTTCCAGAATCTACCTCCCCCAGACTCCCCGCTGAAGAGTTAAGTCACGACTCATGGTGTGTGCTCACACAGGGAAGTAGCGGAGAAAAGGGGACCCCTTACTTTGCTGCATGGGAGGTGGTGGGACGAGGGGAAGCCCTCCACCTGTGCAGCTTAAAAGGTAGCAATAAGTAAGATGCGCTGAGTAAAGGGCTGGTGCAGATTATACCCCCTCAGTTCGTGCGGGGAAACAAGAATCAAGTTGTAAATTAGATATAGCAAAAAAGGACCCACGGCAGCAAGTCTCAGGGTGATTGTGCAATCTGCCCTTAAATGCACATGGAGACTTGTACAGACCAAGCAGCTTTTCACGCACAAGTGCCCTCCTGTTCACTTACTGTGTGGATTTCAAATGATAGGTTACCATATTTCTTACTGTACAACAGGCTCTGCTCCCATCAAAAATACAGCCCATTCACTCACCCTCAAACTATTCATGATACACTTGATTATGCCAGAAGACCTTCATCCCAGCAGAGATGAGGCAATTGGCCCTGGCTGTATAGTTCTGGAGACTTAGAATCCCTCCTGTCTTAAAGGAGGAAAGTGACCGGAGTTCACCCTGTGGAGCAGAAAACTGTCTGCTGGACAGATGGAATTCTAAGGCTCCAGAAATGAAGCTAAATTGGCTCAAGAACAGAACAAAAAGAAAAAAAAATTCTGCAAAAACGGTCATTAAGATTTCCTTTGTTGAAATGTTCAGCCCAGTTCTACTCAAGCATTACCTCTCCTGGGTTCATGGCTGTCCCAGGACTAAACTCATTCAAGAGAAACCCTCCTCCTTCCTTAGCTGCAGTATCTGTCACTGTACAATTTCCATGTCAAAAGTCTTGGCTTGGAGCTGTCGTGTCTGCAGGTGCCATAGATTTAACACGCGCATCCTTTCGCAAAAGAACATTCGCAGACTGAGTGATTACAGGAATCCATCTTTTCCGTGTTCCTCAGAGCTCTCACATACCTTTAAATGCAGAGCAATGGGTTTAGTGCTAAGTGGATGTCATCCCTGGCTTGGTGACACTAGCTGTAAGAATGAGAGGATAACTTCCCTTGGTCCATTCTACTCTGGCCTCTGCTGGGACTGCCATGATGCCATTTTGTTGTTATGTGGACCCCTGTCCACTGTGATCCCCATCGGTTGCCAAAATAGTCATTAGTTCTGACCACTACTCAGCTGGGCTGGACTCATATTCTACCAAACTGCTCTTAGAAGGGATGGCGGGGAAGAGAACCCCCAAAGCCCTCCTCATCTTGTAGGAAGATAGCGTTTGCAGGAAATATCTGTATAGTAGCTTTCTTGTGCAGATGAGACTTCGAAATGGCTTATGGTAGAAGACCCGTCTGTAACACTGCATGCCTGCAAAGAGGAGACTAAAAATATAAGTTAAATTATTACAACTTCAGCTTTATTTGGTAGCTAATGGATATTTAAAACCCTCCTACTAGATGTCAAGAAACACTGAAAAAAGTAGTTAGCAACCTAACTAGGGCCGCATACCATTTGACTAGTGATTCTTGTCAGTGAGCTAGCTTGGACTATCGTTTGTCTACCCATCAGTGCTCCCTTGAAATAATGACAACACTGTTGTATCTAAGGTTTGCTAGCCATTTTGCTTTTAATTTTTGCAACATGCGTGACTTTTTGCATGTGGCCAAAAGTTGCAGATAAACAACAACAAAAATGAATGAAATGAAGGTGCTGTTCACTCTAATTCTTCACGAATTCAGGTACCTTTCATCTGAATCCTTAGGTTCTGTGGGGTTCTCTCCTTTTAAAGTAGATTGTTTCTTAAAAAAAACCAAAAACTCACCCACTTTTCTTGTCCTTGGAGGGGGAGGGGAAAAAAATCTCAAAACATTTGTTTGTCCAATGGTTTTTATTTGAACCAAATGAGAAGCTGCAGTAAATACTGGGTCATTCAGCTCCTTCCTGAAGAATTAAGGTGAAGAGCATTTTTTTCATTAAACTTTTGTTTTGTAAAGTGAAATATTCATGACTGCTTCCGCATGACCCTGTGCTTTTTATGTTAACATATCTTGTATGATTTCCATGCCGTTAAAATGCTTTATGCTACATTGATGGCTATATCTATATTAAAAATAGAGTCCATCTTCTTTAAAAAAAAAAAAAAAAAAAAAAAGCAGTATTGTTACCTGCAACGGCAGAATGCATGAGACAATTTGGAAGTTCCCCACCCCCGCACTTAACATACATTTTGAAAGCACGGCCCAGAGGATTGGAGTTGCTTGCACATATTAATGCAATGAATGACATCCTGTACTCTGTCTTTTGCCTTAATTTAAATCAAGGGTGAGCTGAAAGGCCAGTTATTTATTAAAAGCACCAGCAGGGATAGAAGAATTTGGGAAGAATTTGGGCCACGATTTTCAAAAGCTACTAGTGATTTTTGGCTGCCCAGCTTCAGACACCTTTCAAGGGGGACCCTGATTTTCAGAATGTGCTAAGCATCCACCCTCCGAAAATCAGGCCTTTAAGGTTTGAAATTGGGCACTCAAAATCTCTAGCTACTTCTGAAAATCTTGGCCTCCTTTTTTTTTTTTTTTTTTTTT
Organism: Gopherus evgoodei; assembly: GCF_007399415.2. NCBI lineage: Eukaryota > Metazoa > Chordata > Testudines > Testudinidae > Gopherus > Gopherus evgoodei. Next base: position 10,067,223 of record NC_044338.1, read on the forward strand.
TTTTAAGTGCTGATCCTGCAACTTGTTTCCATGTGTGGAGAGATTTCAGACACATTGAAGTTGCATGTTCAGAGCCTTAAGCTCGAGTTTATGCGTGTGGGAGTGATGCAGTGAAGGAAAACGGGCACACGGAGGCATACTGTTTATATGAAATGTTCCAGAAACAGCACCCTAGATTTAAATACACATGGAAAATATCTTTATGATGGAAGTGTTACCTTTGTGCTCATGTTGGTTTTGTAAACGAAGCTTTGGCGGAGGCCAATTAAAAAAAAGCACTCAGGGGACTCAGGGGTTGCATTGTGATGATGGATAAATGGCATTTTATTCCCAGGAGAATTAGAGTGGGACCCAGTGCTGGAGTAAATTTCCACCTCTGTGAGCAACTGTTTAAGGATCAGATCCCCAGTGACCGCATCAAGAACCAAAAAGTTCAGTTAGTCTCATTTTGAGTAGGATAACCAGACAGCAAACGTGAAAAATTGGGATGGAGGTTGGGGGTAATAGGAGCCTATATAAGAAAAAGACCCAAAAATCAGGACTCTCTCTATAAAATCGGGATATCTGGTCACCCTACATTTTGGGAGAGAACCTATTTTTATTCTGGAATTAAAAACACAGGATCTTTCACTGTAGCTCAACCAGAAGTTATGGGCTCACTGCAGGAATTACTGGGTGAAGTTCCCTGGCCTGTGGTATACAGGAGGTCAGACTAGATGATCATAATGGTCCCTTCTGGCCTTAAAATCTATTACTATTAATGTCCGATTTAAAATTAGCTCCTAGCTACGGAAAACAGAAGAGCAGCCTGTCTCGCACCCTGCGTTTGAAACAGGCAGGGTGCTGGGCCGTGGGTGCACCCAACGGTTATTTAGGGAAGTGGGGAATCCCCATCACTGGAGGTTTCTACAAACACCAGTCAAGTATATTTAGTGCTGCCTCAGCATGGATGACTGGACTAGATGACCTCTTGAGGTCTCTTGCAGCTGTACATTTGTAAGATTCTATGAAAAACTGAGCATGCGGAGGACGTGGCTGGTTTCGATACGTTAGAGCACAAAGTAATGTTTTAGGGTCGCTAGTTCTGTCCCTTCCTATCATCAAGGGTAGAGCCTGCAGCAAAGCAGAGCACCAAGACGTCAGGGTGCCGCGGGAGGGCAGGGGCAGGGGCAGACAACCGTTTATTCCCATGATTTTTCTCCCCTTTCCACAGACTCCAACAACATGATAGAGATGCAGGGATTCGGTGCGAGCTTGTTGTCATGGCAGCTAGAACACTGCAGCCAAGGCTCCTCATGCCTCTCCTGTTCATCAGGCAGCTCTCCCTACGACATCCCCAGCTGCTGCAACTGCATTCACGACAGGTAATCGGGCTGGGCCTGGGGAGATGGCTTGACTATCGGCAGAAAGTGACAGCGGTGGGGGAGAGCTCTGGGCTTGCTGCCTACGAGCCCTTTGCACACCTCACACCAACGCCTGCCATCCTGCACCCACTTAAAAGCCATGATGGACGTGTCCATGGCAACATCTGAGACTGAGGTAAAAAATTCAAGAGCGCCTAACTCCCAATTTCAAGAGGGACCCCAGGCATTTAGGAGCCTAAGTCGCAATGAAAAAAAAAATCAGTGGGACACAGGCTCCTAAATTCCCAGGTTACTTTTGAAATTGGGAGTTAAGCTCCTAACCCCCACTGGCACTTTTCAAAATGGTCTTCAGTAGGTTTCCTTGGCAGGCAGAGGAGAAGTCACAAGTGTTGCTGCTGCACCTGATCAGCCAGAGTTCCCCTAGCTCCACCCCACAAGGCAAGGGCTTGCATGTGGAGAAGAGTCACCCCAAAGCCCCTTGCTCCAGGTAGCCATGGCAAGTTTTATGGGAGAGATGCTTCAGGGCTCCCAGGGGACCCTGCTCTGGGTTACAGGGAGCACACTGTTTGTGGCTAGGCCACCAGCGGTGGAGGTGCTACAGCATCACAACGAGAGAGAGAACTGCCTCCTTGTCTCTATGAAAGTCTTTGCTTTTCAGTTTGTGGCGTAGCCAGCGTGCATCTAGAAGAGCCTCCTGCTCACCATGTGCTAAGCAGCCTTCTCTCCTGCTCTCGCCACTTCTTTTGCAAAGTCTTCTACCTTGTCAAGTGGCGGATTACATCTGAGACATAGAATCATAGATTACTTGGGTTGGAAGGGACCTCAGGAGGTCATCTAGTCCAACCCCCTGCTCAAAGCAGGACCAATCCCCAGCTAAATCCCTAAATGGCCCCCTTAGGGATTGAACTCACAACCCTGGGTTTAGCAGGCCAATGCTCAAACCACTGAGCTGGTACCGAGAGGAAGGAGGCTCCAGTGACAACTTGGGAGACCCGGATCCAATGCCCTGCTCTGCCCACCTCTCAAGCGGCGTTGTGAGGAGACGTGCTTGGGAGGCACTCAGACATTATAGTGATAGGACCAAGGTCTCTAAATAGCCCCTGATTCTTCTTGCAGTAAATTGAGTTTACATCAGCATACGCAAGAGGAGAATCAGACCTTTTTGTGCTGATGTTTAGTGCTCTATAAATGACCAATAGAAGCAGGTGAGTGCTGTTTTCATTTAGCTTGTTTTCTCCAAGCCTCTGGTTGGCACAGCATTTTTCCCTGCTGGATGTGTTTCAGTGCTGTGCCCTTCTCCTGCTCCCCTTGGAAGGTTGCTCGACACGCCTCTAGACTTGCGTGGTGGGAAACACTGATGTCTAGTAGCGCCAGTCAAAAAATGCCAATTTTTTTTTGGCCAGGAATGTTCTAAAATTGTTGGGTGTCGTGGTTGAAATGCCCCAGGAAGTTTTGTTTTCAAAAACTCCTGTAGTAAAATTGTTGGTTTTAAAACTGAATGTTGTTCAGGGTAAATTGTTTGTTTTTTTAATCGAAAAACCGGAACATTTCATTCAAAAAATCTTCAGCCAGCTCTTCTGTCTATGCCTGTTTAGCTCAATAGTGGAGACGGCTTAGTTTTATGGACAGAGGCAAACCAGTAATCCTTCAAAGGATGCCTACATCTAGGGTTACCACACAGCAACTGTGAAAAAATGGGATGAGGGTGGGGGTAATAGGCACCTATATAAGAAAAAGTCCCCCAAAACAGGACTGTTCCTTTAAAAACAGGACATCTGGTCACCCCACTTACAACCCTATTTTGTCAGTGGCAGTGTTGTTGTAGCCATGTTGGTCCCAGGGTACGAGATAGAAGGATAGGTGGAGGGAATATCTTTTATCGAATCCAGCTACACAGGGCTCTTCGTCAGGTCTGGGGAAGGAAGCCGAACGTTAATGTGGCCTTTGTAATCCACTTGTCACTGTGGTACTGAGTTACCTAAATATTCATGTGCTTTGGGGCAGCGTCCCATGCAGACAAGTAATTTTAAAATCTAAAGACCTATTTCCTGTTGATTTTTTTTAAACTAAATGTGTCTTAGTTGGGTTTGGAAAAGGGGCAGTGTCTATAGATCAGTTGGGATTAGGGATGTGTTCCATGACTTGTGATCTGTGTAACCGTAACACACTCATGTTTAAAAACGTCTTCCTACAGAACGCCATTAAAGATGCTGTGTGAAAGCATGAAGAGGCAGATTGTTTCCAGAGCATTTTATGGATGTAAGTGAGGCTGTTTTCCAAAAGGGACAGTGCATGCAGCTCCTGCTGAGTCATATGCCAGTTTGCATTTAGACTGTAAAGTCAGGTCACTGGCTGGGTTTAGGTTAGAGAGGGATCCAAGCCAAACTATGGGGGGAGGCATTTGAAAGCCAAACCCAGGTGCAAATTTTGCAGGTGGCCCTTCTCTCCATAATGAGCCAAAGCAACGTAGAACTTCATAGTGTTCAGAATCCTGACCCAAATATCCTGGCTTGGTAATGCCAGTGGCTCTTCTGTATACAGCTGTGGAAAATTGATGCTTAAAGCTCTGCCTGTTGTAATGTACTTTTACTAATGCACCTTTGTTTTTTCACTTCCTGGCACAAGATTAAATAGTTGTCAACTTTGCATCCTCCTTCCATTCTACCTAGCATGCATGTGGGACTGTGGAAAAGAAAGCTTTGCTTCTAGCTTAAACTGCACAACTGCATCTTTAAAGGGAGCTGCTGGCATCCTATATAGTCACCTGCTTGCTCATATGAGATCCTGCCATTCCATTTCCACCCCCTCTGCAGGGCTTGCCTACTGCCGCCATTTGTCTACAGTGAGAACGCACCTGTCTGCCCTCGTGAACCACTCAATTATCCCGCCTGACAAGCCTTCCAGCGCTGCCGGAGGCCTGACGAAAGAGGTCTGGAGTAAATATCAAAAGGACAAAAAGGTAACGGGCACAAAACCTCCCCCTACTTCTTAAAGGGAAAAAGTCAGCACCCTGCCTGACTCCCACACACTGCTCCAGTGTCACTCCCTAATTTGGCTATAAATATTTCTAAGGGTCTTTTCAAGTGTCCACTGTTGCTTTCTAAGACTGCACATGAGTTCACAGTGTGCCAGCTTTGTGCCAGTATTTATGCAGATCCAATTCTCACTTACACTAAGGCCCTTTTGAGCTACCAGAGTAGTGGGAAGTTGGCGTAAGTGGCTGTTTCACTCACTTTAAAGCCCTTTTCGCTGCCAGAATGGCATAAAAGTATAACAACGACTTGTCTACACATGGAGTTGTTCCTGATGAACTCCATGTGTGGACACACTTATTCCAGAATAAGAGTGCCTTCATGCTGTTTAGCTTAACCCAGCAAGTGGTTTCAGCTAAATAGGAACAATGCACTGTGACCCCAGAATGTGTACACACATGGGGTTAATCAGGGACAACACCATGCATAGACAACACACAGATGAGAATCAGCCCAGTGTATCTTTAAGCAAGATGAAGGATGTTTTGTAAACTAGGACCATCTAGAGAACACTAGATCTTTTTGCCCTGCAATTTTAGACATTTAAAGTGATGTTTTTATTTGGACAATCCGCTTCCTGATTTTGGGCAGCCCAGAAAGCAGCATTGATGAGGAGGAGACTTGCAAATTTAGGAGCCTGAAAATCTTCAGTAAAAGCCAAAGTGAATTAGGTTTTACATGTAGTTTTTGAAGCAAATATAGCACCATTAAAAGTAAGTCATTGCCAGCTCTGATGACCAGAGTCCTCTATCTACAGAACAGATGTAGCACAAGCAATATCAGGGCAAACTTCTGAGTCCTTACCAGTCAGTGTACCTGTCTGCTGAACACATGCTCCATAAGCACCTTCCTAAACATCTGCTTAAGTGCTTTCTTGAATCAGGGCCCTAAAGGACTGTCCGTGGATTCACACTGTGAATTCCCTAGAAGGGGGAGAGATGTTAATTCTCCATGGCCTCTTTGATCCTTTTCATTTCTGGTGACAGCAAAGGTATAATTTAACATCTACATAGTGGTAGATTCCATGATGGACACCATTCCAGTAGGAACTGACCCATTTTATAAAGGCCGCTGATCATATTGGGCCAGATTGGAACCAATACCTAGAAATAAAAATATCCCATCTGTATCCCATTGCCAACCTTTTTAAGCCTTCTACTGGGTGTATTTTCCATTAGCTGTATACTTGCAAGTAACTTTAGTGCTTTTATGCAAGCTGAATAGTAAGGTGCATTAAATTTTCCCTCCCCTCTTTCCTGACTGCTTTAGAATTACAAGGAATTAGAATTACTCAAACGAGTTTACTATGGCGGTGTGCAGCATGAGATTCGAAAGGAAGTGTGGCCCTTCTTACTAGGTCACTACAAATTTGGCATGACCAAAAAGGAAATGGATCGGGTAAGTCCCAGCTTCTGAGATTTTAAATGGGATGTCGAATTTTTTAAAAATTAGCAAGCACTAAAAGGACTCTCTAGGTGTAGTAGATAATTCATTTTAAGAAACACTCTCTTAGCATGTGGTCTTTAGAGGGCACCAAAACTCGTATTTTTGGATTTTTTTCTCCAGTAGGACTTGGACTTGGGAATCCAAACTCCTGAGTTTGATGCCACAGTGGGCAAGCCACCTGGCCTTTCTGTGCCCATGTTTTCCTGTTTGGAGGATAATTGCCTTCATGAGGCACTTTTTAAATTAGCGCATGGAAAGTGCTTTGCGAAGGCTGCAGCAAAAAGGCTACAGAAGGGCCGCACATTCGTTAAGTCACAGCAAGACGTTTGTCTGGGTGACCCAGTGGCAGTTCAAACGCTGTATCTTGAAATACCAGGTCATGCACCTGTGTGCGCCCACGTTTAATATAGAGGTTCAAAACTGCCCATATAAAGCGTCTGAGACTGGGTGCTACTACTAAGGACCGTGAGGGCTGTGTAGGTTTGTCCCCTTTTCCTGGAAGCAGGTAAGATGCATGTTTAAAAACCTGCCCCTCCTTGGAAATATCATGGTGAAGTGTAAATGCTAACATCCTATTTGTACCACACACACCTCCCACCTTTGCCACGCTAACAACATTTACCACATTTCAGCCCAGGGCCGTTATACATTACAGCCCTAGGGCATGGGGCTTTGATGAAAATTCAGACAGCACAAACAGCTAGCAGCCCCATTGCTCTGTTCCCGTAACACATGGCGCCTCTGCCTCAGAAAAGCTGCAGGGTCCCATACAAACCATTGGGCGTGGCTTTCAGGTAGGGTAGACACTGGAGGGTCTCCTAATCCCTTTTTTTTTTTGTGCCTGAAGGCCAAACAGTGTGTGAGCAACATCTCCTTTTTATGAGGTGCTTTACTGGAATGCGTGAAGTGATGCTGACCTCACACTGCAGCCACCCAGTGACCCTGAAGACGTGAACCTGATGCTGATGGACCTGCGTGTCTGTGTCTGCAAAGGGCGATCGTAGGCGAGCAGCCTGAAAGCTGAATGCAGCAGAGGGCAGTCCTGCCATAGGTCTCAGTGCGAGGAAAGGGCAGGCAGAGGGATTGGGTGTGTACGTGGTAGTGTGAGCGTGTGGCTGCCCGCGCCGCTCCAGAGACTCGCCTCACATGCCCGTGGCTGGACCTCTCCGCCAGGCTGCCGTTCTTGATAAATGAGAGCTATAGCAATAGCAATGCTGGCAACGCACTGCAGCACCTGTGACACTTTGTCCAGCACCTAGCACACTGGGATCCAGATCCATGACCGGGGCTCTTGGGCACAAATAATTATTAATCATAACAACAGCGCATTAGTTTGGGGAGTCAGCCCCTAAACAAACAGGCCTGCATTGGATGAAAGGGAGTATTAGGCAAGTGAGAGATCCGAGCGGTCAGAATTTCAGCTCTCCGGGTCCTCAACTGAAACCATCCCAGATGATTTATCACTTTTGCTTTCTGTACTATCATGCCGTCATCGCTAAGCAGCCAGGCTGGGGGCACTGCCTCTCCCGGCTCTCCTCCAGTCTCCCACTATGGGTTGTACTTTCTGATTTACGACTCCACAGCCACCTCGCCTGACTGATATCCCCTAGCTCCCAGGCTACCGTAGCAACCAGCTGGCAAAGCCAGAGCCTGAAACCTGCTCACTATTATGGCTTTTATCCAGCTCTTGACAAGCAACAGAGCAGCAAAGATATTGTGCGTCTCCCAGTAGCCAGAGAGTATTTTTGGTGTCTGACTTTCCTTTCGACAGAGGAAACCAGCAGTAGCAAAACTGCATATTACTACAAGAAGAACCAGGGTGGGTGCATCTGGCTAGCATGTGACGGTGTCTTAGCTGGAGCATCCATCGTTAGAATCACTCTAGGGTGACCAGACGGCAAGTGTGAAAAATCTGGACGGGTGGGGGATAATAGGAGCCTATGTAAGAAGAAAAAACCCAAATCAGAACTGTCCCTATAAAATTGGGACATCTGGTCACCTGAAATCACTCTCAGCTACTCATTTATCTGAGGCCAGTCATGAAGTACTGTACGTGACACTGTTAAAAATAATCCTTCCTGCCCTTTGTGGTGGCAGCTTACACCCTGAAGCATGAGATTTGATTGTTCCTATTTAACAAGCCTGATGTTAGTGGCTGTCTGCAGCTGCGAACTCTGCACCTTCACTGTTTCCTTTTCATTGGTTCTAGCTTGACCTGCCCTTAAATTTCACTACAGTCCTTTGCCCATCTGTCTAGCTGTTTGTGGCTCCTTCTTGCCGACCTCTCCCAAACAGCAAATGCATTTATCCTCACTACACCCTGTGAGGGGGGCAGGGCTGGTAACCCCACTGGCCAGATAGTATCCCTGTGCCTCAGTTCTCGAAGTGCCTTGCCCAAGGTCTCTCAGGGGAAATGTCCCAAATCCCAGCTCAGTGATCACAAAACCATCTTTCCTCTCTCTCTCTCTCTCTCTCTGTCACACACACCCCTACCTTTACTTATCTCCCCCCAATTCTTATTTTGCTGGAGATAGGCTCCATCCTGGAGTTGAGATCTAGATTCCAAACCCAGTTTCTCTGGATCTCAACGAGGTTTCAGATCCTGTCTGACCACCTCACTAGCTTTAAGCTCTCCTGACATGCGAGCCATGCCGTCTCGGATGCCCCCCCGCTAGGAGAGTCTAGCATTTCAGCTGTATCTTTCTGTGTCTTTGTTTGAAGGTGGATGAAGATATTGCTCTCAAGTATCAGAAGGTCATGGCCGAGTGGAAAGCCTGCGAGGTCATCGTGAAGCAACGGGAGAAAGAGTCACACTCCGCCACCTTTGCTAAGTTTTCATCAGGCAGCAGCATTGACAGCCATGTTCAGCGATTGATCCACAGGGATTCCACCATCAGCAATGATGTACGCAGTCTTGTCTAGCTCTCTGCGCTCCTGTGCACTCATCCTCAAGGAATGTTGCAGTACAACGAGCGATGCTGGAAACATAGCGCACGCAGGCACAGCCGGGGGCCTGAAGGGGACAACAGTAGCAGAGGCACCCTTAGGAAACTGCCATCTGCATAATTTAGGTGGTACAGGGAGCTGCTCTCAATTAGAGCCTGCCAAGCAGCTCTGCATCCTGGAATCTCTGTCGAGTTCTGGGCTATGGCTGTACCATGCCAAGGCTTGCAACGGGGCACATGTAGGGTAGTCTGTGGTTGTTCCTAAGCTTGCATTGGGGGTATTCTCCTGCAGCTGGCAAAGGGGCTTTCATGGCCTCTGTCTACCACAGCAGCAGAAAATCCCTCTCAGTTAAGAACCTCTGGGGAATGGATTGGCTCAAGAGATTGATAGTGGCTCTGAAGTTATTTTTGTCTTTGAGTTCTGAGTTCAAATCCAGCCAAGAGCAATACTGATTGGCCGTTACTATTCCAGCAACCGTGTGGTGGTTCTCAGTTTCATCGCTAGTAGGCAGGTGCTCAAATCAGAGATGACCCCAGAGTTTGGTTCCACCCTCATCATTCTAAGCTTAGATGCTGAGCACAGAATAGGTAGGCAGACTGAATAGCCCTTGTGACATAAGGTTAGGTGTTAGCCGTACTGGTAGGCTGTGTGTTGGAGGAGGGGACTCGCGCTGCCCTGGTTGCATCTCCAGGGCTACTAATCTGGCACCTTTCAAAAGCACTTAAATTCATGCACATGGATATATTAAAAAAAAAATCCTAGTCATCAAAGCTGTAGGGAAAAAAATGAAAGTCAAGTGGACAGTAAGACTGTATTGTCCAGAACAAACCCACATTGCTAGAAGGGATAGACAGTGACCTAACGGATGTCTCCCGTCTCTAGCCATCTGTGACTATAAAAGCCCCATCACACACATTCAAGGTTAGTCTAAGCTATGCACTTCTCTTCCGAACAATAAGGAGTCGGCTCACTTCACTGAGAACAGAACTTGTCCCCAAAATCTGTAGCAAGTTTAAAAAAAAAAAAGATGAAGTTTGACTGCCTAACACAAGGAAGCGAGCATGAGTTGAAGGTGAGTAGCTCCAGGTTCACGAGTGACTTCTCAACTTGGGTGCCTCCGTTTTTGGGTGCCCAACTAGAGACATTTTATAAAGGGGCTTGATTTTTCAGCAGGTGGGTGCTAGAGTCAGGCCCCTTTAAACGTGACTCGGGTTAGGTGCCCAAAAACTGAGACATTCAACATCAAATTACTTTTAAGGACGCGGTGTGCAGATATAAGTTCCTAAGTGAATATTACTTTTAGAGTCCCTTCTCTGACCACATCTCGCCTCGAAGTTCATTGTAAAATCTGGGTAGATCCACTTTGTTCAGCTGTAATTTATACACGCACGGATGCTGCATGTGAGAACATACAGATGCTCTACTGATTCAGTGATCATGTCTATTGGAATAGCCTAGACCTACACACGAGTTTGGCATTCATTTGGTCTTTCCTTTTTTTTTCCCCTCCTGCAATCAACATCAGGTCTTCATATCTGTAGATGAAATGGACTCAACAGAGCGAGATTTAAAAGGTCCGGTTGACCCCTCTTTGACCGTGGTGAACGTCGACACTCCGGTGGCCGCGGCTGCAGCAGAACAACAATCAGTAGAATTTGATTCTCCCGACTCCGGGTTGCCTTCTTCTCGGAATTACTCGGTCACTTCGGGCATCTTGTCCAGCATCGACGACGGGCAGAGTGTCTGCTTTGAGGACGGGGCGGAGGAAGAAGTTAGCGCTGACTTAGAAAGACCAGATCTGGACCTGACCCAGGCTCAGAAAGCCAAGGCGGTCCCCTCAGAGCCTCAGGATTCTGTAATGGAGGAACAGCTGTGCTCCCAGTTGGATTATTTAACGTCTGGAGAGGACATTGGTTCTGTTTGTGGAGCCGCCTATACAGTAGGTCACCATTTATCCTATTACGCATTGACCTGTGTCTGCAGAGCACTCTTCCTTCTCTTCCTCTCCAAGGCCCTGCCTGTATTTCAGCCTTTCTGTCAAGCAGAATTTAACTAAGGATAGGCCAAAACCAGAACCTAAACTCTCAAATGTCAGGGAGCAGGAGGGAACCCCTGCATCCAAATCCATCTGAGCTGTTTTACTGCTGGGTCAGATCCAAATCAAGAGCAGCCTTTCTTCTGAGTCCAATTCAGAGGTGGCCAAAATCTCAAAGGAACAACTCATGAGAATCTGGCGCTGTCTGATCCAAATCCTAACCTATGAAACTGCACCCTAGCCCGAATCCACCTGCTCAGATATTAGCGTTGCTATAGGCAGGTTTAAGCTTTCTTGCTTCAGGCCTGTTCCTGCCAAAAACCTGCCATTGCCCATTAATAATCCCCTGCAACGCTGGGATGCGCTTGGATGGCTGAGCAGGGAGAGCAGATGCTCTGTACCTGGGACTTTCAACAGCAGTGAAGTGGGTAGCTGCTCTATTAATGCCTCCCAGGGAGCTATATGTATTTAAGATGCGGTGTGGGAGTCTAGGCTTTCCAGGTTCAATCACATCCGGGATCAAATTCTCTGCTGTGCCAAAATCTACTCAGTTCAACAGCAATGAGGGAAGTCAGTTCTAGCACCCTCTCTGGGCCAATCCGCACCAGCCCCTGGTTCCCACTGTGTTTCAAGAATCCTAGGGATTGCTTTGAACTGGGCCAGCTGGCTGCCAAGGGCCTATATGCAGCTGGAAATTGCCAGAGTTCAATGCACTCAGGCCACAGCTCCCCCAGGATTCTCCCTGTGTGGTTGTGGTGAGTGCAGGAGCCAGGTAAGCGAGCTCTGGTGCTGCTTGGAGCACCCTCTTGGTAATGGTAATACCCAGCACAGATAGAGCACTTTTCATCTGCCAATCTCAAAGCGCTTTCCAGTGGGGTTTAGGGGAACGAGGCTGAATCCAGCCGCCTTCCTGCTTCTTAACTCAGCTTCATCTCTAGAAGCATCTTTTGTTTAACAGCAAATGTGATTCACTGGATTTTTTTTAAAACCTCCTAGATAGAATTACTGGACACTGTTGCCTTAAATCTGCATAGAATCGATAAAGATGTCCAGAGGTGTGACCGGAATTACTGGTATTTTACTGCTGCTAACCTGGAGAAACTCAGAAACATCATGTGCAGGTAACACAGCTTGCAAAGTGAACGTGTCTCCTCACTGTACTGCAGCTAACTTGGGTTAATATTAGCTAGTGCGTCCCTCTCCCATCCCTCCAGAGTGCAGTAAGGTACAGCCAAAAGCTTTGAGAGAAAGAAGATGAGGTAGGATAGATAATTTAGTGAAGACCCAGCTTCAAGCTATCACCTTGGACAAGTTTTGTAATCTTTGTTCCTCACCTGAAAAATGGAGATAATGCTTTCCTACCTCCCAGGGGAGTAGCAAAGATCAAATTAATGAAGGAAACTGAGGTGCTGAGATGCTAGAGTGACATTTAAGCAGATGGGAAGGATACATTTCCAGATCAAACCCCCTCCAGTACCCCAGGCCCCTTGGAACAGTCATTACAATCCCTTTAGCAGTGTTGCTGCTAGCGGAGTGTCCTGCTTTACCAGAAAATGAGTCAAAAAACTAAAGCTTACTTCTCACAGGAAAAGTCTGGATGCTCAGACATTCAAGGCTGTGCATTGTTTGGGGTTTTCCATAAGCCTCCGGATTACAGTTTCTGAATCTAAATTACGTGGTATGAGCTACCTTCTGCCCCAGTCAAATGGTATTTGAACTCCATACAGTGCTTTAAATCTACTTTTCTAGGGCATGATTCTGAAAGCTGGAATCCGGGGCTGGATTCCCGCTGGCTGTAATATGACTAATATGCAGCTGTTCCCTCACAGAGAATTCCCAGCGCACCTCCCCAGAGGGGGTTTTTGGAGCAGTAGAAAGTTCTCTCCCTCACACAGAATGCTACAGGCTGGTGCAGACAAGCTGTAAGAGAGGATCTCGTTCTCTATTAAACTGTAGAGGTTTTTAGGGTGATTTCTTTAAGCCCAACTGGCTTCCTCCTTGGGGAATTCATCCACTGAAGCTACACCCCATCACTAGACACAGGGCTTTCTATGGGAGTTGGGTCTTAACATTCACTAAAAACAGTCCAGCAGAGGGGATTTAGAGACTACGTTTGCTAGTGTCTCTTCTGTTTCTTTCTTCGTGCAGTTATGTTTGGGAGCACCTGGAAGTTGGATACGTCCAAGGCATGTGTGACCTGCTGGCTCCTCTCATGGTTATACTTGATAATGGTAAGCGGGTCAAGTTTTCCTTTTGTAATGCTTTGCCAGGAGGAGCCGTTGGAACACACTGAGTCAAAAAAGTACCACATTTGGGAGGAAGCTGTGTGCATTATGTAATGGCAACTTCCCTAAACGGAAGCCTGCAGCGTTCCAGTCATCTTCCTGTTGCGAAGTGACTCACAATGGCCTCCTGGGGATTCCCTATGCATTAGTCTGAGGCGAAAGTTGACTTGTGAACAGAGGTCACAGTATTGTAGCTGCTGGCGCTGCAAACTTGACATGGGATCTGCAAGTCTAGCTGGGTTCCTTCTGCCTCTCAAGTCACCACTAGTAAGAGAGGCTCTGCAATCAGAACAGACATTCCAGTGACCTTCCTCATATTTTCACACAGCATTGATCGTGGGGGAAAACAACAGATTTGGAAGGAGAAAGCTGCCCCCACTCCCAGGGGTAAGGGTGCAGAGAAGTGCACTCTTACCCTGCAACGTATTGCCTTGTCCAGTACAAACATGGGTCCCAGGTTTTGCAGCACTCTGATCCATCCACCTTCTATCCACAGATCAACTGGCGTACAGCTGCTTCAGCCACTTAATGAAGAGAATGAGCCAGAATTTCCCCAACGGAGGTGCTATGGACACACATTTTGCCAACATGCGATCGCTAATTCAGGCAAGTCCTCAGTGGAGAGGAGCTGGGGTTAGGGCAGGGGAAGCATATTTGTATCGGCCTTGGTGTCTTACTAGTTTAAAGCTGCCCTGCTCTTGGGCAAGCTCTTCCTGCCGATGCACTGAGGTGGTGACTGCTCCATTGGGAGGTTAAGCATCTCAGTTCCTGGGTGTCTGCTCTGTGCAGGTAGCAAGCGACGTTTGGGATCACAGAGTCCCATACAGCTTTTGGCAGGAGCGCTGAGCCTCTCTGGTACAGCACAGCTCTGCCTACAAAGCACATGGACCAATCATCCTGCACACCGGCTACAAAGAGTAATGACAACATATGGGTCTATGGGCTGATTCAATGTGAGAAGGCTCAGGCCCCCCTAGAGCAGCTGAGAAGGAAAGAACGGTGAGTTGTCTTGGCTTTCCTTTGAGCTCACCTGCAGGACTTGCACTGACTGGATCTGTATTCTTGGCAGGCTCTTCTTACTATAGCCTTGGAGTGATTTATTTCGCCCCAAAGTTTCACTGCAAGGCAAGGAAGGTGGGGCGGGGGTGGGGGGAAAAGCAGTCAAGAGCAGTGATGGTTTATACGATCCTGTCTGGGCAACTGCTTCATTGTGTGTATCTAGAGCAAAGCACGTGTGAGAGAGAGAGAGGACAGACACCCACATAATTTTTTAGCTGGGTTGTTTATAAGAAGATCACAACTTTTGGGGAAAAACCAAACAAAATCCCCCTGCTGCATCTGATCTCAGTTTTCCAGGGTAAATGGTTACAAATAATAATAAGTACAAAACATTATGGTTTTATCATTTTAAATTTAACAAAGGAAAGATTTGCCATGCGAGAAGGGTGACAGGTACTCAGCTTAACCAATTAAGATGGAAACACTCCCAATGCTATAAATATGTCTACACACAGATATTTAGATATGACATTTGATCTTTATAAAATTAGTTTTAACTATATGGGAAGCTTGTGTCTGTTTAAAATCATTGGAGACAAAAAAAAAACCTCACTAAGTATCTTTAAAATTTGATCCTTTATCAACCAATTTAATTGCAAATTCTCAGAAGAGTCATTGTGTACTTAGAAATTAAGTGCTGTAATTTTGGGGAAGATGTGCTGTATTCATACATGTCACAGTGCTTGAAACTTTGCTTTAAATATAAAAACTCAGCTCAACCTTAATGCAGACTTTGAGATTTAAATAAAAATAATTTGTTATTCACATAATGTGAAAACATTAACACGAAGCTATTTTACTTAGTATATGTTTATTTGTATCCAAATTGGAGGCCCCAATCCTTTAAAGACTCATGCATGTAGTAAACAGTAAGTAAGCAATATGCTGGTAACACTCTAGGATAGGGGCTTCTTAATCAGAGGAAGTTACTTTATGGCACTGTCTGTGTTTATTGTCCATCTGGTTGTACTTGGTGAGTAAACCAGCTGAGTGGTTCTCAAGCAGGGATACACCCCCCCCTGGGGGTACACAGAGGTCTTCCAGGGGGTCCATCGACTCATCTGATATTTGCCTAGTTTTGCAACAGGCTACATAAAAAGCACTGCCAAACTCATAGACAATGAGTTGTTTATACTGCTCTATACTAGATACTGAAATGCAAGTACAATATTTATATTACAATCAATTTATTTTATTATGTGGTAAAAATGAGAAAGTCGGCCATTTTTCAGGAATAGTGTGCTGTGACACTTTAGTATTTTTATGCCGGATTTTGTGAGCAAGTCGTTTTTAAGAGAGGTGAAACTTGGGGGTATGCAAGACAAATCAGACGCCTGAAAGGGGTCCAGTAGTGTGGAAAGGTTGAGAGCCACTGCTAATCCAAACAAACGGTTACATTTGGCTTATTGTGCTGAATGAGCAAATGCATTAGAACAGATCCAGGGCAGTGGAGTTTATTGAAATTGTATTTCCGGGTCTGGCTGTCCAATCCTGCGGCTCTGTGGCAGATTTTAAAGGGCAATAAAAATATCAGAACAGATTAAATAAGGAAGATGGCTGGGAGGGCCAACACATTCAACACTTTTGCTGCTGAATAGCAACTTACTTCAGAACCTTGGGCAGGCGTCAGTGAAAAAGGCGCTCACTCACTAGCCCAGCAATTGGCCTCTGGGAGAAAACATCTTAACTTTGATTCACTTCCACATTTTGTGTTTGAGACATTCACCTACTAGCTGGTGAGAGGTCTTCGCATTTTATGGATCTTCCGTGCTGCAGCGAGTTACAATTCATAGTCTAAGTAGAGATTACTCCATATAACAAAATGGAGCAGATTATAAAATCCAGTCCCTGCAATCCTTAAATGAGTAATTTTGTGGAAATCCATGAGACCACTCGTGAGTCAGTCTTGCAGGACTGGACGCATCGTTAGCTTCTTTGAACTTCTTGACCACAATGCAGGCTGGTAGATCTCTGTTGTTTGTATTGCTGGACCCCACCATCTTAGGAGCTGCACAAACATCTAACAAATATATGGTCCCTGCAGCAAAATGCTTCCATGGCAAGCGACTGACATCTTGATTTGTGCCGTTTTGGGTTTGTTGTTTTGATAAATGTCAGCGCCCACGAGCCAGCCCTAGGATTACCTGCTGCCGGCAGAGCTGCTGACATTCAAGCAGTAGCTCCCAATCTTTCTTCCCTTTCCGTGACCAACGTGTTTAGAACGGCAACCAGGTATGGGACCCCTCTGGGGCGCCGTGGCCCCAGACCCAGGCTTTACCGTGCTGCAATGACTAACCATTGCTCTGACCTTCTGGAGCGAGGGTGAAATATGGTCTGCCAAGAACTCGGGCCACGGGGGGAGAGATTTTCAAAAGGTGCATATGGCACCTTAGGATGCTGCTGCTGCAGACAGGTAACAGCCCTATCCCTTGGGCACCTTAAATCGCTCTACAAATATCAACCTGCAAGCCACCCCCCGGCGAGGAAAGTAAGGGTAATCCTCATTGTACAGATGAAGAGACTGAGGCACAGAGAACTTAAATGACACATTCAAGGACACGCAGTGGCAAAAGCCTGCAGTCCTGCCTTCTTCTGCCCTGCTCTATTAGTCCCATTCTGTCTCTCCCCGCTACCCCCAAGTAAGGGTAGGTGAGACATTAAGGGGCTAGAGTGATCAGACACCCCACATTCAGCAATATTAACTCGGCTATGCCAGCTGGATGCTTCGTCCTCTGGTTTTTGAAGTGCTGTCCAAACAGCTGTACACAACTGCCACCCCCCTGCCCATGTGATGGTGGGAACTCAGCTAAGCAGCTGCAGCCAGGGTATGTCACCATTGCTGTCAGCGTCAGCAAAACTCAGCCAGTTTCTGAGGATCTGGCCCCAAAGGTTTATACAAACATTCTGCTCTGTTTTTCTATACATTTGTGAGCAAAGGTTTTGTTCCTCTTCCAGCACAACTGCTCCAAAACGAATGGCTGGATGCTCTAGCCCAGTGTGGCCACCGTGGGCTGTATTCTGGTTGGGGGTGACCAGTGGAGAATTCCACTGCTGTAGGGGAACTCTCAGCTGTCGCAGCTGGTGGAGGTAACCTCCTCCACCAGCTGTTTTCCCCTCCCACCTCTGGTGCAGGGTCATGTCAGGGGAGGGAGACAGAGAGGAGAGTCACTGGCGGATGGTAGTGGTGTTAGAGCAGCTAAGGAGCAACTTTAACTTTACAGTCAGGCTGGGTGGGGCCCAGAGAATCAGCTCGAAGCGTTTGATCCCGGCGCTGTTGGAGGCAGGACACTGAAGTTTAATGGTTTTGTTTTATTTCCCAGATTCTAGACAGTGAGCTCTTTGAATTGATGCACCAAAACGGAGACTACACCCACTTTTACTTCTGCTATCG
Source organism: Gopherus evgoodei (assembly GCF_007399415.2). Taxonomy (NCBI): domain Eukaryota; kingdom Metazoa; phylum Chordata; order Testudines; family Testudinidae; genus Gopherus; species Gopherus evgoodei. Next base: position 10,084,781 of record NC_044338.1, read on the forward strand.
TTGGTTCCTGCTTGATTTTAAAAGAGGTAATAACACTCAGAGCCTGACTCCCGCGTCGTGCAATGCAGAGAGCAGTGTGGGGTTCGGTTTTAGGGGTAGGAATGGTAAACAGAAGCCGCCATGGTCATGCCAGGGACCCTACATATAATTCTCAAATTGTCTTCTAACAAATCAGCCCAGCCATAGCTCTGAAGCTAGTACAAGGCACCTGGCACAACCTAGTCTTGGTTGGGGCCTGAAGGTGCCAGCACATTATACATAATCCTCTATCCCAGGGCTGGCCAACCAGAGCCTGAGAAGGAGCCAGGATTTACCAATGCAGGTTGCTAAAGAGCCACAATAATACATGAGCAGCCCCCCCATCAGCTCCTGCAGCCCACTCCCAGTGCCTCCCGCCCGCTGGCAGTCCTGCCGATCAGCACCTCCCACTCCCTCCCGATCAGCTGTTTCATAGCGTGCAGGATTAAGGGCACTACAGCCTTCGGGTGGGGGGTGGAGTGGGGGCAGGGCCTGTGGCAGAGACAGGGATTGAGCAGTGAGCAGCTCCTGGCACATTGGAAAGTTGGCCCCGGAGTCAGTGCCTGTACAAGGAGCCACATATTAACTTCTGAAGAGCCGCATGTGGGTCCGGAGCCACAGGTTGGCCATCCCTGCTCTATCCCAAACACCAGGATGTCCTCTCCCACCATTTAATAGAAGCGTATCATAACCAATCGCTACAGACCAAGACAGGTTTCAGAGTAGCAGTCGTGTTTGTCTGTACCTGCAAAAAGCCCATGAAAGCTTATGCTCAAATAAATGTGTTAGTCTCTAAGGTGCCACAAGTCCTCCTGTTCTTTTTACAAATCAGGAGACACTGCTTGCTGTGGAACAAGTCAACAGTTCATTTAAACACACACACGCCAGCTTTCCCCAGATCAGATGCTTAAAGAAATGTTAACACTCAGCTATGAAAAGTACAGATGTTCACATGTTTTAAGTGTGAGTCTTGCAGAGAAGAGATAGAAGAGGAGAAAAAAACGAGAGCCTGTCTGTGGGTTCTCTCTCTCGCTGGAGCAGATGGTGGGTGGGGAAGAGGATTCTGAAAGGACCCCCAAATCCTCCTCCAAAGAGGACCACAACCAAACACACACTGTAGACCAGTGATACTCAGACTGAGGCTCGTGAGCTGCGAGTGGCTCTTTATCCCACCTGATATTAAAACACTGTGTGATTTCATTAAGTTATTAACCAATCAGGATGCTTTTACTATCTTATTAACCAATTGTACTTGATAAAAAATAATACTTGGCCTGTCATTTTGCTGTGAGCATAATCTATATAAAAACAAAGTCGTTCCCCATCAGACTGTTTAAATGTGAATATATAGCACTATAGTAAATGAAACAATGAATTTACATGACTTTTGGGTAATGTTGATGGCTAATTTCGCTCCTGAACCACTGAGGTCTGAGTCTTACTGCTGCAGAGCCTACGCAGTCACTGGGCCCAGGTGTTCTGAGAGTTTTGAACTGTTAGAGCCAGACTCTGCTCGCATGCATGTCGGTGGAAATCTGAATTAACCCCACTGCTTTCTATGAACTTCCTCCAGTTTCCACCAGCACCTGGTAGCCCTTAATGATCAGTTTCTGCGTCCGGTTTAGGCCTCACTGCCTGTACCCACAACAACATTGGCAAGAAGCAGCCACTCTCAGCCCAGCAAAATACAGAAACTGCCATGAGACCTTTATGGCTTGTTCTTTGCTGTAACAATTCCTGTGCAAGCTTTTTTAAAGTCACAACCTCAGCAGGGCAGACAGTGCTTTCAAACCCTCAAGGAAGTGACATTGTTTCTTGTTAATAAATAGTGAAGATTTAGGATTAGAAGCGCCAGTCAAAATTGGGGCCCTACATATTGTCCATAAACAAAGTAAGAGCTGATCCCTGGCGCAGAGAACTTAGGGCTAGATTTTTAAAAGGTATTTAAGCACCTAGTGGGATTTTCAAAAGCACCTAGGTGCCTCAAGCCATTGAAATGAATGGGAAATGGGCACCTAGATACTTTTGAAAATCCAGCTAAGCCTCAAAATACCTTTACACATCTGGCCCCTAGCATCTAAATAGACAAGACAGAGGAAGGGGAAACTGGAGACTGATTCCAGCTCTGCCCTTGGCCTGCCTGGGGACAAGTCACTCCACCTCTCTGCCTCTCAGTTCCAGTCCAACAGAGCACACTGACTCACTCCTTTGTGTCTCACTTGCTTGGGATTATACACCTAGTGGCAAACTCATGTCTGTTGTTACATGCCTGCACTGTGATCTGTATTTGCTTTGTATGTCTTTGTCTTTGTCATCTGTGAAAAAAATCTCGTTTACTCCCATAACCCCCCTCTCTGCTGGTTATATATTTCTTTTCACTCAGTTTCTAGTCTCCAGGGAACAGCCCAGTGCTGTTGAAATCCCCTGTGTTTAAGGGAACGTTTCATTTCCACCTCCCAAAAGGGAGATTGTCATTTTTTATTTTTCAATCTAGAAAATTTTTGTATAAACAAAAACTCAGAACCAAAGTAAGCTTATTCTTTGACAGCGCACTGAGCCTGTCCAACCGCTAAGGAGCAGGTTTTGCCACCATGACTCATGTGAGTGTCAGAATCTGTCTCCTAGTACTGTTTGACCTCTGCCTAAGGCCCTAGAAAACATGTCCTTTGAGAAACAGAAATGGTCAGCTTGAATAATCAGATGCTCTTGTAATGTTTATTCCCATTCAGAATTGTTGTACGAGGATGTATTTACAGTGTGGGAAGTTATTTGGGCAGCAAAGCACATCTCTTCAGAACATTTTGTCCTTTTCATTGCCTTAGCACTAGTGGAGGTCTATCGAGAAATTATCCGTGATAACAACATGGACTTCACCGATATCATCAAGTTTTTTAATGGTAAGAAATGAGTGTGGGTTTTTTTAAATACCCGTTGATAAAAAGCAGCTGAATTGTGTCATTCTCCTCTCCTTACATTCTCCCCATTACTGTCTGGTGAGTTTTTTAGATCAGGGTGTGGGAAATAGGCCAAGCGACTAGTGATTCTGGTTACCATGTTTGGGTCTGAACAGGTTAATGGAGCTGTTTTCCAGAGGGTGGGTGATCTGCACTTTTCAAAAGCTAGGACTCTTAAGAAGGTGTCTCAAGGTGGGCACCCAAAAAGCAGAGGAACCCAAACTCACTCGTCTCTGGTGGCCATAGATCAGGGGTTCTCAACCTTTTTCTCTCCGAGGCCCTACCAACACGCTGTTAAAAACTCAATGGTCAGATGTATGGTTTAAGATTACCAGAGTGCTTTCCACCTTTATGTCCTGATCCTACAGACACTTTAAGCACACGAGTAACTTTCTTAATGCGAAGAGTTCCGTGGAAAGCAAATTACTCATGTCCTTGAGCATTTGCAGGATTGGGTCCTTACATGGCAGCCCTGCAAGAAGTAATCCCGCCATGGTACAATATGTCCCTTACCAAACACAGAGCTGCAGTGCAGCAGGGCAAGTCATGGCCAAGTGCTTTGCTGAATACGAGTTTAAATCCTATGGAAGTTTAGCACGGTCTTAAAAGCATTCCTGAATTGGAGTCTAAGATTCTTATCTTCCACCATGAATCATTAAACTATTTGAAAAGAATTACAGTTATGAGATTCAGCCATAGATTTCAGCAGCCCTGAATCCAGTTTCATATCTGCTTTAGCTGCTCTTATGCCCTGGGCCACCCGCTCCCTCTGCACAGGGAAATTGACTGGACCAGCTCTTGTGGCAATATCTATTCTGGACTAAGGGTGCCTGTTTCCAATGTAGCTTAATCTGCTTCAGAAGTGGATTAAGCTAAACTGGTAAAAGACCCCCCCTTGACCAGAATAAGTTCCCAGATGGGGGGGAGGGGAGGGGGCTATTCAGGCATAGTTATTGCGGAATAGCTTATTCTGGAATAGGTATTCCAGGCACTTTTCCCATGTAGACAACCCCTGTTTCGTCACACATCACGGCTGCCCTCTCTTGGAGAGCTACTTCATTGCGGTTCCAGTCTTGCCAGCACATGTTAAAGTCTCACAGAGTTCAGCAGAGCTATTTGCAGGCACCTTTGTGGAAGTGGGGCCCTCACTGGAAGTTTTGTGGAACCTTTAAACAATATTTTAAACATTAAAGCAGCAAGCGTTCTGTTGCTGGGAAATTTAAGACTTTTACAGCCCCAAACTTTTTGGTCCTACAGCACGTGTACACATGCCTACGAGAGACGGAAAGCAGCCAGCATTCTAACCTGTGTAGGTACCAAACTAGCCTATACCTCCTCCGATCCCTGTGGCTGTAAGGAGTTGGGATTTTCCCCAGTACTAAAACTGAAACAAAAGGGGTTGTTAGCTCTGCAGGTAGGATCTCTGGACCGTTAGCCCCCCAAGAATTAATCCTGGAATTTGTATGGCACAGTTGACTCTGCAAATCAACAGTCATGCAGTGCTTTCAAGGGCTGCACATATGTCTCTCACTGGCTTGCAGGAGCCTGAGTACCTGAGGCTGGCAGCTACAAATCAGTGTCTGTCTCTCTCTTGTAGAAATGTCAGAGCATCACAATGCCCAGGAAATCCTGATGATCGCAAGGGGCCTCGTCTACAAAGTGCAAACGCTGATTGAAAACAAATGACCGCGGACCGAGCGGAACACAGGCTTAGTGCTGACTGTGGGACAAGGCATTTCTTGCACTGTAACTTCAGATGATGTTTTAATTGCATCTTCCATGTAATGTAGTAAATAGTCCAGAGATTTGTAATAGACTTTTAAAACAAACAAAATTTTCCACCACCAGATGATGAGGTTTGTGTTGGATAGTCAGTGTTATGCTCACTTGGTATTGCGAGGCAAAACTTTTTTTGGCATTCTACCCTCTCCGGGTCTCTAGATATTGTCCAGCTACATGTCTGAGATGCAAAAGGAATTTTTGTTTTTGGAGTCATACATTGACCTATCAGACCCTTAACACACTACGAAGATTTTGTGCTAGACGGAAACTCCCTGGGCATGCAGACTTAAGGCCCCCAATTCAACGCCCAGTGAAGTCTGTGAGCACTGGATCGGGATCTTAGACAAGAAAATGCCGTAGAGCTCACCTAGGATACGTGAAAGGATGTCCCAGCTCCTAAGAGTGTTTTGTCCATATGGTGATTGTCCATCCTGTTATCTAGAACCATTTGTAATCAGGTTAGAAATCATGCCATTGAAGATATAAAAACACCTTGCCTCCGAGAACCAGAGAAGCCAAGCCAGCTTACTCAGAAAAATCCTGGTCAAATATCTTCACTAGGCCAAAACATGAGAGGTGTTGATCCCCAGTGACTCCTGGCAGTATACCATTAGCTGCAGCATATCTACAGGGACCATGCAAGTCAAGTCAGGTATGCTTAGGCCAACCATCTGTTTCAGCCCATACTAGAAGAGGAAAGCTAGGATTAAAATCTGAGGGGGCAACTTGTAAATTGCTGCCTCCAGAGATACAAGATGCTACGTCATTCCTCTCCAGATTGTTTGCTAACAATTCAGTGAAATTGGTCTGAGAAGACATTAAGAACAATTTTCAGTGCCCACAGCCCTACTTCAGCAAAACCCCTGAGCACGTGATTAAATCCATCCCTGTGCTGCTGACCACTACACATCTGCTTAGCTTTACATTTGTGCTTACTGTGGTGCTGAATCTGGGCCAGAAAGATTATAGTCTCTTTAGAGTAGGAGCTGGCTTTTTGTTCTTTTTGGACAGGGCCTAGCACAATAGAGTTCTGGGCTGGGGACCCAAGGTGCTACCACAATATAAATAAAAGAGGCTCCAGCTATCAGGGATACATTTCTGCTACCTTTCCCCACACTAAGTAGTCAGTACCTTACTCTGAAAGTATTCCAAGGTGGCAGAATCTGGCCCTATATAGTTTACACTTGCAGGTTAGTCAGATCTTGAAATCTGGCCTAGTGCATAGGAAATTAAGCCCCTGCTCGTGTGGTTGGATCTCCCACTCCTGGACCTATGTGGAGTGAGGCAAGTGCAGGGATCTGCAACAGGAAAACTGAGGGCAGGAGTGGGGCTTTAACGTACTGTAGAACCTCACAAATACATGTCCCCTGGAATTTGCACATCTGACTTCTCAGAGAGCTGTAGGACTGCCTGACTTCTGAAAAATAGAATCCAGGCCGTCACTAATTCCCATGTAGGTGTCAGCATTTGCCAGATTAACAAAGTGTATTTTGCTGGGCTTTATTTTACTGCATTTGCTGTGGCTGGAATGTTTCCATGTAAAGATACAGTAGCTCTCTCTGTCAGTCGCATGTATTCCTGAGGTCCTACATAATTCATTTCCATATCAGGCTGACGTTTATAGTGGTGGCACAATACTTACACCTCCTCCACTGGGGTAAGGAGTTGTGACAATTTAAACCTGCTGAGGAACTGTCCTCGGGCTTTAGTTTGTAGTGTCAGTTTGTTTATATCTCCACAGTGTCACCACAGAGATTATAGTACATGCCTAGATCCAAGACATACTGTGAGAGTCTTCAGACTGATCAGTTAGATTGAAAGTTTAATGATGCAGCAGAAAGAGAATTATCACTGTGCCAGCATGAGATAAGATGTGATCCTAATGAACATCCAACGAAGTTACCGGTTGATTTCACTAGAACAGGCACATGGGCACTTTTTAAAAAAAAATCCAGAAGCGCAAGTCCCACTGACTTGCCATGAGACTTGTGCTCCTAAATCATTTGCACACTTTTGAAAATTCCATCCTTTGCCAACGTGCCTCGATATTAAAGATGATTAAATCTCTTCCAAGGGAGCTATTAAAATTAAATTTAGTCCTGAACCAAAGCCCTGAATCCAAATACCCTTAAGTTGAGATCATCTTGAGGGTCCTCTTGAAAATTCTACTCTCGAAAGATAAGACCGCTGGCGTGACGTTGCGCCCATTAGCGTCATTGGTGAAACTCCACCTTGGACTTAGTGAAAGCAGGGTTAGGCCAACGCTAAGCACTTCTGGAAAGTGCACCCATGACATATGGGTCTATCTTAGATGATCATTACTGGATTTCTCCTAGGAAGGGAATAAATCAGTGTTGTAGGTTTGAAAATACAAAAGAAAACCTCTACCCAAATTTCAGCATTAGAACTAACAGGACCAGAGTTAGAAAAATACTAAACATTCAAGTATTAGTATTAGACCAGTGACTGTTTACCCATTGTTTCACTTGCATCTTTTACACAGTATAAATTGTTTGGTAAACCGATGCATTTCTGAAACAGGTTATAATCCACAAGTGGCCCACTGTGAAATTTGAGGCACATTACCCTCAGTTAAAGTCTGTGCAAAGATACAGATTGAATTATGCCAAAGAATCAGTACAGGACACTCATTCCTCTTTGTTATATTTTTACAAATCAAGAAAAATAAGTTTCAGGTTTATAAAGACACAACAGACTTTTGTATCCTTAATATTATGAGACTATACAGTATCTCCACCTTGTTATACAATAAAATGGGTAGAGGCCCTTATTCTCAGATGTTTTTGAAAAAAAACAGTAAAAGATGTTTAAATATAGAATTGAAGATGTATAATAAATCTGTAATGTGCCCATACCTCGTGAAGTTAGGGGGAAGTCGCTTTTAAATTTGATCCACTTTCTGTAGACCTTTGACTTTGACAAATGAGGAGTTTACTTGATCAAGCTATCCAGAAAATGGTGTGTTCAAAACTTTCTTGTTCAGTCAACCCCCCCCCCGCCCCCGAATATTGTTGCAACAATGTCCTGGCTCCACTAGTCTGTCTGTCCATCTGATCTGTGCCATTTGTATAGTTTCTTGGGCCCTTAAGAGGACTGTCTGTCATTTCAGATACACCCAGATATCATGCAGTCAGTTACCACTATCAACTTTCATGTGACCTGAACTAAGGAGAGAAATGAGAAGTTTTAAAGTGACCTGTTCCTTTTTGATTTCACAAAATAGGGCAGAGGAAATTCTCAGTGTATTTTGAAAGGCCTCTCCGTCTTGATTTATTGCAGGATGGGTTTGCTCCCTACCCTCCCTTCTAGCCGATACATAAAGATCCCCCTCTCCTTGCTGATTTTCCATGGGAAAAGCTGCTGATTGCAGGATTGTGCAGTCTTAGATTTGAACCATCCTGACTTTCCCCAGGGCTTCATTCTCTTTGCAGAATGATGCATCAGCTGTTCAACAAGAATCCATTCTACACAGGTGGAGACGAGGTTGTGCAAAAGCATGTCTCCTTAGCAGCAAGCAGACCTGGGCAAGAAATCCCGCTACTGGTCCTTTGAAATCGAGGAGCAGAGCATCTTCCCAAATGCAGTTCATTAGTGTTGAAGGGAGGTGCACTCGGGCACTGCAGAGATAATGTGCGAAGGGGTCAAAGTGACAGGTATTTAAAGTGCTCCTGCTAGCCAGTAGCACTGCTTAGTTCTTGACCCTGGGTTTTACTGAATTCATAGAACAGGGGATGAGGAAAAGACAGTGGTTGAAATAAAGAAACCAAATCAAAAAGGTTTGAATTAAATGTTGTCAAAGTGGTAAACAGGTCCTTTCTAAGGCCAGGCATGCTAAGGTCCCTTGACTAGTCTCACTGATTTTAGCGGGATTATTCAGGTGAGTAAAAGCAGCTGGATTTGGCCCTAAAAGGTGTTAAGACTGTGCAATGTGGTGTTGTGGTTATTGAAGCAAAAGGCCCAAAAGTCTCTCTCTTAAAACAGTAGGCTGCCTTGGGAAGATACCATTGGATCTATGAAGGAAAAACAAATTGAGTGCAACAACCAACTTAACGATTGTTTCTTTGAATTCCTGGGATGCAGCGTAGCATCACTTTCAGTTCTTTGCCTGCTTTCCCAAGCTAACAGGCTTCATCCAGGAGCAGTTCATTAGATCTAGCTAGCCATTCATCCTGTGCTGGTGGCCAAACACACTAAAAGCTGCACCTTGCATTTTCATGACAAAGAGGAGTCCAAAATTGCATATGATTCAGGTGTATGCAGAGGGAGACTTTTAAAGGGGAAGGAGCCCTTTTTAAACCTATAACTCAATGCCCAAATAAAAGGCAATTGAAGAGAGAGGGGAACAGTTACCATCCAATAATTTGGGAACGCTCAAGATTAAATTAAATTAATTCTGTTGCTGGGGTGCTAAGCCACCTAAAACCACTATTATTTATAGCTTGGTGTCAAATTGTATTATAGACCAATGCATGGTTGCCAGAGGGGCTTACCAAATGCTTTGCAGTTTGTGTATTTGTTTGTTCTTTTGAAAGGTGAAAACAAATTCCATTAAAAATCCTGCCAGGAGAAAAAAAAAACAAACTCTCCAAGAAACCCAGCCTGAAGAATTTTTGTTAAAAAAAAATGCACTATTTTTTGTTTGGAATGTACTATACAACTCTTTACTATGTAAAAAAAAAACAACAAACCTCTCTGCAAACGTTGTATCTGTTCTGTATAATTGTATTTTATGACTATTGTGCATTGCCTTATTTATTTTTGTCAGGAGCAGATTATTTTTCCTTTATTGCTCAAAATTATTTATCTTTAAATGTATCATATGAATAAACACATATTGTCAAGGCTTTTTTGTGAACTTTGGTCCCATTTAACGGGGGGGATTTCAAAAGCTGACCAGAGAACACTGACCTTATGCTTTATGTCTGACTAGTAAGTGATATGTAATTAAGTTGCTGTGCATAATCTACGCAGCCCTTTTCAAAGTAAGTAGGTCACCAAATAGATTTTTAAAGGTTCCCTGAATAACTTCAGGCATTAGCCAGTGTATGCATTCATTATACATAACCACACACACCCCACACCAGACTGTGTTGCAGTTAAGCAACTGGGATTTTTCCTTGGATTATAATGGGAGTGGTGTTTAGGCTGAAGGATTTTTCTACAATTTTAGGGCCTGATCGCACCCAACATTAAGTCAACAAAGCTAATGAGCTTCCATGACGGCTCGTTTTCCTCTTTAATTGTTCCCTTTACTCTCTTTCCAGTGGACCCACTAATGTCTCCTCCAGGCTTGCCACTTCCGATATACTTTAAAACAAAATCCGAACTCTTTATTCAGTCTATTTTTTCTTCACATTCCCATCTTACATTTTAATACCCCATTTATGTTCCTCGCTAGTGGCTTTGTTCAGACTGCCTTTCCATTTTTTAAGGATACCTTGGTCACACTTTCTAATTAAAAGTAGTTTATAAAGAGGGTAATAGATGGACTCTTAACAATTGATTAGCCATTTACTAACCAAGTGCTGAATAGGCTGCTTATAACCATCTACAGCAACTTCTGCTGAGGTGTTTATAACCATCAAAACACAGCCCTCCAATGTCCAGCTATTAATCATTTGTTCACCCTTACAAAAATGGAACCTTAATATAAAAAGTGTGACCAATAATTTAGGTGCAAATAATCTTTCACCCATTTAACCCCACTTTTCTCACCTTGCCTTCCTGTTTAGGGGAATGCACTAATGCTGTCTGAGCTATAGAGCTGCTTCCCACTGAGGTTGAGTTTTACTTCCCCTCATTTGGAACTAGCGGGCTCCCTCTTTTATCCAACGTCTGCCTTTTGAAGACTTTCGAGCTCCACCGCTAGTTTTTGGTAGGATCTCAGACAACAGCGAGCTCACACTGTCGCACTGGCTCACCTGTAGCATTACTTCGAACTAAGAGTGTAGCTTCTTGTCTTATCTACAATTAGCTGTTCCAAGAAGCAACAAGTTAGAGGTGGTGAGAAATTCTTTATGATTTTCTCAGTTGGTAAAATGCCACATTAGAAGTCAGTAGGTGAAGTCACCCAATATTATTAGAATTTTTTTGCACCTTGGATCTTATTCAACACCGTGCACACATTATCATTCTGATCCGGAGGCAGGTAATGTAATGCTATTGTATTTGTATCCATACTGATCGTACCATGTGCTCCCCTTCTCGCCTCTCTCTGTCTCAGGATGTAGTGTGTTTTCTAAACAGAGCCATTGCTACTTGGGTTTGTCCATATCAAAGTACCATAGAGCGGACTTTTAAAGCCACCTTGTTGATAGTGAGGCTGTAACTGGAGCTTCCATGATGGCGCCATCAGGCCGTCTTGCATCCCAGGACCCACCACTAGGGGCTGCCCTCAAACCAAAGAGGACGAGACATTTTTCAACCAGTAAAGTGATTCCTTGATTTTTTTTTTACATGAGAAACACTAAGTAAAACCAGGAACTTTAACTCCTCTCCTTGTCCCCGCCCCACTCACCCCCCCCCAAAAAAAATCAGCAAGGGGATTAGCTTCGTGGCCAGAAGGGACCATTAAACTAGTCTGACCTCCTGTATAACACAAGCCACAGAATTTCACCACGGTATCCCTGTACTGAGCCCGATCACTTGGGTTTAACTGAAGTATAACTTGTGTTGGGCGAAAGAAACATAACAGCTGGGGGCGTGTGGATCTATGTGTTTTGCTAGAAAGCTGATTATTATTATTTTGGGATCTTTACAGCAAAGAACATTCTTTCCTGTAATTCTTTCCCGCTCAGACTTTGTTGTTAAACAGTATAAGGCCCATCAACCTCCAGTATCAATCCACTTATTCTAAAATATTATTTTTCAAACTTACCCACCCAGCCAATTACACAAAGGCTGTTCCCGATAGAACTATACTGGATACAATAGCCTTTATTACTGACATTTTTCACATTTTGATCAGCTGGGCTAAAAATCCACAAGGCAGTAATTAAAGTAGATACACACAGTATGTACTGCAGGCTACTTTTGTGTGCAGTCTCTCACGTACAAAGTTGTGCTCCCACAAATGGTTCTAGAGAATTAGGACAAGACATTCATGGTACGAACTGAAGAACGCAGTAGTGTAAAAGTATCCACCCATAATACTTCTGGTGTGCCCATGCCTTAGCAATCCTGTTTACTCCACAGGAAAAAAAATAATCAGTTTTTCTATGCATGCTTAGCCTTAAGACGCTCCACAGCTCTGTTAAGTCACTAGACACTGAGAAGTGCAACATTAGGATTTATTTGTCCTACAGGGGACAAACTTAAAAAAAAAATATTTTGCTTTTGCATAGTAATATCATGGAGAACACCACAAAATTTATTCCAAATAAGAGATTTTTTCCATAATTCCTTCCTACCGGATTTTCTGCCTGCCACCAAGGACTGCACTAGTAAGACACTGTGTTGTCTACTATGTAATGCCAGCATTTAACTCCCTCTGGGGGTGAACATGGGGAGACAGATACCAACTCTTACACAGGGAGGAAAGCAGACGTATTTTCTGACACACGCTCGCACTATGCTTTGCCATCTCCCACCCTGGCATTAAGATCCTTAGGCTGAAAACAAATGGTCACAGCTAAAATAGTGAGCACAACTGCAACCTGTCACAAAAGCCACACAGCTTTAAGATCTGTCACCATCCGCCAAACTAGCGGGGCTTTAAAGTCCATTTTTAATGTGTTCCTGGGTATAAAACAAAAGAAGTGAACACTCACGCTGTGCATTCCAGAGAGGAAGCCTGCAGCAGTCCACCCTACATTGTAAGCCAAGAATGGATTAGGCCCTATATAATTTGATGACATTTCGAGAGCATTGGCAGAAGAGGAACAGCCCTTTCTCATGCCAGTGGGAACCAATACTGGATGACTTGCCTATTAAATAGCATCTAATTAACCAAATCCACTTCAAGCTAACAAGGCGTGCTGAAAATAGAGTAACAATGTTGCAGCAGAAAGGCCTTTGTTAGAGGTTTAGAAAGCAAATGGGGCATAATTAACAGCATCTCAGAAGTATGTAGGCCGGGCATGGAGACAGGACCCAGAGGTCTGGCCAAGGGAGCTGCTGATACTGTGAGATCCTGATAAAATACAAGGGTAAGCTTGGAATTGCACCTGTAACTAAACAATCTGTGAAAAGTGGGGGAAGCACTTCAACGCTAGCGCAAAAAACAATCCCGTCCTGCCCAATAGCTAGAGAATCTTGACCAAAAAGCCCCGGATCTTCCTCCTCCCCCCGTCCCACAACTCCCGATTTAAACCTGAACTCAAATTCAGCCCCCTCACTCACCAGCAGCTCAGAACCAAAACCCCAGACTCAAACATTCTCCCAAACTTTGAGGAAGTTCAGAGGCACTTCTGGATGCTGAATCCCCATCAGAGGGGAAAGGGGCAGGTTCGCTGCACTGCAAATGCATGGCTATATAAGTTCATACTCTGTATAGCTACAGGCACACCCTGGAGATGGACCCCAAACCACACCATTCAAATCCAGAGTCGGAACACCCCGACGTGTAGAGATGTTTGAGCCTTAAGCTTGAATAGACCCAAGCTAGCTAGGAGCCGAGTCACAAATCCCTCCCGCCGCCCCAGGCAAGCGGTGTTAAAAGGGGACAATGATATTCTCTGAATTTAGTTAAAATCCCAGGCTGCCTTTGTGGCAAGAACAAAAGCAATGAGTCGGCAGGCAGCCAGTGCTGCTCTCCTCCAAACAAACTTCGAACAGGCCTTACCAGGGAACACACCGATGTCAATCACATGGCTACTGGTTGGCAGCCAAAAAGCTTCCTCAACTGGCTAGCTCTACTCACGTGATCCAAATTCTCAAGCGATCCACTGCGTGAGAGATGCCAAACAGAGCTGGGACTTGGTTCATCAGGGGAGGGCCTGATTCTGATCTCACAAGGGATAGAAATCAAGAGCAACTCCTTCTAAAACACCAGCGGATTACTCTGGGCCCAGAGAGATCAGAGCCAAACTCCCCCCACTCGCTTGTCTCCGAGGGTATGCGGATGCCGGACTACATCAGGAACAGTGCTTGGGAAACGGACGTGTGCTGTATTAGGTTAAAACAGTGACGAAGGTTTCATGGTGACGTTTTTCACTCTTCTAAAGAACGTTTGGCTCAACATAGTCAGCTTACGGTCATAGGCTGCTGCTTTTGTGAAGCCTTCTGGTTCCATTTTGTGGGCTGGGGTCAGATAGCAAATCTGAACTTGAAACAGTGCTTAGTCCAAGAAACCTCTTCTCCCATCCAGGCTGAGAACTGAAGTTCTCTAAGTAGCCTCTTTCTACCGGTAAGATTTGCTCCCCCCGACGTGGGTCTGACGGCCCTGCTCTCCTGCTGGATGGCCTTTGCGTTACTACGCATTGATAACCCCCACTATGCACACATCAATTAGCAGGCCGGCTGCAACGTGATTCAACAAGGATCCAATGGGAAGGAAATAGCCTTTTTAAAATAATCCCCCAAAATAAAGACTGGGATTTTTGGAAGACCTCCAGCGAGTTGGATGCCTCTGTCCTATTGTAATTCAATGGGACAGAGGGGCCCAATTCTCTTCAGCTCCTTTAAGAAGCTTTTCCGCCATGGGGGAAAAGCCAGGATCTAAATAAGGAACTTGTACAACTAGGATGAAACGTGGAGACTAGAGCACCTGGCAAGGAGTCCAGATGCTACCCCTGAAGCCACCCTAGGATCTGGGAGTCTGGGCACTGCTTTCCCTGTGAATCCTCATGCTTCCTGGGGCTTCCACACCACGCAGCCCTCGTGTGTGGCAGAACAGTGCCATGCTCATCCTGCAAGATTTCCCTCTCCGGGGGGAGGAATCCAGGCCACACTCTTGATGATTTTTAGTTTGATGTAAACATTCCTTTGAATCAGGGCTTGAAAAAACACACCCACAAGCCCGAGTACCTGGCCACTTAGATCAAAATACATTAGGGCCCTGAGCTATGGATCTTCCCAAGCCAGGCCTTGTCCAATTCCAAGCCACATCCTTTCTACTGATTAACTACCCCCCTGACTGGACTCTGAGCGGCTGGATAATGCTAACACCCCCAACACATCCACCTTAGCAATGCTGCCCCCACACCCCCAGAGGGCACACAAGTGGGGTCCCAGCAAATGGAGCCAGTCATCCGTTTCTTTTCCTTAGAAATATTCAGAGATTTGGAATGAACAATAAATACTGTTCCAGGGCCTGCACCCAGTGCAGATGCTTCTACTTTCCCTTCCGTGGTTCTGACCAGGGAAGGATTTTTAGCCATATCTAGGCGAACACTGATCCCCTGCTGGAGGGCTCAGATTTTCAAGGGTGCCTAAGGGATTTATTCAATAGGATTTGGGTGCTTAAATCACTTAGACTGCTTTGGATGAACAAACCAGCCCCACCCCACAGCTGAAATTCATACAGGTCAGCCTAAGAAGCAACAATGAGTGAACAACTGAAACCGCCAGCTTTCTTTAAATGTTTACTTTGAACGTTCACATAAAGTGGAAACCTTTCTAAAGGCTACAAGAGCTCAGGGAGAGCTGGCACAGAGCTTGTCTGATGGCCTTTTTGTGGGCGGTGCCAGGGATAAGAACGTTCCTGCAATGAATTACACTCATGATTTTGCACTTTCAGTTTGTCTGTGCTTTTGACGATTCATTCAGCACAGGAAACTGGGCACAGTTCATTGCGGGCGTAAGATCACACCTGCAAAAGGAGAGAGAGACATGGGGTTGAACATCTGGCAGCATCTGAAACGTACATCCTCTGGGGTCGACCTTTGAGGGCTGGACTTTGTACCAAAGATACTAGGCTCAAGACGATGTTTGCTCTTGTCTTCACGACAAAAATCGAATCACGCTGAACACAACTCCAGAGTCAAATTCACACAGCGCTGCCTGGGCCTTCGTGCCAGCTCCCATAAGTCTCAGTGGCAAGTATCACAGATGCATGGTGAGAAATCATAGGGGTAGCTCTGTAGGGAACCTGTCAACTAAGACAGAGCTGGCAGAAATAGTATCAGAGGGGTAGCAGTGTTAGTCTGGATCTGTTAAAGCAGCAGAGAGTCTTGTGGCACCTTATAGACTAACAGACGTTTTGGAGCATGAGCTTTCGTGGGTGAATACCCACTTCTTCAGATGCATGTCATGCATGACATGCATCTGAAGAAGTGGGTATTCACCCACGAACGCTCATGCTCCAAAACGTCTGTTAGTCTATAAGGTGCCACAGGATTCTTTGCTGCTGGCAGAAATAGTTTTCCTGTCTTCATAAGAGAGTTCACAGTTGGCTACACAAACATATGACTAGTTAACATTAAGGAGGAGAGTGGGGGCGAAGATCCTCCAGGAGATCTTACTATCTCACCAGAGCAGAGGATGCTCAGTGAGGTTATTTTCCATATACGCAAGTCCTGGTGTATGCACCAAGAGGAGAGTCCCATAGGTAGGGTGCGTGGCTTGGTAGGGAATTTTCTTCACGTCTCTGACCAAGTATTATCCGAGGCCTTGGCTACACTGGCGCTTTACAGCGCTGCAACTTTCTCACTCAGGGGTGTGAAAAAAACACACCCCTGAGCACAAGTTACAGCGCTGTAAAGCGCCAGTGTAAACAGTGTCCCAGCGCCGGGAGTGCGGCTCCCAGCGCTGCAAGCTAATCCCCATGGGGAGGTGGAGTACCTGCAGCGCTGGGAGAGCGCCGCGACCACACACACACTTCAGAGCGCTGCCGCGGGAGCGCTCCTGTGGCAGCGCTTTGAAGTTGCAAGTGTAGCCATACTCCCAGTTAGAGAGAGGGGAAACTGAGGCCCAGTGAGGGGAAGTGACTTGCCCAAGGTCATTCAGCAGGTCAGTCAGTTCCTGGCCCCCAGCACTGCCAACACCCAGCCAGTCGCAACAGCTGACTCCAAGGGGAGTTCTAAATTCTAATGTGAAGTTCAGCTCTGAGCTCGGGTCTATCCCACTTTTTCCTCTCCCAACTTCTCCTTGTTCATTCAAACCCCAGCTGAAGTGCTACCCTACGATAGCTGGGGTGGCTATTTTGTGGCCTAGGGGTGGGCAAACTACGGCCCGCAAGCCGTTTTAAGCTGGCCCATAAGCTACACCACATGGCTTGGCCGCACTCCAGCCGCGGCGCTGGGTCAGGGGGACTGCACCATGGGGCTCCCAGAAGCCGCAGCATGGCCCTGCTCCAGCTCCTACGTGCTCCAATGGGAGCTGCAGGGGCATTGCTTGTGGATGGGGCAGCATGCAGAGCCACCTGACTGTGCTTCTGCATAGGAGCCAGAAAAGGGATGTGCCATTGCTTCTGGGAGCTGCTTGAGGTAAGCGCTGCTTGGAGCCTGCACCCCCTGAGCCTCTCCCCACACCCCAGCCCCCTGCCCCAGCCGTGATCTCATCTGCCCTCCAAGCCCCTCAATCACAGCACAGTGCACTGCACCCTCCTGCACCACTAACCTCTCATCCCCAGCCCCACCCAAGCCCGCACCCTCAGCCAGAACCTGCACCCCTACTCCAATTTTGTGAGCATTCATGGCCTGCCATACAATTTCTATTCCCTGATGTGGCTCTTGGGCCAAAAAGTTTGCCCACCCCTGCTGTAGCCTTTGATTGTAATGATTTTCCCAGTGGTGGAAGCTGTCACTAGACAACCTTGGAGACCAAAATTCTCGGCCTATTCGCAGAACAGAGAGCAGCAGCAGAAGCATCCATGTACGAGCCGTGCAAATCACTCCTGACCTTGAAGGGGAATAAAGTTACCATGGTCCATTCAGTCCTGGCCCCCTCAGCTGATGCTGCCAACAAACAACGCCAGTTCTGGTGAATTTTGCAATGCCAACACCTGTCTACCAGCTACTGGAGCGAGACCCATCTCACTCAGGTCACCAAACGCACTTGCAGACACCGATGTCTCATGGTGGGTATTTTATTTCCTGTACGCTCTATGACGACACACAGCATCAGCCACTTTTATGGGCTTGGCTAGATCAGAGGTATTGGTTTAAGTTATTTTGGCTGTGGTCCTGCTTATTGGCAGATTGAGAGAGGGAGAAAAATTCCAATAACTAACTACATGACTAGGAACATAATTTCGAGAGCGCTTCACCTTGGTCATTCGCCCAAGAGACTCAAACCCAAGTGATGTCACGATGCCAAAAAACCTTGAACAAAAATTAAGACTGAATTGCCCTTCGTGACCCTTCTAATGTAGGTTTCCCAAGAGAGTACAGGATGCGCTAGTGAAGATACAGGCAGTGCCTGTTATACCCTTCTAGGCTGCTAAGATTGCATGCCCTGAGCTCACCTGGCAGCAGGCAGCGAGGGGAGAGGTGAAAAGTCAGAAATGTAGCGAGATCGTTTCCACTCAAGACGTCGGGAGGACTTTTACCATTGAAACCTTTCACACTCAGCCCCGTATTGTGCCCTCGGGCACCAGAAACTTTACTCCCAGAGGGAATCCCTTCTCCTCGCTCAGAACACATCATGCCTCATCCATCAAGCCAAGTGAACAAGGCAAGAAACCAACAGAACATTGCACCCCCTGCATTCAAGGATCTCAAAGCCCTGTATAGACCTCCCAGGCAGGAGGTGAGTGTTCTGTCACCCAGAGGGAAACTGAGGCACAAAGCGTTGAGGAGACTGGTTCAAGGTTACACAAAAGTCAATGAAAGAGCAGGTGGCTGAACCCAGGCTTCTCAGTCCCTTGGTCTAATCACGACGACATGCTCCTGTGCACTCAGGTGTTTGGGGCAAGACACATCCAAGAGAGACATTGTAAAGTCTCCCATACAAAGCCCCAAAAGAGCATTAACTCCGCAGGGCAAGGGGAATAACCGTGTACCAGACCTGCAGGGTCTTAGAGAAAATCCCTTCTGGAGCAGTACGTTAAACCATCTTCTGAAGCAACAAAAAAAGTGCCTTCAGAAGAGGCTTATCTGGGGAGTTCCTTGTACCTCCCCTTAACAACGCCCTGTGAGATCATCCCCTGTGGGAGACCCCCCCACAGGTATACCATTCTGCACTGGACGTTCATGCCCCGACCCCTTGGCACATCAGTCATCTGAATGAGGAGTTCTACAGACTCAACCACCACCTCATTCTAAACAGGTCCCCGCTTCCATATCCAGGTGACATGTGACTCGGACGGAGCCAGGCCTCCTGCTTGTGGAATTGACTCTGCCCAGGATAGCTTTAGCCCCTCGGACGCTCCGGTTTGCAAGCCTGACATCAGGAGATTCTGTTACATTTAAGTGATCTGATAATATCCCACCACATGGTCTTCCATAGTCATCACCCAGCTGTACCTGAACAGCATCTCTTGGGTCTCATGGGTACCACACAGACCCGATTACTGAAACCGGGGGGATCATCTTTGACCCAGACACAGTGTTTAATAAACTAAAAGCTGGCTTTAATATAGCACTTCTAATCCATAGATCTCAAAGCATTTTACAAGGGAACTCAGCGCAAACAGTCCCATTGTATTGGTGAGGAAACTGAGGCACAGAGCGAGAAGTGATTTGCCCAAGGTCACCCAGCAAATCAGTGGCAGACCCGAGAAGAGGACCAGTTCTCCTGAGTCCCTGTGCAGTGCTCTATCCACTAGACCACACGGCCTCCCTCCAGATATGCATGCCAACCAGGCTATAGACAGGCTAAACATATCTCCCAGTTCCTGGGGTGTCCCAGTCCTTATCGTTCTATGTTCCACGCTGCACACTTTTGCCACAATCATCCAGTGCTGCAGTAGATTTAACTGAGGACCCAAATTCTGCAACTGCGTCTTCATGGGCCAACCCCGTGCATAGCACCCTTTTGGTCTGTCCCTCCCAGATGCTGTTAGCGGTAGAGAATCTGAGGGCTGAGACCTACAACTGTGTGTTAAATGTCAGGCACCGTTATGGCCTGCAGAAATAGTGGCAAAGCAGCAGAGACAGCGGAGCATACAGAATGCTAGCTCCTTCCCTATCCATGCAGTACAATGAACACAGTGCCCACAGATATAAGGTCCAATTCCAGGCACACATACTTTATAGATATATATATACACACACACACTCACACAGTTGATGTCTAATGGCAGAGTTGTAACCATTAACCTATCACCTATGTAAGGTGAGATTTAATGCCTGTCAGTGTTAATAATCCAGAGACAGAAGTGGAGCTGATTAGCAGAGGGAATCACATTACCATAATGTCTAAGAAGGAACATATACAGCCACCAAGGAAAACAAGAGGCTGGAGCCAAATCTTGAGGAAGCGACCAGAAGCACAGACAGGGCCTGGGATATTGCGAAAGGACAAACACACGCAAACCATTGGCTTAAAGACAGAGCACAGAACAAATGACCTAGCCGCTCAGGAGCACAGGCTGTAGTCACTCTCCCAGGGCTCCTTCAAAATGAAATAAATAAAGTGTTTAACTCACAGTCATTCTCCTCCCAGTCTGCTGCGGTAGCCAGGCTCCTTTGATGAGCAGAGCCCCAGAATAAGCCTTTGAAAACAAGGTACTCCAGAAAATCCAAAAACCACTGAAGGAAGTGGGAGTTGGGAAGCCATTTCACCCCAGACTCCAATGGAGAGAGGCCCAGACAGGAGGCTGCACTGAAGTTTGTTAACTGTAGCACACGTGGAAGCAACTTAATGCTAAAGCTGCAGTTTAGCAAGTCCGGGGTGTCTGGCCTCAGCCAGGGCACAGCATGGTTTTGGGAATCCACCCTCAGGTTTCTCTTTCCTCCTTCCAGCCTGATCAAACAGGGGCTTGCTGTTGTAATTGACACAGCTGCTAGGGACGCTCATTACAATGAGCACAGCCTGCACCAATTTACACACAGCAAGTGGCTGGATTGCCTGACACCCTTGAGTGTTTTCTGTAACACCTTCCCCTTCATGCGCAGCTGGCGGTGCAGAGGGGAAGGCAGCAGGTCTGGAAAATCCTCAGCAACATTCTGTTGCTTTTGTGCCCTGCCCTGGCTGCGTATCACAGGCGGTGGCAGCAATTTCCACCCAGGAGTGCAAGTCAGGGAGCAAGGAGAGAACAGACCATTTTTAAGGTGCTTACAAAGCAGCATTTGCCAGGGCTGGCCCTTGACCTAGCAGAGTTCCTGAAATCAGAGATATGGCACCCGCTACTCTCCTGCAGAGCCGTATTTCTTCCCCTAGCTTGTGAGTTGCCATCTGAGTGCTGCAGGTGTCCAGAGCCGCCCAGGGGGGGGACGACAAGTGGGGCAATTTGCCCCAGGCCATGCAGGGGCCCCTGCAAGAATATAGTATTCTATAGTATTGCAACTTTTTTTAATGGAAGGAGCCCCTGAAATTGCTTTGCCCCAGGGCCCCCTGAATCCTCTGAGCAGCCCTGCAGGTGCCATGAATTCGGTGGCCTAAATTTAGTCTCAGCAGTCACCATCCACATCATGAAACCTCTGGTCACATGTGGCACTAACTGGCAGGCTTCTCAGCAGAGGGGCGGAGGATTCGGGAGCCCAAGCTGGTCTCTCATCCCTGAAGGCAGCCTGGGAAAGCCTGTCTTCCAGCTGCTTGGGCTGTCTCTCCTTAGTGCTGCTCAAGGCACAGTCCCTGTCCCTGGCACTCCAGCATTGGCAGTACCTGAGGTGTCCTTCCCCTCTGAATGGCCATTACTGTGCTGAGCTGAGATATGGTACAGAGCAGAAAATCACAGCGAGGGAGCGTCTCTGCCTGTTTCCATCCACGCACACAGTCACACACGCAAAAGCACCAAGCGCCAGCAAGGCACTGCCTGCCTAATACCACTGCAGTCCTGGGACAGTGACCTGCCTGAAGGATAGAGAACAGAGACACAAAGCTTCAGCCTTCTGACTGTGTAACCTTCCTTGCCTCAGAAGAGCTCTGAAACCTATGCTCAACAATTAGGGTGACCAGATGTCCTGCTTTTATCGGGACAGTCATGATTTTTGGCTCTTTTTCTTATATAGGCTCCTATTACCATCCACCCCGTCCTGATTTTTCACGCTTGCTGTCTGGTCACCCTATCAACAATGGGATGTTACCCAGCCCACATTTCCACTTCACTCATTTTTTATGGCCTGAGGCTGCAAATGTTTTCTACCAGGAGCAGTCCCGCTGGCTGTGCTGATGTCTGGGAGTAAGCCCTACACGCCTTAGGAAGCTTAGTGTCTATGGACTACAGTCACTTTGCACACAGGGTTGTTGTAGCCATGTGGCTCTCACGGTATTAGAGACCATGTGGGCGAGGTAATATCTTTTACCGGACGAGACAAGCTTTCTGTGCTACACAGAGCTCTTCTTCTGGTCTGTGTAAGCTCAAACGTATCTCTCTGACCAACTGAAGTTCAATCAATACAAGATATTACCTCGCCCACCTGTTCTCTCCAGTAACTTTTTTGTCAGTTCTGCCACTCTGATGCGTCCGCAGGCCAGCAGAGGGCACTGAGATCCCTCGTACTTAGATATTCCTTATCTGCAGCCCCAAGCAGTGAGTTTGCTAAGGGGTGTGTATACTCCCTATTAGCTCCCTTTGAGGACCAGGTTACTTCCTGGGTACAACGCTGCTGAGATTCCACTCTCGCCTGCTAAGCAACTCAGTCAGAAATGAAACCCAAGGACTCCGTTCTGAGGATGCACTATGACTATACCATCCTATCAGAGTAGCTGTGTTAGTCTGTATCCACAAAAACAAGGAGTCCAGTGGCACCTTAACACTAACAAATTTATTTGGGCATAAGCTTTTGTGGGTAAAAAACCCACTTTTTCAGATGCATGGAGTGAAAGTTATAGATGCAGGCATTATACAAAGACACATGAAGAGAAGGGAGTTAGCTGACAAGTGAAGAACCACTGTTGACAGGGCCTTGCTTAGAGCTTTGGATTTTTTTTTAAAGAGCTGTAAAGTGCCCAGGGGTAAGATGAATTGATCTTATCATGGGAAGCTTGTATCAATAAATAACAATGTCTTGCATTTAACTAGTGGCTGTTCTCGCAGAGGACACGTCGCAAACTCAGAACTGGGAAGTACGGGCCACTTTGCCCACTGATGAAAGGAACTAAAGCAGCCAGCTCTGGGGTAAAACACACAGCACAGCAACAGCAAAGAACAGTTGGGGGCGAGTCTTGAAAGAGTCGCGGCTCTAATGTCTTTCCCCCTCCCACTTTATTCGATCACATTAGATAAGGCGTACGTACGACAGGAATGCAGCAGCGCTAGAATATACATTGGGTTGGTTTTTCCTTTAGTGTCTTGAGGATGCATTGGAGGGGATGTGCTTTTTTGGCCTAATCCTGCCAATGTTTTACCCTTTTCCCATCTCATTGGAGTCTATGGGGCAGATCCTTGACTGCAATGGCCAATGGCAGCTGAAGATCTGTCCCTGAGGGCACCTTACTGTAGCCGTTCATAACTTCACTGGATTAGGCCCTTAACACTCTAGTAAAAAGCATGTTGGCAACTGTTACATTCTGCAGCAGGGGCCTCGCCTGGATTCCCTGGCTCACGTGGACAGAGTTTTTGTTGCTTATAATCAAGTTATCATACCCTGCTCTAAACTACCTGGGAGGGAACTAGCCTAGGGGAGAGTTTAATAACACAGCTCTAAGGCAAAACATATTCTTTTGACACCAGTTAGAAAAAAGATTCTAGGAACTTGGTAACAGTGGTCCCTAATGATGGCAATTGTTAGTCTGATTTGGGCCTTAAAGTGCTGAAGGTCACACTTTTGGCCCCTGTGAAGTCCATGGGAAAACCCATATAGATTCTGACCCATGTTGGGTGCCCAGTTTCCATTGATTTCAATGGGACTTAGTCATCCAAATATCTTGAGTACCTAGGCCTCTGGCCCATGGAGAAATCAAAATCTTTTACAGGGTAAACCTGGTGCATTCAGCCAGAGGTTAGGATCCTGTGCACTGGCTTCATTTACATCATTAACCTTGATCGAGCACCGCAGCTCTTCCCAGGCCAAGGCCTTTCAGTGATCACATCAAAGTCTGCCCCTCAGTCAAGATGGGTGATTGCAGCAGGAGGAATTGGTGATGCAAACTACCAGCTAAAAAAATAACTTAGTTGGGTCAGCAGCTACTTTTCACCTGAAGTCGGCAGGTGGAAGATGAGTCCTTAAGCCAGCAGAGCTTCCCAAAAGAAAGACTGAAAGAACCTCAATACTTCTTTACAAGTTAGGTGATTGTGACCCCACTGATTTCAATGGGGACGGGACTTCTTTGTGCTTTCAATCTAGAATAAAATTTGGCCTTCTCTGAGGAATGCTGATGACTGAAAAAGGCTTCTGATTTTTAAAGTGATGTCTGTTTGTCTCTCTTTCCAGTTTTGATGCAGGAACCATATTTTGGAGACTAGGGAGAATGGCTTCTAGATTAAATATCAACACACTGGGGGAAAAGCAAAGACCTGATCTTGCAAACTCATACCAGCGGCTATAGTGGTTAATTCCATTAACAGTCCCACGCATGAAGCCCGATAATATAGCTTTGCCAGACGGGGGATCAAAGGTCATCATCATTATTGGGAAATTGTAAATAAATGGGAACATCTGTATATAAAGCACAAGGAGAAAGATGCAAAATCTTGTTTCAGCTTTCAGTGCATGTTTATTTCAGTTTTATATTTTATTTCAGGCAAGTGCTTATTACATGGATATTATTCATGTCTGATACCTAAATTCTGGAGCATGAAGAGCCAATAGAATACAGCTGAATAGTAAAAATACAATATGTACAAAAGTAGTTTTTTGTTTTTTTTCACAGAGCAGATGTATCCAAACACATAAAAATCTTTACAGTCTAGGTTTTTCAATATTTAATATTTCAGTAAATTGATAACACAGTGACAAGTCCGCACTGTAAACAAAGACAGCATTTGCCCAGTGTGATTGGTTTCAGATCGCTTGGCTTTCCTGTGATGCTCAATAGAAGGACAATAGGGTTGCTTACCACTGAATCACTGGCAAGCTTTGGGAGTAACTTTGCATTTAGAACCAATGCCTTTAATCGAAGGATTCCTAAGGAAAAGATCTCAGAGCTGATAAAGGTAAATACTTTTAGCCACAAAGGTGCCGAAATGATCTATTTATAGCTAGATATCTGTAACTATCTAGACACAGATATTTGTATCGGTATCTATATAGAAAGAAGGTTTCTTTAGAAGACTTAAGTGCGGGAATGGGATGGCTTGATTTTCCATTCCCACCGTAGGCCCTGATCTAGCAAAACACTTCAGCACATGCTTAATTTTAATCCTGGGAGTAGTCATATAGAAGTTAGCGTAACCACTCACATGCACAACATTTAAACCCACGCTGAAGTGCTTTGTTGAATCAGGAATGTAGTAATCGTGTCTGTAAGGCGTTCATATCGGTTCATCTGTGCATGTACGGGCCAAATCCTGAAACCTTTACTCATGGGAGCTGTCCCATCGACATGCGCACTCAGCACCTTGCAGGATCGGGCCCGTGATACTTTTATGTTTTGGTTTGAGCGTGTGTGTGTGTGTGTTATGCAGTCTGCTTGAGAGAACTGATTGTTTACAGCCTTTCTGAACGAGAAAAGCATGATGTGTGGGGGAATCAAGAAAGGTACCAAAGTACAGGATGGCAACGGGCAGGCAGGAGGTGGACGAGGGTCGGCGTGCTTACCTGGAAGCAAAAGCATGGGTACGTTTCCCGTGTAATGCAGTCCACCACTCTGAAAGATGTCGGGACATTCTGGAGAGCACCAAAAATGCTATTTCACAAGGTAATTAGCACCAGGAAAGGGGTCAAATTAATGGAACTTCTTCTGATTTGCTGAAGTCCCTTACCACCACTCCAGCAGCATAAACTAGGCACACATGTAACTAACAATGACTTCAAGGACCCTTGTCACGTGTAACAGTGGGACGAACCCTTAAGGTAAACGAGAATCAGGCCCAAGATATTTTTTTGCAACCTGGTGTAGAAATCCAGAATTAGAGTTCAGAAAAGGCTGAACATTTTCACGTCACGTTGTAATGAGAAAAAGAACATCCCGCTGGACCACTGCCCATTATTACATCCTGGCAAATGAGTCTGCATTTGTGCTGGTATCTTGTTGGCTGCTCAAGTTTGGGACCTTTTTTTTTTTTTTTTGAAATTAAATACTATAAAACAGAGGAGGAGAAACAAAGCCACGAATAGGAAAGAACTCTAAAAATAACACATTTACCAACGACGACCCTTTTCCTTGATGCCGAATGTCTGTTCCCAACAGACGATATTTTGACTAACGAAGAAATCTAAAAATAAAAAGTGCTGGGATCAATTTTGATCTGCACCAATGCTGAGAGATGGAAAGCAGGTCAAAAAGATTGGGCTTTTCCGTTTATAATTCCACCGTCCTTTAAAAATAAATCTCAAAAGGTTACGATGGTATCTGGTTACTCGAGAAGAGGCTTAAGGGCCTGACCATGAAAGGGGTGAGCAGCTGCCAAGCACCTTCCACTCCCATTGACTACAAGAGAGTTAAGGCATCCCACCTCAGCAAAGTATTTACATACATGGTTAAATCCATCCCTATTCAGCAAAGCACTTAAGTGCATGCTTAACTCCCATTAAGGTCAATGGGATCTAAGCAGGTGCTTAAGTGCTTTGATTGAATAGAAAGGGAGTGCTGAATTGGGGCCTTCTGGATCTGATCCAAAGCCCACTGACATTGATGGAAAGACTTCCATTGACTTCCTTGGGCTTTGGATGAGACCTTTAGCACCTCGCAGTAACCCAGCTAAGAAATGTTTACCTTTATTCAACATCCTTCTTAATATACATCACAGAAAGCAAAGGGGGGGGACAAACAAACATCAAATGTATCTTTTTCACACGAGGCAAATTAAGTCTTCTCTCTCCCCCTCATCTCCATACACACACGATGATATTCTTCAAATCCCCCTTTCCGCCCCACCCCACCCGAAACAATTGTCACACTTTTTTTTTTTCAATGCAAAAAATTCACTCAGGATGCAGATCAGTCCAAAAGAGACACAGGCTACATACAAAAATCAGAGACACGATAAAATCTTTGCTTGAACTTCTCTACGTTTATAAACAGGCGTGCAAACAGACAATCACACCAACATCGACAAAAGCAGCAATATAGTCTCACCTCCAGCTAACCCACTCAAAGGCATTTTATTTTATTTATTTTTATTTTTGTTACGAAAGGCCACTTTTAATACAACCTCCCCCCCCCACCCAAACAAACCCCAAAACACAACAACAGAAAGACAAATAGGCCAACACTAAAATCCAACAGCCCGTCTGATCTTTGGACCTGCTATTTTTCTGACACAATAATAAACTAAATCGTAACTGGTTGTTAAGTTTCCCACTGATCCAACTGGATAAATTGTACACAAGTAGTAAGTAGAAGCAGTTGCAGATGGAAAATCATGTCCATCAGATTCTATGGTGGGGGAAAGAGAAAAAAAAACAGAAAGAAAGAAAAATAAGAATTAACCTCCCTTTGTCCCTGCACTACGCAAGCTTGATTTTGCTTTTGCTGGGGACAATGGCAAAACTCCCACTGGCTTGAATGATGCAGAATCAAACCCTGAATAACTAGAATAATATGTTACTGTTTTTTCTCTTCGCACCCAACAGGACCCTTGTAGACAAACAAACAAAAAACGGCCCCCAAAGAGCTCTGTTTTCTTCCCAATTTACATTTCCCTTCAAGGAAGATTTAAGGCTCTTCAAACATTTGGATTTCAATGATGGACTAATATAACCTGGCGGTCTGCAGCTGCTAACAGCAGTACGTGGTTTTATTTAGCATTTTCCATTATCAGGCTAACGTCTTACCACAGAGAATTTAGTATCAAACTGTACTTTTCATTGGATCAGCTGCACTTAATTAGAACACAGCAATACACATACACATGGTCAAGATGAGGCCTGGACACAAAATTGGAAGTCCAGATCTGATTTTCCCCAAAGTTTGAGAGTGTTTAGGGGTGAGGTTTTGGTTTGGTCCCATCGGTGTATACATACACACCTGCACACATTACGTAGATACACAGCTCACGTGCATACATAGAGAGAAATACACACCATTATGTAGCTATATTGCCAGTCTTATCCCCTCTACATTGCAATTCAACTGGAATACATTACACTCCAATTATTGTCCCTGCGGGTGTCCCTTAATATTGTTAAGGGCCCCAGTCTGCACTCCTTTGAGCACTTCAAACTCTCATCGTCGATGGGAAATACCAAGTCCCAAATGGACAGTGAACAACTGCTGTATTCTGACATGAGCACAGCAGGAGGGATTTTAAGGAACAGCTCACCTGTGACACTAACAAGCAATGCAATTTACTCCACAGGACTATGACCTCAGTAAGCCCCATCCCACTGCACAAGCACCTTTCCCTGCTGTGGGTTTATCGCTTTGGAGAAATGAAATTGCCAATGATTGAGCAAAGAGAGAATCTAATTGCAGACTGAATGCCGGACACAAAAAGGGGATGGGTTATGTTTAAGCAGATAATTTGCCACCCAAAACCCAAAGCCTTGTCTTAATCACTTCAGGGACCTGTTGGAAAACACAAATGCTGTATTTGATTCCTTCTATATAGGTGGTCTTCATAAAAGCCTTTATAAGCAATGATTATCTTTGTTTATATTATAGTAAAACGTACAAGAAACTTTTTGGTCACAACTAGCTTTCAAATCTACCTAATCTGTTCAATAGCCAGGCTCAGACAGACAGACACTACCTGCCCTGCAGATTGTTAGTCATTAAAATGCCTTCTTTTGCTCTGTCTGCTTACAAATTCAACACAAGAGGGGAAAAAGGCCTGGTTTAAAAAAGAAAGTTAAAGCAAATGGTCTGACTTAGCCTCATATAAAATGAGTTCTTTTTGTTTCATATAGCAGTGCAGGATGCAAGAGGTTTTCACTTTGGAAACTTTGATGTAAAAGCTGTACTCATCATACGCCCGTCTGAAGCACACTGACGCCCTGATCGTGCGATTGACAACGTGCAGGCGGGCTGCTGGTCCCCACATGGATCCATCTGGAGGCAGCGGTTTGTCTGCGCTCCATCTGGTGCCGGAGCAGAGTCCAAAGCTGCTGTGCTACCAGGCATAGCCATTATTACCAGGAGCTTGAGTGGCATTAAGCACCACAACTGGTAGCACGTGACCGCATGATCGGGTCCTAAATCTTGATGTCTCTTCTCAGTTTTTATTGAGTTTTATTGGAGAAAGGCATGAGTCAAGACTTCAGGATCTGGCCATAAATTAGCAAGAACAATCTGAATTGTAGTCACTCAAATTCATGAATTCTGAATTCATGAACTGACGAGGAAAGCTTTTCTACCGGAGAAGGATTCCACCACCTTTACTCAGACTGAGCAATGCTTATACCAACACTGCCATCAATATTTGGGGAGCTACATGCCTGAGAAAGTGCTGCTCGACTACAGGAGGCAGAATGAAGCCCCTCATTCCAATCTGAGTAAACAAAAGGTATTTTGCAGCCAACACAATTCCCCAACACACACTACATTGTGTGTGTCTCCTGGGTGCTTTTTTCACAAGTGCCTAAGTGACTTAGGAGCAGAAGTCCTATTTAAAGTCATTAGAACTTCTGCTTCTATGTGACTTAGCCTTTAGAAATTCCAGCCAGTCTCCTGCTATCATTTTTTTTTTTTAGTTTGACATCAGGTAACAATTATTATTATTATTATTATTAATTATTTTAAAGCTACAGGTGCAGCTTTGATCTGTTTTTAAAAGCCCCAGCAATTTGTAGGTTACAAAAGGGAGAAATCAAGGCCTGGCAAACACCAGCTTGGACAACAGCAATGCCTTTAAAAACAGGGTACAGGTCTGTCACTTCTTAGGCGCATTTAACATGCGCGATTTCAGCTTTGCATGGTCAGCAAAAACAAAACAAAAAAAGAGAAAAATAACAAATTTAAATACTGTTTCTGTAGTGCAGGCGATTCCGCCCCCCATTACACTCAATGTCATTTTGAGTATATGCGATTTTCGCTTTACGCGCTGACTGCGGAACGTAACCCCAGCATAAGATGAGACAGACCTGTACTCTGTGTGTGTGTGTGTGTGTGTGTGTGTGTGTGTGTGTTGTTTTTTGCTATCATGAATCAGGCACCGGTGGGCCTGATTCTCCGTTTTGCTCGGTGTGTCATCATTCAGCCCTGCGCAATGTTAATGCTGAGTTGGTGCAGACCACTCCCAAACCAGAATGGGAACATTTTACACCCACTTGGCACAAGTATAAGGGATTACACAAGGCGAACAAGATTGGAAAATGGGACCAGATTCTAATCTCAGACTGGTTGAGCTCCCTCTGGATTTATATCTATGTGAGGTGAGGATCATACCCCATATTTAATGTGTCAGCAGCAAGGTGTTTTTGTTGTTTTTTTTAGCATGTGATTTTTTTAAAGCTAGTTTGTTTTTATTCCTGCCTGATGGCATTGAGATGTAACTGATACAGCAGGTTAGTTTTAGAAATTAGCTTGAAACAAGAGACTGAAACGGACTGACCCTCTGATTGCTTGTTCTCAGTATCCTATCTTGGAGTGCATCCCACACGGCACATAATGTTATACATGCTCCAGGACTTGTATAAAGACTGTGTCAGGAAACACTGCAGTTCAAGGACTTGGTCCAAAGACCTCTGAAGTTAATGAAAATCTTTCCCTTGACTTCCATGGGCTTTGAATCAGGACTTAAATGACAGCAGCTGTCTGCCCAGGAAACCCATTTTTACTGCCTTCTCTGTGGTAGGATTACCAGTAACTAATATTATTCAACAGAAGAGATTTCTTGTAAACTTCACATTTATTTGTTTATTTTGGGACATATTGATCTTCTGATGCCCAAAGTGTACAGATATAGATATATAGATATATATTTATTTATATATAGCTTTCTCCATAGGGAAAACACACATCTCAGAGGAGGAGAGACATTTCTAAAGTGCCCCTTGTGATACAGTACTGAACTTGATTTCTAAGAAGCATTTGAGTAACTCTGAAGTTTTTCAATGAGAATGGCAGAGTTGATGGCAGAGGAGTCGGGGTTGGAATTCCTACCCTAGAATAGAAAGAAAATCAACAAAGAAGATATTTCGGACTGTCATGGAGAACATGAATGACTACAGGGTTGGTCCAGGATGTCCAGGTTAGGTCTACACTACAGATCTTACAACAGCACAGTTGTACCCACTGTCCACACCAGCGCTTTTGTCAGTGAAACTTATGTCAGCTGGGGTGTTTTTTTCACACCCTTGACCAACAAAAGTTTTGCCGACAAAGTGCTAACGTAGAAACAGCCCCAGACTAGTTGACTGGCTTGGGGCTGGCCAGATGGGAGGAGCCTTACTTGTAATGGGGCTAGTTAACATCACTGAAGGGGACGTCCGGCAGAACTAAATGACAGGAAGTGAAACGGGGGTGTTACCCATCATCACACCTACGGTCACCACCACATTTAATCTACAGACAGGAAGAGGAGATGATTCGAAGGCCAGCAAGGTGACGCCCACGCAATAAAAGCCATTAAAGAACCCACAAGAAAATGGACTCCCCTGAGTAAAATGAAAGCAGCACTTCCTTTTCTCCTCAAACACTTTTCACTAGAGAAAACTTTGTGTTGGAGGGTCGGTGTTTTTAGGAAGAACTCTGTCTATTTCACTGTTAGCTATCCAGGGTGTATTAAGAAAGGCTCTCAGGCACCCCTCCTGGGCCATATTTTCCAACACAGAGAAAGCAGATCCACATGTAAAAAAATGTGTGCAAGAGCACCCAAAGTTGCACATGCAATTACTGTAATTTCCTGCAAATATGGATAATTGTGGGTATAATCCTGTGGGGTCCTGGGTGCCCTCAACCCTGCTCAAAG
Organism: Gopherus evgoodei; assembly: GCF_007399415.2. Classification (NCBI taxonomy): domain Eukaryota; kingdom Metazoa; phylum Chordata; order Testudines; family Testudinidae; genus Gopherus; species Gopherus evgoodei. The sequence continues at coordinate 10,116,494 of NC_044338.1, forward strand.
GACTCACTAGCCACCTTTGTCCTAGCTGGCAATTTGTATGTGTCATCGCAGTAACCACATGCAGATGAGCTCTAGCCCCTGGATCGGAGTCTTTTGAGAAACGTAGCCTTCGTCGGCAAGAACTGGGACTTCCTTGTTTTGCCTTTGCTTTCCTTTAGAGCTCCACCAATTGGACCTGTGCAAAGGGCAGGTGGGAGCTCTATTCCCCCTTTCCCTCTCAATAGGTTCAAGAGACAAAGCCACACAGTTATTCCTGAACAGGCAGGCAACCCTGCCACACACATTCCATGCTTTCGAGGCTCTCTGATGAAAAGTCACTGTCCTGCTGGCTAACTCTAGATTTCCACTGAGGTCCAACTTACACAAGAAATACAACCTTACTGAGAAAGCATCTGAATGTACAAAGGAGCACGTAACCCTGTAGCAATTCTGTTACCTCCACAATGTTAACAGGACATTAGTAGTGACTAGGAATCAATTTGTATAAAAGGTGGTTTGGGGATAGGGCCTAATTCACTTTAAGATCTGACTGCTCTGTAACTGACAGCGTGCTAGCAACACAGGCTTGTGAACAGGGATTATTTCCCCTGACAACTGTGCTTCTCACTTCATGCAAGGTTTTATAAACACGGGCCTATTACAATTCTTAGGAGAAATATCCTTGTCTACACGGGCAAGGGAAACTGTGTTAGATCTCTGCTAGCAGCAACCACTCCTTCTAACAGTTCCAACTGTAGTGTGGGGCAGGGGTAGATTTTCAAATTAAATTTAAACAACCCTATAGTAACTATCTGACTCTGATAATGCCAGAGAGTCAAATCCTACAGTACTTAATCTGGTGAAAATCCCATTGAAGTGAATGGGAGTTTTGGACAAATACAGTCAAAAGGATCCATTCCCTAGGGAAGATCTCAATTTAGAAACAAATTTGCACACTAAAGTGGCTAGGGTGGTGAAGGTACCCGATCACTTGACTAGTCAACACACACCTGACATGCTAATCTGGGTTGGTGTCACTTCCAAAGGAGGCTGAGTTAATTGTACCTTTACTCTCACTGCTAGCCATTTCCAGACAGTAACATGATACGAAAGGACAGATGTTTGCATAAGGACCACCATCCCCTGGTCCTGACATGTGCAAAACTTCCCCTCACTGCAGTGGGAGTTTTGCCTGCATCAGGATTACAGCTCAAAAAAGAAGAAAAAGGAGAACATTAGCAATAGTACGGCATGGGAAGTGGGACAAGGAACAGAAGATTCAAACAACGGATAATTAAACACGTCTTAAGCAATCACTGAAGAGAATGGCAAGTACCTGTAGAAAATCTGTGTCTCACTGAAGTCAACAGGAATTTTGCCACTGACTTCAGTGGGATCTTGTTCCACCACCACGAAAGATGGAACAAAATTGTACCAAAAACCTTGGGATGCTTTAAAGTAGTCACTTCAGATAAGAAGGGGGTTGCTTTCTAGTCAGATTTCACTGTGTTTTGTAAGACACACTGTCAGGTTCTATATACTGATTTATTGGAATATACTGTTAGCTAGACAAAATTAAATTCCATTTCATTTGATTTTTTTAAAAGCTCTTGCCCCTTGGAGCATTTCCCATGCATATTTATCCATTTTCTAATCCGTTCATTATCCTGCACTAAAACGTGGTCACGTTCAGGCAAAAAACCACCATAAACCAACCTCATTTTTGGCGGCTTTCTCGTCCCAGGTTCCATTCCACCCAACTGGTGAAAGATATTGCAAAGCCACTAGTTCTAAACAACCGCGTCTGTCAAAATCATTTTAGGGAATGGGACTGGGGTGAGGAATCTTGAAATAGATAGAGCCGTGCACAGAGAGTTCTGTGAAATCAATTATTGCATTAGAAAAAAAAACCCAACCCCAACACAAAGCATATTTTTAAACCATGAAAACAACAAAGATGACATTTTCTTTTGACAAAGCTGTAAAAATGGAGTCATTTATGAAATTCCAACAAATGAAGTCCGGTTGTGTATTCGTTTTCCTTTTATTAAACAGGACAGAGAATTTCCTTTAAATGCCATAACAAGTCACAGTGATTTCAGATGGTTACTGAAATGTAATATACTGAAGGGAAATACCTTTAACATTTTTTTTTTAAATTTGTCATCAAATATTTGTACCCTGGTCCACTAAACCATCTGTCTTTAGAGTTTCTTTTTTTAAAAGAGGACACTCTGCTTTCTTCCTCCAAAAATTAACATTTAAGTTGTCTAATAACCCTGAAAACAATCAACCTTGTCAAAGGCCTTCTCCACTGTTATATTTATTTATATATATGTAGCTTTGGGCAGATACATATACATATAAATATAGACTTCTATGATTTTTTTCCCATTCTACGCAATGTCTCAATAAAGAGATCAGCCTTTTTTATTCTACAAAGAAGCAACACATGAAAGGGAAAAATTAAAGTCTTAAGAACATCATATTCATATTTCACTGATTACACGTAAAAGGAAAAAAAATCACTATGAACAACTTTCATTAAAGTTTTCTCTGATTAGCGAAATTCAAGTGCAGAGAAGCCCCCGTTTCTCATTACCACTTCCAGGTTGGTTACTAAAAGATTAAGGATGGACTTGGCAGTCCCAACTCTTCTCCTGTTCACAGAGTTCCTGCACTTTTCTCCCTTGGAATCGGACATGGTTGGAATGTATGGAGTTTCAGGAAAGGTGGCCTGCCAAAGACTTTGCCAGCGAGCTTCCACACTAGGCCAGTTTCAGCGTGCTCACAGGGAATGATGGCATGGTGACCATAGTTACCGGGTTGAGCACTGTTTGCCCAACTAACTGTTGATGGTGGACAACTTGGGTTCCTACAGCAGGTTTGGTCATCACTGCTTGCTGGCCTAGGTTTGTGGTTCCATTCACTTGCTGGTGAGAAATCGTGTGAGCGATGTGGCTCACAACCGGTTGGCTGACGGCCACAGGCTGAGGATAAATGGGTAACTGCTGGCCGAGGTGGGTCATGTGATTTATGGTTGCCGGGTGCACAGTGATGTGGCCGATAGGCTGAGCAGCAGTGGTGAGTTGCACGGGGCTGGACGTGGAAGGTGCTATGTGAGCGATGTGCTTGGTCTGCGGACCCTGAATCACGTGGTTGACAGTCTGGATGACCGACGCGTGGGTGGTGGCGGTGTGGGCGATAACAGTCGATTGCACCGTCGAAGCCGCCACGATGTGAGTCTGTGCGGGGACGATCGCCTGCGGCTGGACCAGTGCCTGGGTCTGGAGGGGCGGCGGTGCGTGGGGTGGGGTTTGTTTCTGATGCAGAGGCAGGTGCTGAGGCAAGACTGCCGGGTGGTGGGAAGCAGCATTCGGAGGGACAACTTTCAGTAGCTCAGGGTGCTGGCGCTGGATTAGTTTTGGTAATGAGTTCACGGGCCTGTCGTCTTCCATGTCTTCGTCAATGTTGTCTTCGCCCTCTGGAAAAAATGAAAGGAAGAAACGGGGGTAAACAGAACAGCAGAGGATGAGCCTGACTATCCAGCCTCATCTCCAGGGCACGAAGGGAGGAACTGATTATAAGTGTAGGACGGAGTTATCACTCTAAAGCATGAAGGTAGCCCAACCACACTCAGGTTCAACATCTTCCTTTGAACATAGGCTTGGCCAATCCTTGCAGCCAACCTCTCCCCACTCCCACTCCCAGTAGATTGCCAAGAGGGGGATTCTCTCAGCAGGGCAAAGCCAGCCTTAGAAAGTGAGACACTCCAATTGGGAGTGGTGCGCTGAAGATGCCAGGCAGGGGGAGAGAAATCAGACAGTGAGTTGCCTCCTGTGATGGCAGCAGGGACAGTACTTAGTCCTCTCTTTACAAGGGGTGAATTCCGTCTCAGCTTCACAGGTGCTCAGGGGAGGTTATAAAAAAAGACTGCATGGGAAACAGATGGAGGTCTGCCCATCCAAGGGCTACGGGACTAGGCCAAATCCTAACTTGGGGAGTTTTCTTGTCGTAGAGAGACCTTGCTAATTGGGACTCTTCTTTTTACTTTCCGCCAAGTCATTTCATCTGTTTGCACCTCTCTTTCTGCCCTCGGATAGGAAGGAAACTGAGATGGGGAAATATGGCAGCTAGTTTCCCTACCCTCTGGCTACAGAAAAAGGAGACTGGTCCAGCCAGTGAACTGCTGAGTCAGTGCAGGACTGTGGGGACCCCAGCGAGACCAGGACCTTGAGCATGGTACTTTGCATTGCTCATTCTAAAGCCAGCAATGCAGTGGCAATTACATCTCTTCAAAGATGCGGTGGCTTGGGAGAACTAGGGAAGACCTTTCCCTCTTCCCAACCCTTTAAGAGATCCTTCCCTGCAGATGGCAGCTCAAGAGAGTGCTGACATCATTCCACATTTGCATCAGCCTAAATTCTGAGTCCGTTGGTGCTCAGACACCATGGTGATGGGCATAGTACAAGAACCTGGACAGAACTGCTGAACTCAGGTTTTCCCTTTCCAGCTGCTGCTGTATCGACGGCCTGCAGTTTCACAGGCAGATTCCACTGCTGTTTGAAGGAATTGATACAAATGGTTACAAAGTGCTAACCTCAGCCAAAGCATGTCCTTGAATGGTCTATTCTTCATATGGCAGATCACAAGTCAAGCCAAAAGCATGGCCCCTCCTATCTTACTGATAAACTTGTTACAAGGCAGATGTGTGTGAAAAGGTTTTACGTCCATTAACAACCGTTTACTTTTCATCATGGGTCCTTTTCAATATTAAGGCTCATTAAACTGTTCAAATGCACTGGTGACTTCCTCCTCCATTCAGCACCCTTCTAAAGGCTCCTGTCTACATGGCAGAAAAAACCTTGAGATTTCAATGCAAATACACCTGTTGCTTTATATTCGCTCAGTTCTGACAGACAGGAATGCGCGCGGGCATTAGAGTACAACTGGGTTTTGAATGTGGGGAGCTGAGTCTTACAATGTAGGAGGTCCAACACGCAGATTTTACTGGGGAAAACAGCACTTGCAAATAATAACACTTTGTATGTACATAGAACCTCTCCTGTGAGACCATCCCTGTGCTTTATGGAGGTGGATAAGAATGACCTCCCCCCAGGTGAGGGGCTAAGGACAACTTTTACAAAAGTGCTCTCTGACTTTGGATGCCGAACCCAAGAAACTTTGTGCCTGATTTCCAGAAGTGCCAAGCACCCACAGTTCCAGGGGAAGTTGGCAAGAGCTTCTAGTGCTCTGCACTCTGATAACCAGGCACTGGGCTGTGAACCTGGGAACGCAAAAATGGAGGACAAAAAACTGGGCCAAATTGGTGTGATTAGAACTCAGGTCACCTGGTTCCCAATTCTGTGTTCGTATCACCAGGGCACTCTGCCTGAAGCCTGATTTCAGGATTGGATGTATTATTACAGCTCAACTTTTGATGATTACCCACCTGTCAAAGGGCATGAAAAAATCCCATTCAGTTCCATCTTCAGGAGAGGCCTGAAGTACCTAGTGCACGCAGCACAATTTAAAAATGGATAGCAGGGTTTGCAAACACATACTATTCTGTAATACGTAAGTATGTCGCATATCTGAATCCTCCAGCAACATTTCAAAAACATTGTTCACATGGTCGGATGCAACAATGGTCCTTAGAAAGGCAGCGTGGATGCAACTACCTGCCTGTGAAAGCCATTTGGATGACAGTGTTAAACTGTGCTGGGAAGATATTTCAGCTAGCGTGGACCAGGCTAAAATGGAGCTTTTCACCAGCTGAAACTTGTCCACTTCCGCGTTCTGTTCCAAAACCAAAACATGGGCTGGTTTAGTCAAAAGTCTTAATGACCCTGAAAGGAGATTCCATCATTTAGCACCACATTCATAGATCTGGGATGAAACTGAGAGGAAACTCAGGTTGCTTCACATGGTTTCAAGGTCAAACTAGCACCAGTCAATACCACAGCAATAACAGAGAAGCTAACGGTACCTGATGCAGTCGAGGTAGATGCTTGGTCATCCTCTGGCTGAACTGTCTGTCGAATAATCCTGTCAATTTCCAGGATGTCCATCCACTGGCTCAACTCATTCTTCAGTTCGGCCAGTCGCTGCTGGGTAGCAATCTTCTCCCTTGCCAGCCGCTCCATCTCATGTTCATATTCCTTCTCCTTTCTCTTTAAAGTCTAAGGACAGGATGAAGAAAGCAATGGAAGAAATACAAATAAAAATGTGACCCACTGTAAACAGGACATGCCCATTGCCTTTGCCATTAGAACATAAGAACAAACATAGTGGGTCAGACCAAAGGTCCATCCAGCCCAGTGTCCTGTCTGCCGACAGTGGCCAATGCCAGGTGCTCCAGGAGGAATGAACAGAACAGGTAATCATCCAGTGATCCATCCCCTGTCACTCATTCCTAGTTTCTGTCAGTTGTCTTCACTTTATCACTCGTTTCCAGTCAAGGCTACACCTTCTAAACCCTCACAGTAAAGGAGAGGGCTGGAGACAACCATAAAAAACAGAATGCTCTACTTGGTCAATCCTATGGAATCTCCCCTACAATAGGAATAGTACTGATCCCAGTGTCTGAGCACAGCACCACAAATGAAGTGATTCATGGGCCAAAATCCAATCAGGTATAAGTAAACTCTAAGGATATAAGCAACTCTAAGCAACTCCACAGACATCAATAGAACTGCACCTGCTTGCATTAGGTCTGAATTTAGCCCAGAATAGCCACTGGTCTGCGTAAATAAGGGGTGTGTGTGGTTTAATAGTGCCAATAATCATTTCTCCTTTGGAAAGTCTTAATAGCCTTACATTAAAATAAACAGTGGCAACTGTGGCCTACCTCCCCTCAAATTACAAAATACTGGCTAGGAATAAGCCCCAGCTACATTAAAGGCCTCATTTTGATCTCTGAACTGTCAAGGCAGTTGTGGCTCTCTGGGACAATGCAGATCACAAAACCCCTGACGCAGTGTCTGAGACACGGGGGCAAAGCATTCTCGATTGAAGGGAGCCAGCCATGGAACGAACTTCCAAAGGACACAGGAGACTTCAGAGTCGAAACGTCTTTAGAAAAAGCTGCAACACCTTCCTCTTCGAAAAAGCTTTTCCACCACAGCAAGGACGATGCCCCAACATTAACATCCCCAGCTACCAACATTCCCCCTCCATAAAAACCAAACCAAAACACCCCCATAAGACTTATAACAACCAAGCTTATCAACCAGTCAGGCCAAAAAATCCAAGAACAACAAACAAACAAAAATACCCCAACAAGAGGATTTTACGTAAAAAAGTGAGGGAAGGAAGAGAGAGATATCCTTCCACTGACTTTCTTTCTGCTTCGGTTTATGCAGAATGTATTTCTGCAGTGCACCTTATTATCATTGAAATCTTCAAAAGTGACTAGTGATTTCATGTCCTTCAGTTTTTGGGTGCCCAATCTAAGATGCCTTCAAGGGGCCTGATTCTCAGAAAACACTGAGCTTCCCCCTCTAAAAATCAGACCCCTTTAAGCTGTCTGATGTTGGGCACCAAAAACACACACACAAAAAACCCAACAACCACTGTTGAAAATCTTGACCCAGAACTTGAAATCTATACGGAGCTGTGATCTGTTTAGCCTTTACATACTCAGAAAGGGACTGCTTAATTTGTTACCGAAAAACACAGTGACCACTGTTCTCACCTCAAAGTGCAATGTCCTGCTGAAAAGGTAAGTCACGGTCATGAGATGCATTGACCATGACTTTGCAAGATCGGTCCCTTACTGTAGGACCACAGCACCAAGTAACAGAGTAGCATAATCTATGTTGTAGCAGCCAAGGCAAATTGTGGCCTACATTATAATAATCACACCTGCCATTTGCTTGCTGATGCTTTTGTTTCTGTATACAGTTTAGATCACAAAACTTACTGTTTTTGTCAACCAAAACTTGTGAGAATCGCGTTAACTGCAATCTAGAACAGGTGGCACTGGGCCAGGAGACGTAATCAGGGGAAGCACACAACACAACAACTTATTGTGCAAGAAACTTCTCGATACTGCTTCCTCCCCTCCTTGACAAACGGTAACAGTTGGCTGCAAAGCTCATGAAGCCATGCTCTTCGAAATGTAAGATTTGCCACATTAGAGTGAACTTATAGTCTGCCAAGGTCGGCACCATGTCTCTGTCAATGGGTCCTGCTGAATGCTTCAGAGCAATGTGAAAACATTCCCTAATCCACCTGGCAAACTCTGCAATGCTGTGCCGATTGTGGTAGCAAGTGATCCAAATCAACTAGGAAACAGAGCAGGCTTCCTGAAACTCATCCCTCTTTAATGGTAGGAAAATGGGCTCTCTAATGGCCTGATCCAGAGAAGTGCTGAGCACCTACAACTCCCTTTAACTCCAGTGGGAGCTCTGAGTGCTCAGCGCCTCTCAGGATCAGGTCCTAAGCATTCTACAGTGAAATGATTTACAGCCAGAGCATGGATTTGTCAAGTAAATAGATTCTGCTGTGTAAGTCACACCCGCTGGAACTCCATCTTTCTCTGGTCCATATTCCGCTTTGGATGGATCAACAGAAGAGATGACAGCAGCAAGGTGACAGAGGAGATTATAGAAGAGACACTGGAATATATGGATCAGTCAGACACTTCGACCTGTCCGGGCAGCGGTCTCATATGGAAGGTCTTTGCTTCAAGGACATTCTGCTCTGAGTTTTCAGATAATTAGACTCTCAAAAATGACAGATCCAAATCAAAGCAGGATAAACTCAATCCTTCCAAGGCAGATATTTCATATTTCATGGAGCATACCCCATACATGGTCTTTCAGATGAGACCTTAAAAGAAAATCAAGATCACATCTGGTCTCAATGAATAGTAAAGATCCCACTCCACGTTTCATAAGAGAAAGGGTTTGCCCCGCATGCACATCTTCCCCTCCCCGAAGTGCTCTGTGGCTTCTTTACCCATCTGAGTGCAGCTCTGTCTCCCAGACATGGCTGCATTTAAGTGAATTCTGCATGTGCACAGTTTGGGACCCATTAGAATTCAAGACACAATTACTGATGAAAACTCCAAGTAGTTTGCATTCTCCATTATCTAAATCTCAGATTTCATCTGTGAGGACCCATAGCCTGTGGCAAGGAAGGGAGGAGGAGGAGGAATGATTATAAATGAAAACAAGAAGAAAAATAATCATATACATGTTTTCTCCCATAAAACCACTTTAGCTCTATGCAAATATAACCCGGACTCTTGAACGCGTCTAAGTTCGTTAAGCGTTTTTCTTTCAAACAAACCAGACACTTCACTCTACATTCCGCCACTCCCACTCCCACCCCCACCCCCTGAACAAAACTCAGAAATGAAGACCCAAGAAATGAATCTGATTCCTGTGGAATGTGAAAGTCAGATCCTTCCCAGCACTGTGCTTCCACCCCGCTGACTTCCTAAGCTCCCTGCCAGAACACTCTGACTGTACGTGCGTGGCAAACACTGACATGGAAAGAGGCTCTCTTAAGGACATCGACAAATGAATCACGGATGCAGAGCACATACAAAATGTAGGAAACATAAGCTGATGAAGCAGCAAAGAAGGCAGTTCAGAGCCCTAGCAGTGGCGTTCAGCCAAAGCAGCAGCATAAGCCTGAATACTCCTTCCACTCCCCTCCTCTATCCCAGTCTGAGGGCGTCCCTTGCTGCTTCTGTGCTGTAATCTGCCTTCAGCGCAATTGGAGTTACTCTCCGTTCCTGACTGTAGTCTCAGTTCACCTCTCCGAGATTCCTGATCAAATTAAGAAGCAGGGCTCCGGAAAGGGTGCAAAGGAGGTGGAATGGGCACAACTCTCTTTGCACCGCTGTGCAGGAGGCGGCCTGCGACCTGTGGTTTGGCCACTGAAGGGATGTGGCCAGTGAATCTGTAATTACACAGTGATCTGCTGTCCAAAATCTGGAAAAGGGCCATGGACAGTGTTGTCATACTGAAACAGCTCCCTAGATGCTCTGTGGCTTGGGAAGGGCAAGCAAACTCTTCCCATCCCAATATCTCCGCCGAGCTCACTTGTTCTGGCCTTGTGCCAGGCCCTAAAACATTCATCTCTCAAAATATCTCCAAACAGGATGGCAGATTGCGTTTCCCATTCGGGGGGTGACATGGGCATTCTGAAGAGCAACACAGCTTGAAAAATGCTGCTAACAGGGGAGGGATGGATAAAAGCCAGCAATGCTTGCATCACACGGAAATGCTGAAATCAAGTAAGAAAGAAAACATATGCTGTCCTTTTCTGCAAGCACCCACTAACAGAGCAGTGGAACCCTTCAATATATTGATCACCAGAGAAGGAAAAAGATGCTGTATCAATGCAGTCTTCCCAGTACACAAAGGCATAGCAAACAAAGCATCACTATGAACCTAGTTTTATTACAGTGCACTATACATGTAAAGTCAATGCATCAGATAGTGACCAATTTAGAAAGAAAGAAAGAAAGAAAGAAAGAAAGAAAGAAAGAAAGAAAGAAAGAAAGAAGCAACAGCTGATCTTGACAGACGTTTCCATTTGCTGAAGCCTTAAGCCAGCAGTGAGGCACAGGGGGTACAGACCCTAATGGGGTACAGACCCTTTCAGCTCTAGATGTCTAATTACAACTGCATTCGATGTCAGTGCTGGCTGTGAATAAGGAGAGGCCTTAAGCCTCCTGGGCTTCAGTTATGAGCCCAAAAAAGGGGTAATGACTAAAATCTGCAAAAGTGTCCAAGTCCCATTTTCAAGGCCCCAGGAGCAGAAATCCCATTTTCAAAAGGGACAGAAATTTAGAAGTCTAAGTCACACAGCTGCTTTTGAAAATGTTATCCAAAGAGATTTTCACATAGCTCATCATGGCTGTTTCTCCCTACTCACATCCAGAATTCACTGAACTCTAGGGCAAAACTTCCACTGATCTTCTTCATGCAGGATCAGCCCCATGATCTTCAGAATACAGGCACCGAGACCCCAGTTCTACCAGTGTGTCTCCCAACAGGATATGACCCCATACACTTTAACAATCCTGAAAGTCAACTGACTCCAGATTTCTTTGGGAAACCCTCAGTGCTTGCTTAACTCTAGATTAAGATGAGGCTCTTAATTTGTTAGCTACAAAAACAATGAACTGGGGTGGCTCCTGCTTCCTTCTTACAGAAAAGCTGAGTCAAAACTATATTAGTGAACCACAAAAATTACTGGTCTCTTTTCTTCCCTCTAAAGCAAACAAAGCAACTATCTGAAAACTGAACCCAACTAATTTATACTAATTGGCCAAATTCACCTTCGGCATAAGCGAGGGGATGGATTTAAATCGGATTGCCCTCACTTTATGCCACAGCTGGATTTAGTCCAGCATAAATAATCTTTTATAAATTAATATTTTTACTCCAAGGGGAGAATTTTTTCATTTTTTTTTTAAACAGGCAAATTACACTAGAATACCCCCTAATCCCAGAGGTATATAATGGAAATCACTGACATCTTATAGCAGCGGTGGCAGGCACTGGGACAACAAAATGCAGGCAAATCAGCTGTTCTATGGATACTCTAAATGGGGAATATAGGGGTCAGAGCTCTTGACTGTATTCCAGCTCTGATCTCTAATCTTAGGAGACCTAGTTTAAATTCATACAAGGCTGCAGTGGCTTAAAATCCATACGGTTCTTCTAAAGCCCATTATTCTGCAGCTTCTCATTGGGCTGTGGCGGGTACATTACAAAACTATGCAACACAATACAAGGTAGCTGTGTTCTGATTTCTAAAGCAGCGGAGGAGACGGGGGGAAGACACATATTCCTATTCTCAGCCGTAAAAAGATTCCTGCTCTGGAACAGCCCCCATGTGAGCTGAGTAGGAGCTGTCACTTTGCAATGTAAGCAAGGGAGAAATGAAAAGGAAAAAGCCTGCCAATAAAATCCTCATAAACCGATGTGCACACACAAGACCTGCTACCGCTCTCCACAAATAATCTCCCTCCAAAGACATCCCCACGTGATTCTCCACATGGCGTGATGAGTGAAAGGAGAACGCAGAGCCACGTCGCTTTCAAAAATCATTCCGCAGCCTCTGAACCCGTATCTCGCACGTCACCAGAATCCCGACTCGGATTTTGTTTCCTGCGAGCGAGAGAAGAATCCAGACAAGAGAAGAGTGCGACGCCAGGTGAGGCAGCGCAGCTACTTGGGTTTAATTAGCTACACACATTTAATTACCAAAAAGAAAGCAGCCCCCTAGCAACAGGGACTAGACACTCTCCTAGCTGCCGAGGTCAGAGATCGCGTGCTGATGCTTGCTTAGTAATCCACTCCTCCATGGCTCAGGGACTGCCCCTTGGAAAACAGACTGTCTGCATGGCATTGCTCCATCCCTTCCTCCTCCCATCCACCACCGCCTCTGCCCCCCCCTTGGAAGCAGAGCTCCACATGTCAGCAGCCTGAGCCCCTCCCTCTGCTGGGAAATGACTTGACCGGGTGCCAGCTCACAACAGCCACCCACTGTAGCTACACATTCCTTGTAGGGCTTGTGCAAACAGCTCTTCTGACACTGGTGCAGGCACGTACATGCACAGCGGGGCTCTCCAAGAGGAAGCTCTCCGAGCGCACTGAGATAAGCAGCACTGCCAGAGAGCTCTCTCTAACACCCCAAGCTCCTAAGAGGCTGCACATGCCAAGATGCATTTCGCAGCCACCGCAGCCGTGGAGCCTAATGCCACACAAGGTGTTCTTATTCATCAATCAGTACGGGCAGGATCTTTCCCTCTGCTTTAGTCTCACCCATCCGAGGCTCTCCTTGTCCTTTACAAACACGAACCACCCAGCTTTGCATCACCCAGCCCCTACGCACATATTGCTACAGATTTTTTTTTTTTTTTTTTAAATCAGACACTGGAGTTGCATTCACCAGAGACAGAGCTGGGGATGGAAATGAAACTGCTGGGCACGAGCTGATCCCTGTACAGCACAATGGATTCACCTCCAGCTGGAAGCGTGGTCGCTGCGGACGCCCTCTTTCCCCAGGAGTTTCTGCTCCAAGGGCACGGAATCGGCTTTAGTGTGCAGCGAAGGCCCCTCGGGTGAAAAGCTGACTCAAGAGCATTCCCTGGCCGTTCTAGGCACTGGGGCCAATGCAGAGTCCTGCTTGCAGGATGCAGCAATTGCAAAGGTCTTGCTGTGCTTGCATCTCCAACACCGTAGGGCTTAAGTAGGTCAAAGGTGAATTTCATCCTGATTCTTTTAGCATCATTCAGAGATCATTTTAGACAAAGCATCTGCCTGTCCATAGCTCAGCATTCTCAACACGCACCAGTGTCAGACACGGGGTTGCCAGATAATTCACCTGGAAGGGCACAGGGATATCCAAACTCCATCTCTTCTGCCTCTTCTTACCTATGCACCCTCAGCCATGCAAAGCATCTTCCAACAGCCCTCCCAGTTCCCCAGCACAACGGTTGCTAAAAGAAGAATTCTTATTATTGTGCCTCTCACAACGGGACCTAGCCTCCAGGTACTACTGCAAAACAAACAATAGTCATCCCCTACAGCAATTGCATGTTTTTAAAAATAGGATCCAATTATCTATATTCTCCCATTTCACCTGATCTTGTCTGCTGGATCTGCAACAGACTTAGAAAATAACACTAGACTGGGCAGGGGAAGAAATACCAGACCACCAATAATGCAGAGCAAAATTTACAAGGAATGACGTTTTGATAAAGGAATTAATACCAATACCATGAATTCTCCTCTTTCTAGGTCTGATATTTTGTTAAAGCGGCTGCACATGTATCTGGGACAGTGGCAGGTTTTTAACTGCAACTGACCCACTTTCTCTACCTGTCACTCCGAACGGAAACTGTAAGAGAAGACAAAGCTAAGACTCCGGGAGGGAGTTTTCAGGGGCTCCTAAATAGGATGACGATTAAATTGTCTGCCAAGATACGGAGAGATGCATGTTGCTCGTGTTTGGCCCAAGTCTCTGAGCCTGAATGGTCAAATCCTTTGCTTAGAGCAACGTCCTTTACAAAGGAACACTTCCTCCTTCCAGGATGCCTTGCCATTTCCATCAGGATATAGTCCCATTAGGAGCTTCCTGTCCTGAAGTGGAGACGTGCACTTTGCACAGTCTCATCTGATCCCCTCTCACCAGATAATGGTCTGGCCTGACTGTGTTCATAGGAGACTGCTTCCCTTCTGCAGTTCTTCTCTCCCCTCAGCAAAACATGGTGGGTTTCAGCTTGTGAATATACTGAAACACTGCAACAAAGGAACTTTTGTACAACCCAGAGGGTGAGCTCACAAACATACCTAATAATAATACTCAGCACAGTACTCTGCCTCCCCCAAGTACTCTACGAGTATTAACTGTTGAATCCTCCCCAAGCTCTCATAAGGTAGTTCATAGTATTATCATTCTCATTTTATAGATGGGGGAAACTGAAGCAAAGAGGCTAAGTGACAACGCCAGAGCTGAGATTAGAATTCCAGAGTCCAGTCTCCCAGTCCTGTGCTCAGACCACACCTCCATCTCTCTCTTTCTCCCGTGGCAGATGGCTTCCAATTTAAAAGGAAGCTGGGAAGTAGAAGACCCATAAACAAAAGGGGTGTGTGTGTGTGTGTTTCTCAAGCTTTCTGAAATCAAAGAGTATTGTCTTATTTTGAGAGCACGTGGAGGGGTGGACGTGGGGGGGAGTGTGTGTGTGCATATGTGGAGGTGGGATTTAAAACCACAAATCAGCCATTAAATGTTATAGACAGCCAGACTCCTGCTAATTCTCCCAAGAAACAGCTTGGAAAGAAGAACCAGCTTCTCCACAAGAAGAACCATACAGTGATATCTTCCCATGGCCCTTTTACTGAGCAAGGGATGATCTGGCAGATGGTATATAGTTGATTTTTCCTTTGATGTGTCCTCTGAGCACCTCCCTATTGTCCTGCACCATCCCTCCAGCGGGGGACTGGAAAGGAAGCCCATTTATATCTCCAATCATTTGCTGCTGAGCAACACGGAGGCCGTCACTCCTCTATAAGGGCAGAATGCATGAAAAGAGTCAGAAACCATGAATGGAAATCAAACGCAGGTAGCTTGCATGGCAGTGTGGGAAACTAATCACTAGGACACAGGGAGTTCTGGTGTTTTAAAACAGAAACCTCTCAGAGCAGATTGAACCACCAATATAGATCATTTTAAAACAGCAAACTCTCAACTAATCTCAGTTACCCAAGAATTCTTTCCATCTACCACGAAGCTCAAAAAGAACCCAACTGCACTAGATCATCAGGAGATTCATTTTTCACCTGCAGCGCTCCCCTCCTCCAGAGTGACAGAACAAGAGCTTACAGAGATGATACATGATCAAGGACAATTGTGATGGTACTGCAGGAGTCCAAGGTTAGTGATCGCTTTGTCTGTGTTAAAAAATAAAGGCTTGTATTACACCATTGCAACACTGACACTATATTTAGGCACTTAGAATGTCTGGCTTTTTCAGGTTTAACCATTTTCCACCCAAAAAAGATCCTTTTGGCTAGAATTTCTCCTGGTGAATATTGGGAGAGAGCTGATTGAGATTTTCACTTAAATTAATTTGACTGGCTTTGAGCTATTGAAGCATGAAAAAATAAAAGAACAAAGCATTCTTCACCAGATATCCAATTGCCCACATGTGGTTTTCAGGCTCAGACTAACTTCAAAGTCGCAGCGCACTTCGGCCACGATGAGGACGAAAACCTTGCCCACGTCCGAGAAAAGTTGTAAGTGTTCAAACCCTGCATCACAGAACACATGCAGCATCGAACGTCCAACTAATGTATTCTAATTAATGCACTGAAATACTTCAGATATATATACCTGGAGATCTGTATATTCAAACAGGGTAAGCAAGTTAAGGCCAACTATCAGAGCTTTAAACTGACTGCTCCATACTCTTGATGCACCCTGGACAGCTATCCAGCCATGCCACTTAATGCATTTATGTTTGTCAGAGAAAGCAGCAGGGACTAGTGAGTTAAGCATGTTAATTCACAGCCAAAAAGTCCTAAACTTAATCCTGGTTCAGCCACTGATTTCTTCTCTCGGCCTTGGGCAAATCACTTAAATTGTTTGTTACTCCGTTTCTCTACCTGAAAAATGGATACTTCCCTACCTCAGAGACTGTTGGGAGGATAAATTTATGCTGGAAGTGTAAACTATTACACAGGCAACCAATACTATCATGCAGCAACATCTGTTCGCAGCGACTCAAGGGCTACTGTTATTCTGGCCATTCTAAGAGATGGACGCACGATTGTGTGAGCTAACTTGGAGGACATGCAGACTGAGATTTTACTGGCTGTTTGGGAGGGTGACTCTAGTTTGGAGGTGATCATTAGCATCACTGTATTCAAACGGGCACTTCTCAGAGCTCGTGTTCAATTCAAAATTTGTGGTTCAGAGGTTCCATACCTCAAAGGAAAGCTGAGATTGGATCATGCTACTCAGAAGAAGGATCCTAATGGGACCAGTAAATTTGGTGGGAGTTATTTTTATCCCGGACACCCATGTTACCAGTTTTATATATATGCACGCTCAGCAGGGTGGCGAGAGCCTAGATGTGAAGCTACAACCTGACAGTAGCACAGGGTGCAATCTGATTTTAGCCGGCTCCACAAATGCACCACCTCTGGAGGCTTCTGTTTTCTAAGCAAAGAATTTATGTGAAAACCCCTGTCCTTATGTTCATGCAAAATTATGACTGCAATTTTTTCCCCCAACGTGTCAGGAAATTGAAAGGACCGGTTGCCAAGGCAACTGTTACTCTACAGTGTTAAGGAGTTGCTATGACAACCATAACTTTGAATTTCTTGACTTTTGTGCATATAAAAATCTCAGCCACAGTACCGCACTGATGGAGATAACAGACACTGGCCCCAACACTGCTGCTGTGGGAGTCACGGATTCCAGGATTTTCATGTTGTTTACCAAAAAGCATCTATGCCTTTTGACATTTGGGGATTTTTGCATGTGGGCTGGTGGCTCTGATGAGAAACAGTGGAGCCAATTTCACTGAGAATCTCCACAGCTGCTAAATTAAACCCTAAGCTGCTGAGAAGTTAACAGAGAGCAGAAACTGAGCAATGACACACATGAACAGGACAGCAAGAGCCTGAATTCCTTTGTGGGCAGCAGCTTTTTCCATCCCCCACAAGGTAAAAAGATATTAACATGCTTTCTGGAGAGCACGGTTGTATTCAGAACGAGATATGCACACGCAGGCCCTGATACCGTAATGCATTTAAGCACGTGCTTAACTTTGCAGATGAGTAGTCCCATTGGGACACTTGTATACTTAAAGTTCAGCATGTGCTTAAGTGTTTTGCTGGATCTGTGTGACAAAGGGCTGGAACAACTGGCTCCTAATGCTTTGGGATTATTCTCTGCTGCGTTGTGCCATCATTTACCCCTGTGCAAAGAGGGTGTAAATGCAACTGCCAGTCTCAGCGGAGAATCCTGATTTGGTAGCACATTACAGCCACTGTGCACAGCTGTAAACGACGCACAAGGAAAATTAGACCCTTTCATATTTTATTTAAATGGATGTCCACTAAATTAGGACCCGAACGTGTGTGGGTTTTCACGCCTCCCACAAGAATCAGATTTTCTTCCTTGCCGTGCAACAGACAGGTTCAGGGCAGCCTTCCCCACTATGGATTATTAAATCAAAAAGCACAACATTCACAGCAGCAAATACACAATGCAACACCAGTCGTAACGTATCACCCCTTCACGTTCCTTTTCAGCGTTTCAGGCTGCTAATATGGTTCTTGTGGGGACATTGCCATGGCCCACCCACTTAGCATCCAGAGCATCATTTGGGCACCTGAAATCCAGGATGGAGCTATGCACTCGCCCTTCAGAAAGCTATGCTCCGGCTGCTCTGCCTTGCCATTTTCTGAGCTGCCCCCTGTGCATGCCCAGCTCGGCCGGTGAAGCCCTGTGTCTGGGGGCACCAGGGCTAGGCAGCGGGCATAGTATCGGGGGAGAAGCTGAGCTAGCTCATTCTGTCATTGCCTGTTGGGTCCCACCCAAATTTCCACTTCTAGCTATGCTACTGGGTTCTTGTGTGTATCTCACCTGCCACCATTTGATAAAAACACCAGAAACAAACTGCTGTTGTCAGTCCACAGCAACAGCCTTTTGTCACTCTACAAATATTTCCATTTTATAGCTAGCTGTGATTAACTTTCTTATGTCTAGATGAAAATAACGCCCAGATACTTCCTCTGCGTTTCACCTCCAGAATAACACTTGGCACCCAGGAAGTTTAAAAGGTGTTAATAAAACGCTTCCCTTACATACATTATATCAGCAATTTAAAAACACACTTCCAATCACGAGCTTTTCCCAGAGCAGGTTTTGGCCGTGATGCTACATTACTAGGCATCAGACGATTCAGAATGCCTCATCAGCAGAGTGATCGTGAAATTACTTGTAATTCAGAGCCCAATTTTGCAGTCCTTACTATGAGAGTTGTGCCACCACACCAAAACGTGACTTTCTTATTTGGTTTTTACTCAAAGAAACTCCCCAGTGAAATCAACCCTACATGGCAAATTGCCACACAGTTTAACAGAAAATGATCAGTTCTGTAGGTTTCTTTGCACAGCACTGAATAGAGACTTCTATCCCTGCCGTAGAATTTGACAGGATGATTGAAAATAACCAGAAGCCTACAGAAAGAAATCTCATCCTCATAGGAACTAGAAGCAATTCCAGTCTGGCAACAGTGGCAAGAACCAGATGCTTCAAGTGAAGGTGCAAAACCACCTGCCCTGTAGGAAGCACTGGAATAAGTCCCCCACAAACCTAATTCTAGGGATTCAGAGCATGAGCTTTTATATTTTTGCACTATCTCAGAATTAATATAACAACTCTGGATATTTTTGTTATCCATACAAATGGCTAATCTCTGTCTGAATCTTGCTCAATTCTCTATTAAGTTCTATAGCTGTTTAGAATCGTTTCTACAGAACCCTGGTGCAGTTCTATACAAATCACTCCTACTACATTCTGTAGCAGGGGTTCTCAACCTTTTTCTTCCCGAGGCCCTCCCAACTGCTATAAAAACTCCACGGCCCACCTGTGCCACAACAACTGGTTTTCTGCATATAAAAGCCAGGGTAATTGCCTGCGGCCCCCTGCCACAGGGGCCCCCATGAAGCTACATTGCTCAGGTTTTGGCTTCAGCCCCAGGTGGTGGGGCTCTGGGCCCAGCCTTCAGCCTTATGTGGTGAGGCTTCGGCTCTCTGCCCTGGCCCCAGCAAGTCTAACACTGGCCCTGCTTGGCAGACCCCCTGAAACCTGCTCGTTGCCCCTCAGGGGGTCCCAGACCCTTGGTTGAGAACCACTGTCTCTACAGGACTTCTCCATACGGTGGGATTTTCCCTGAGTAAGAAGCGCATGAAAACTAAGGGCTTGTTCTCTAAGCCCTCGGTCACACTAGTTGCTGCCTTTACCTAACTGGGATTGCTCATGTTAATAAAGACTAATTATCTGAGTCCAAGGTTATAATATCATGTCTTAGTCCTCACACAAAGGGCCTACTGCTATTACTGAAGTCACTGGCACAATTCTCACTGACGTCAACAGGAGCAGACTCAGGCCCAACAGTCAATGAAGTCCCCAGGACTGCACAGTACAGCGCTCAGCACTTGGCAGGATCAGGCCCAGCAGCAGAGGTACGAGTTGTATTTAATACTCTGCATGTGTGAAACCCCCGGCTGGTTTCCAAGGGAACACAAACTAGGGTTTCTATAGCAACTGTTTCATTCAGCTGGCTTTTACCAGATGAAATCTTGCCGTGGCAGCAGTGAAAGTTCCTGCTTCTTTAGCCTCCTGCTACAGAAAGAAAAATACGCGTCTCTGCACCAGAATATCATTATCATGCAAAGAAAAAGAACTGTCCAAGTAACCTCTTTGCTGCTGCAGATTTCAAAAGCTTAGGGAAACACACACACACACACACACACACACGTATGTGCGTACAATTAAAATGAACCACACAGACCTACACCCAGCAATCTGTACCACAGCAAATTCCTTGCTGGTTTCAGTGGCAGTTCTGACTCAGTGAAGACTGGCATCTACGTTCTCCCCAAGCAGATTATGTGCTCATTAAAGGCCGGAGCCAAAGCGCGACAAAGATTTACATTCATTTCCACCGGCTTTTGATTGGGTGCTAAAATACTATCACTTCTAAAGAAAGGCAAAAATCTATAGCTCTGGTAGCTGATCAGTTTTCATTTGGGAGCCACTGAACTTGACTGCCACCTGATGGCTGTTTGGTGGCCTATGGAGAATGACTATGATGGTCCCTGCTCCTGGCGGAGAAGGGTCTATATTACACAAACCACCACAACTAGCACCAAGTGCCCCTGTTTGTTGACAGCCTGGGCAGAGACATCAAGGACTGACTGAGCTCCAGAGACTGAATGCTCCTCTCGCCCCTCCTGGACAGGGTTGAGAAACGCTGATGGGGTAAGCTTGTGCTGCCACTGTCTATTCGGGGACTTCAGTTTCCTGGGCTGTCAAGCCAGCTTTTTATACAAGTACTAAAATTCACATAAGCTGGAAATGGGCAGCAGGGGATGCATCGCTTGATGATTACCTGTTCTGTTCGTTGCCTCTGAAGCACCTGGCATTGGCCCCTGTCGGAAGACAGGATGCTAGGCTAGATGGACAGGATGCTAGGCTAGATGGACCACAGGATGCTAGGCTAGATGAGTAGTCCCATTGGGACACTTGTATACTTAAAGTTCAGTATACCTGTATACTTGTATACTTAAAGTTCAGTGGACCCACTGCTGGCCAACAAAATGTATGGCCAAAGGAATAAAACAAAAGCAGAGCCTGGTCAACCACCCCAACCTACCGCTCGCTCTATCACCAATCCCTGTATCCATCAGGGTTACTGTATTACATACAAATAGACAACCTGCCAGCTACCTTTCACATTCTTTCAAGAAGGCTCCGTGAGCTGAAGTCTGACTATGGGTAAAAGGGGCATAGGTCTACATATGGATCACATAGACCTGAATTTGTCATTTGTTAGTGGCCTCGTCTTCTAGTTTTCCCTTAACACACTGGATGGGGATGGTAACCAAAAAGGTTTGCTATATTCTAGGGTGTGATTGCACATATATAGCCAGCACGTGTTTTCAGGAAGTGAGCAACTCCCCTGCTGCAGGAACAGTGCTGCCCTTTCTACAAGTGGCGGGAGGACCACTTCAGTAAGGAGACTCACGCTGATGATTAAAGACATTTTTGGCACAATCACTCCTATTCTTTTTAGTTTGATGGAAAAGATCTATCTATCTATACAGAGTGCTTCCCAAACTAGAGGTTCCAGGGGGCAGAGGAGAGCAGTGGTGGTGGAAGGGAAACATTTTATTAGATAGATTGTGTTTGCACTCAAAGCCCCGTTGTGCCAGGAGCTGTGCACATACATAACAAAAAGATAGTCCCTGCCCCAGTACCTGTATGAGCCAGGATCCAGCCTGCCTTTGAGAGCCAACGTGGTCCTCTGAATGAAACAGATTTAATCACCAAGGGAGGAGAAGCAAAAAGCAGCTAAACATTTCTCACTGTCAGAGCTGGATCCTGCAAAACTCACAGCCAAACTGATGTTCACGTAACAAACATTTTAGATGGGATATTAAACCTCATGCTCCAACACTTAAGCTAATCTCTATTACTGACTGTTAGGATGAAACAATGTGGGGATAGATTATTCTACATCTACCTGCTACAGGTTTCATACACTTTTCTCTGAAGCAACTGGCGCTGATACTGGACCATGAGTCTGATTCAGGCTGGCAAATCCTAGGTTCCTGTATCTAGTGTTTAGGTTCAGCCCGCTGATAAATGCCAACGATGAGGTTCTGAAACCCGAATGTCCTCAAAGTTTATGGGGTGGGAGGAACAAACACATATCAGCTGTTTCACTCCTCTCCATATGGGTGACACCTCTATCAAATGCAGTTTTGGCACCTCATAATCAGTTGATCCCATCAGGAACTTTCCTCCTCTCCTAGAACAGAAAGCAAAGAAGGTAACTCACAACTGGGCCAGCCCTATCTTAGATAGCAATGCTGGACAACTCGCCCCTGTTACCAACAAAATAAAGTCAAACAGCCCTCAGTTCGTGTCCGCCGTACTAGAGCTCTAAGCAATCTGGTCCCATCCCAGGGAATCTGTGGAGAAGGAGTAAAGCCGTTGAGACTGTCCCAGTGAGACAGAGAATAAACTGGATGGATGAAAGAAAACCGTAGCACAGGGAGAGCAAGTGCAGAAGATGCCAAAAAATCAGATGATGGCTGATGCTAGTACACGTCATGAGGGAAACAAAGACAAGGAGGAGGTGCCTGTGACATGGATTCAAATTAGAACACCCAGGGCAAAGAAATATGGAGCCAATATAGCCTCTAGAGTGTATGGGCTTGCCTTTGTGTTTGCAAACTACTGGGAATGCGGGAAGTTGGACTCTGAGTCATCTCGTTCTGCTAGAAGGGAGAGGCAGGGCCATCCCGGGCCTTGTGAGCAAAGGCAATGCCCAAGCATTGCTTAAATTTTAATGCTACCATGTGTAAAGCACGGAAATGGGAGACAGGAAACCTGGGTCCTATTCCCAGCTCAGTCAATGAATGACTCAATGGGTGACAGGCCAAGCCATGCAATGTCTGTGCCTTGGTTTCCCTATCTGTAAATTGAGGAAAATGGGGTGAGACTTAATCCATAGTATGTAACACACTCTTAGATTTTCAAGTGGAGAGTGACAGAGAGGCACCAAACTACTGATGATAATGAATCCTGAATCACAATATATATATATTATCTTAAGTCTAAGGAGTAAAGCACTGCAGGGAATTTCCTAAGGAATATTTTAATTAAAATTCTGTTTTATTTATGGCTCATTTCTATTATTAAAGTTTTCATAATTCTCAGCTGATCAGCATTCTGCAGCTTCTCCTCTGAATGTACTATTAGAGCATTATTCAAGTGCAGAATACATTGAAAAAAATCACATTTTTCTGAGGATAAAGCTAATTAATGTCAGTGCTCAGGAATAATGGAACTATGTTTTATGTGCACGGTAGCATCACAGGTTATGGTTTCTTGCTATGCTATCGTTTCCACTGACCTTTGTGTACCTAAAATGTTTTCCTGTGATTCCACAATGCAAACTGACAGGTTTTTTAGATGCTACAATTGGGGGGTGGGGGGGAAACGGGACAAAGGGTAAAATTTTAAAAAGCACCTAAGTGACTTAGGACCCATTTTCAGAAGTAACTTTCCAATGATGCAAGCATTCCTGGTGAGCACATGCAGTGCTGACACAAGTGTGCATGTACCCGAGTGACACACAAATTCTAGTGGCTATACGCAAATGTAACTTGCGTCGACCACAGTTTGTAATGTAGACATGACCTCAGAAACTTATACACCTAAGTCCCACTCCAACTCAACAGAACTTAGGCTCCTCAATCACCGGGGTGCTCTTGAAAATCATACCTAAAATTAAAAGTGCAGATTGACTGAGAGATACCAACAAAGCATCAAGATCACAGGATCATTCTTGTGCCCTGCTGCATCAGGGACAAAAATACAGAATAAGACCCATCAGATTCCTTTGTCTCCCAATGGAGCAATTTGCAGGGGAAAATACAGTGTTGCAGTGATCAATTCCAGAGTGTCCTACTGACTAATCTCTTAACAGCAGCTGACAGCCAGACCTTCTCACGGTGCTGGGTCACCTAATTAAGGACAATGCACTAGGATTAACAAGAATATGTCAGTTACCTAGAAACACACGAATTAGACACAAATAAATGATGCATCTTCGCTGGGGAGGAGTTTTCTCTGGAAAATTTAATGTAGTTTTTTTTTAATTGCACTTTCCATTTAATTAAAAATATCCCTGGCTTTTGGGAAGATGAGCACAGTAAAGGCCAGTCTTTCTAAGGCTAATGGAGGATTTAGGTGACACCACAAGGACAGTAGAGCTTAAATGTTAGGAACTGGATCCCCAAGATGGAACTATATCAAGGGAGTCAAAATGTTGCTCAACAGAGGGCACCTAACAGAGGGCATAAAATAATAAGTCAGATGGCATCTGCATTCCTTTTTAAAGCATGCTGTACTTTATCGTGAGCTGAGCAGCCCAGCTATTTGGATCAAGATGGATCATGGCATGATGAAAGCTGTAGTCTCTGCAGGATGTCCTCATGATTAGCATCTGTGAGCTGCATTTGGAACTCTGTCGGCCATGTTTTCACCAGGGGCTGTATATTGGCTGCCCCTGGATTAGCTTTCAGGGCCACAGTGTTGTTATTAGGAAAAAGAATAATACAATGCTAAGATTAAAGGGACGCTCTCAACTTAATCAAACTTCTGCCTGAAATTTTTTAATGTACCAATGTTACAGATGACACTCCAGATCACTATAAATGAAAGAGATCAAAGAAAAGTGTTATTTCCCCAAACTGTATAAACAGTTTCACCTTTTCTCTCAAGATGGCAAGCCAGTTTTCTCGTTTGTGTGGGTCTTTCCCATAGCAACAGGGGAGAGAAAAAACATTACTATAAAACAGAGGAGCATGCTGGTAAAGGCCTCAAAAGTTGGCAGGGGGAATCATGGGCAGATGTAGAACCAAAAACTACATTTAACTCATCTCTGGAAAACGACAAGATTTCAAGTTGCTAGTCTCTGGAAATCCTGTCCTTATTTCCATTTCCTTCAAAATATGTTATATCGGTGCCAGCAGTACATAACATCAATGTTATTATTACACCGGGGGGTGGGATGCACATCTCTAGAGCTTTCTGATGGTGGTCATTAAAAAGTTGCAGAATCCCTCTCATTTATTATTTTGTAATTTATTAACCATGTCCAGTGAATATTGTAATTCACATCTGTGACTACAGCCCATTGAATAACAAGGATTACGCTCTGTATCACTCTAGTGCAATGCAATAGGCAATAATTGTTGCTTTCCTGTAAATATCTGTTAGTAATTTAATAGATTAATAACTAATTAATGGCAATTTTCAAGAGTATAAATGCCTTGAGAATTTCTAGTGACACAAATCGGGTTACATAGAGAGTTTACTCAACAAAGTTATATAAATTATATACACATACACACACAATTATAGATATATACATTAGGTACATATATAGTTGTGTGTATATATATGAAGCTGTGTAAGTACATCGTCTGATCTGTCACCACAAACTCTCTTTGCAATACACACACACTCTACATATGTGAAAAAGGGCCTTAAATACCCTGCAGCTCTGTGCTATGGGGGTTTGGAGTGAAGATGCGAATATTCAGTCTGTTTCAGAAGAGCAGTCTGATGGCACCAACACAGGGCTTCCTAAAATGGCCTGTTCCTTTGGTTGTTTGAGGGGCGGAAAGACAGATGGAACCATTGTTCTCTGGGTGAGCTGACTCTATCACCATGGATTCTGCAATTTCATGCCATACTTTCTATCGGTACCTGGAAAGTCTTGTTAGAAAATTAACTGAAAAGTAGGAGAAAGATGATGTTCCCATTTGTTTTTCCTCCACAATTCTCTTCGTTTTTTCCCTTCTCCCTCTGTCTTTTAATGGCTGATGCAGATGTTTAACAGTGTCCCAGGTGGAAAAGACACAAGAATCCCTTTAGGATAATAATACAAAAATAATATTTTTACATTTCTATAGACCCTTTCATGAGAGGATCTCAAAGCCCTTGATAGAAATGGGTATGTATTATTAGCCCCACGTTAAAGACACGGAAACAGTGCAACAGCCAAATGACTTCACCAAAACAAGATATAATCCACACTGCTTCCTTCTCTAACCATTAGGCAATGCATTCCCCCCAGGGACAGGAATTACAAGAGAAAAGTGATTGCAGTCACCCTGATTTCTAGAAAGCCCAAAGGCGCTGTTTGGGCAGCCCTAG
This sequence comes from Gopherus evgoodei, assembly GCF_007399415.2. Classification (NCBI taxonomy): domain Eukaryota; kingdom Metazoa; phylum Chordata; order Testudines; family Testudinidae; genus Gopherus; species Gopherus evgoodei. The sequence goes on from NC_044338.1 coordinate 10,142,480, forward strand.
GTGGGCAGCCCTAGGAGAGATGTAAATTTACTGATTCATTTTTTGTTTTAAATATGAAACTGGGTCCAAAAAGAGCCAGAGAAAAATTTCACTGACATCTTTTTTACACAAGCATTTGTTTCTCGGAACAAGGCATTAGAAGGAAGGTGAACAATGGATCTGGGAAAGGTAGTAACTCATGCCTGTATCATTGCACCTGTAAAATCCCAAAGGCTGACTTTTAAAATGCCTGTGATGTGATAGTTGTGAATGTTTAGACCGTTTATTCGGGATTAATTTGGCATTTCTGGGTACATACGTTCAGTACACTCAGGTGTATATAAGTACAATACATGCAGTGCAAAATTGCAATTGAACTAATTCACTGAGACTCCAGTTATGGAACAGCGTCCCTTTAATCTTAGTATCCCTTACTAACCCATCACAAAGTGCACAATGCCCATTCCATTCAGTCCCCTGGAGGAAAAAGCTATGGAAGAGAAGCACTTGGCTTGGAAACCTTCTTGGTAGTTAGTCCTTCCTCCATTTGTATGTTAACATCTATTCCCATTGGCAGTCACCACAAGATCTGTGATCTGTACCACGCTATTTAAGGAAACAAGAGATCTGTTTGGGCAGTGACCTTAATCTGCTCACTCAATTAGTGAAAAGTGTCAGGTCCGGAACATCAGGTGGCTTATGTAAACTAAGAGACGGGGTCAACGTGCTGTATGTGCCGCAGCCCTGTTCCGGAGTGCAATTATATCACATAACACATTATACATTGTTTCGACAAACTGCCACGCTGGAGAACATTTTAACACCCTGGTTCTCCACCTTCTCATGACACTTCTGTGACTCCAAGAACCGAAGCAGCTGTTTCAGTCTCCGTGTGGCCAGGCTTAGTCTCATGTCACAGAGTTGTAACAGGAAATCTAAGATTGAAAAGCAAAGGCCAACGATAATATTTTACTTATGAGTGAGTCCCAATGGAAGGTGACGGCCTGGGTAAACCCCGGGGGCTGGTGGACAATAATGGAAGGCGACCTCCTCAAACGACAGCCCTGGGCACCAAAGTCCTTTCTCTAGACACAGAAAAGGTACAGCACCAGCAGCGCAAGCTTCCTCCACTCAGCCCCGCTAATGAGCCTCCATCCTGACCTGAAGAGACCACTTCTACTAGTATTACTATCACAATGCCTATGAGCATTAATCACGGACCCAGACCCCTACTGCGCGAGGTGCTGTGCAAACACAGAACAAAAAGCGACTGCCTGCCCTAAAAAGCTGACAATAGATCAAGAGAGGCAGCTCAGCCTCCAGGATCCATTTGATCCTTGTTCTGCCTGCTGAGACTGCCAGCAAGGGGTCACTTAGATCTACCCATGGTAGATTTCTTTGGTACCCACTGGTTGCTGGCCTGGCACCATCAATCTCATTTCCCCATGGCCACCAAAACAAAACCATCAGATGGTCACTGCAGAGCTGAGCCAGATTCAAAACCGTTCACCCAGGAGCGAAAGGCTCTGTAGCCTGCTGCCCAGCCCTCTATACAACCTGAAAAAAATACCCCCCCCAACAAAAAAGAAACAAAACAGCTATTTTGTTGGACAACTTAAGAGTCTGCATGGCCATTGTCACTCTCTGCATTCAAATCCCTCCTGAAGACTCACTTCTAATGTGATGCCTGCAAAGAACTAACGACCTAATCACGACAAGGTTGGCAAGAGGGGATAACTGCTATATAGCTAATAGAAAATAAAGCCTGTGTGTTATCACGGCCTGGCCAATGATCATCTTGGTTGCTTGAATTCTCTTTCCCTCTAGGCTTTCTCTGCAGTTTTTAAGATCACAAGCACTTTGGAGCAGGGATTGCACTTTCCTTCGTGTTTGCACAGTTCCAAGCACATTGTGCGTGCTACCTGATACAAGCTAGACATAAATAGCAATAATAAACACCTGCAGCCTGGGACAATGGTAGGCATCACAACCTCGACAATGGCTCTCTAACTTGCTTATGTGATAATGGTTTGACAGGCATAGACTTTTTAACATTTAAAACAGATAAAAGAAAACTAATTTTTAAAACCCTGTTTCCATTTTGTGACCTCATGTGTGTCAGAAAACCGCCATCTCCCATGGTTAAGCTAACGTACACATCGATCATCCATCCAACAGGAGACAAACACTGGGGCTGGATTTTTAAAAAGAGCAGGATCATGTTATGCTACAGATCACACTGTCTTTTGCAGTCAAACATGCTAACAGAAAAGTCATCCGTTGGCTGCTGCAGCCCTCCAGAAGGAATCTTTCGTTGTGTCAAGAATTCCACGACTGGCAAAGGCTGCTGTACGTGTGGGTTGGAACTTTTCATTGTTCCGTGGCTGCTTTTGGACCCAGTCAGGCACTGGCCACTGCTCAGGCTAGGATGCCAATAAATGTATCAACTGTTTGATACAGTATGGAAATCCTACATTTCTTCGGGTTAATGAATATGCGAGTTACTCAAAGGGAAGGCAACTATTGTCAAATGTAACAATGGCAGGAAGTTGAAGATAGACATATTCAGACTGGAAATAAGGTGTACATTTTTAACGAGAGGAGTACTTAACCACAGAAACAATTTGCCAAGGATTGTGGTAGATTCTCTAACAGTGACAATTTTTAAATCAAAACCATATTGCAAGATTTCTCATAAATCCTGACTTGCTCCCACTGAAGTCAGCGGCAGAAGAGTAGAATCCCTCCGGACAATACGATGGTGGCGCAGATCTGAACATCTTTGGACCCAGGCATGAAAGATGCCGAGTGCCCCCAGCACCAATGGACTGAAAGCCCGCACGGGATTGGCCCTTTAAACTCTAGGGCTCAGATGCTCCACCGATGTAAACTGGGATAGCACCACTGAAGTCAACGGAGCCACGCTGATTTACATGAGATGAGAAACTGGTCACAGAAGCTAAATCCTGCATTTCTTGTGAACTCCAAAACTCCCATTGACTCCAGCCCCTATATCTCACCTCCCATCTATATCATACTTTTAACACAGGGTTACAAACTGCTGCTCCACATAAATTTATCAGTGAGTTAAAAAAAAAAAAAGTCAGTTTCTCCTCTTTCTGACACCTGCAGATTACAAAATACCCTAGTGCATGAGCACAGCCTGTTGCTGCTGGAAGCCTTTATTCTGTGTAGTGAAATTCAGGCTAATTAGATGAGATGGAAACAACGGATCAGGTCAGGTAAACAACATGAATAGGCAGCACTTGGCACGTGAATGCTGGCCACATGAAGGAGGAATCCTCCGAACAGAGGCAGGCTCTGATCAGGCAAGTTTTATAAGAGGTCATTTCTCTAGTAATCGGCATAAAGGAACGAACGGGGTTATGTTTGTACTTTCAAAAGGTGGAGAAAGAAAAAAATGTAGTAATCAGATTGGACACCAAAGCTCATTTTCGGGCATTTTGATCAGTAATTCAGCTGTTGTGGCACTTGAGTTTAATGAGCTCAGTTCATTATAGAAGAACAATAGAGGGTAAGGTCAAATCTAGACATGGTGCAACTGGGGTTCACTGTGTATACTACTCCAGGGATGAACATGGGTCGCAGCGTTCGTCAAACACTGGGGGATTTTCTGTTATAGGGCCTGATCCAGCTCTCACTGAAGTCAGCGACAAAACTTCCATTTACTTCAATGATGCAGGACCAAGCTCATGGTGCAGTGTGAATTTCACCCCTGTGCATGACTACGTACCGTTTAAGGACTAGTCTGAGCGTTTCCGTGGGATGTAAAGTGGTGTACAGGCTTTGTTCTGATCCTCTGCACATGCAGGATGAATCCCTTATAGAGCACCACTGTATCCAGGCTCTGATTAAGTGGTACTAACTGCAACTTAAAACAAACAAGAGTTGTTGTGATATCAACTGGAAAACTCAGAACTAAGCTATGGGGCTTTCAGCAAATTCATTTACCACTAAGCAAAAAGATCCCTCATGTCATCTCATGACAATGGTGTATCCCCAGCCCTCTCCTCTACAGGATCAGCCAAAAGACTGAGGACTAACATTTCTTAGCTGTGCTAATTTGACATCATTTGGATTATATTTGTACTGATTTGCCCTCAGGTAGTCAGTTTCGCTGCTGCTTACTAATGTGGATGGGCAGGGCCAGCTTCGGACTGTGCAGGGCCCGATTTGAAAGAGCTGCCGCGGAAATGCCGCTGAAGACAGCAGCAGCAATCGAACTGTCGCAGAAGATAGCAGTGGCAATTCAGCGGCAGCTCAATCGGTTGCCGCCGTTTCAGATGGCACTTCGATGGAGGGTCCTTCCTTGGCAGCAGTTGTCTTCTGGAGCCTTACCTTGCAAGGCCCCTCTTCCGGACACTGCAGGGCCCTCTGAGGCGCGGGGCCCGATTCACGGGAATCGAAGGAATCGGCCTAAAGCTGGCCCTATGGACGGGTAACTTGCAGTAATAATTTGTTCACCTAAAGTGATGCAAGTAATTTTTTCCACTTTAAATTTATGAGAGAGGTTAGGCTGGAATTAACTGAAATCTCAGGACAAAAGTAAAAAACTAAAAGTACTTGATAAGAAGCAGCATTCTGATCATTACCAATTAACCTGGACAAACTGATCCATGAGCAATCTTCTACCCCTTGTAGCAAGTTGGGAATCCTATCTTTATATATTATTTGTACTACAGTAGCATTGAGAGGCCCCCACAAGATGAGGCCACCACTGTACAAATGAATAGTAATAGATAGGCCCTCTCCTGAAGAACTTAGAATCTAAATAGAAAAGACAAAGGGGAAACCAAAACACAAAGCGATGAAGCAACTTGCCTAACTTCACACAAAAGTCAGTGGTAGTGCTGGGATCAGAACCAACACCTCCTGAGTCACAGTTCAGGGCCTTATACACTGGACCAGAATCTGAACAAGACCCAGCCTTTACCGAAGGATTATTTCTATCGTCAGTCATCTGATGGATCAAGCAACTGATCCTTCATTTTGATAATGAATATAAATTATGAACTTTCTTCCTTGCTTTAACTTCGAAGTGCTTGCATATGATAAGCGATTGTAATCTTGCTTTGGACAGTCATGACTTAGTCATAAGGTGAGCTGAGGTGTTCTGTGATTTGAAGTTTGTTTGGGTTTTTTTTAAATGAAGAAGCTTGTACTTGTAATTGGATGAGGAAGTCAGATACTCTTCCCTAGGAATGAACAACACACTAGATTCATTCGGGAATCTAAAAAGATTCCAACTAGCTCAATTCAATTATACTTCCATTTTTTGTGTGACTTCAGCTCCTGTGAAAGGAGTCAGATTGATAGCCATGGAAACTGCAGTTCATTACCTTGTTCAGACACGTGTGCACTTGTCTACACTGCAAAAAAACACAGTCTTAACTTGGCTTAAAATAGCAGTGAAGACAAAGAAACATGGCTAGCCAGAGTTAAAACTTATAGGGGAGTCTGGAGCAGCAACAGATTCACATGGCTATAATGTGGCCACGATATCATGTAGAATGGATTTCCATCTCAAACGATCCCTGGCAAGTTGTCTCCCTTCATCAACAGTCAGTATGAGAGGATACAGGCTTAAATCCTCCAAAATTGCATCTTCCCACCTCATTTGTGGGCGGCCTTGTACTCTTACTTCCTTTGACTTCAGCTCTGTAAACCTTTTGTAGAACTACTCTACCTTCTTCTACACGCTGGACATGATGCCACCATTGCAGTCATTGTCTTCTTTGGTTATTGAACCTCCTGCTGTCAGTTATCTACCCAGATAGACAAAACTGTTCATCCACTTGATGTCATTGCCATCATCCTCAGGCACTCCATACTGATATAGCAGTAACCACTGTGCTGATTGGAAAACAGCTGCAAAGTCTACAAACATGGTAACTTCCTTGTGTTGCTCTAGTTGTTTTTCCACTGCATTCCACAAGGTACATATAGCATGGATAGACTAACCTCTATGGAAACCACATTGGTTCTCTCTCATTTTATGGTTGAGACAATATTTCAGTTGGTTCAGTAATATGAACTCAGGCTGCTAACCCAAGCTAAAAAGCTAAGCTGCCGTGTGTTCACTGCTATTTTAGACTCGGTACAGAACATCACCTGGGCAGCTGAAGTGCAAGCTCCTCCCACAAAACTCTGCCAATGTATCTCAACCAGGATTTGGAGGAACTAATGCTAGGGTGAGAGGTTATTTCAGGGTCTATATCCATGTAATGCTTGGCTTCTCAGAGCCAGTTATTCCCGCTGAAGGCGTGTGGGTTTTATGATGTGCTCTCTTGGCCCCGGGGAATAGGACTGAGAGGACATTTCATAAAAACAAAACAAAGGTTATTTTAATTTTATTTTGGAAAGGGGAAAAAATACCTCTCTAGTCAGCTGGTTTGGAGCAGTTCTATTGAATCAGGCCCTTACTGTGACGAGTGCTTTCTTAGTAAATCATTCATACAACTCCCCAAACATCTATGGCTACAACCAAAATCACATTGAATAAAAGTCGACTTCTGAAACAAAAATCCAACCGATGATCATATGGATGCCTAGGAGGCAAATTCTGTGCCAGCTTAGTCCCCGTACAAGCCCATTGACTTCACTGGGTATAACTCAGGACAGAATTTAACTCCTGACTTTCCATCTGTCCCAAGGCACAAATAACTCTTACCCTTCTCCCCTTTGCTCCTTCTCATGCCAAATATAGCTGATAGATCACAGTTTGATATATTTCATTATTTTCCATCTGTTTGATGGCTACTCTATACAAAAGCAGGAACAGGAAGCAGGGCTGGCAGACATCTTTTGTGAATAATAAACTAAGCCAACACCCCCTAACCGTAAACATTCCCGTGGTTTGCCTGAGCCTTAATATTTGTCTGTTTTATGCCTTTTACAGCACCCACCAGCATAGTAGCTAAGCTGGTAATTTAGATCTGCATGTCTTTGTCCATTACAGCCTTCACAATGGGATTCTGCCTCTGTAGGCTCTGGGAAGTTCAGCTTGGTCTTATTTTTTGTAAGCAGGTTGTTATTTAGTTGGCATTGGACTTTGGGTGGAGTGGGAAAGCTTTGGCAAATAAACAGGGCTTGCAGTGGGCTCTGAAACCTGTCAGGCTTTGACTCAGTCTGTAGCCACTGATCAGTTTGATTCTGACTGTCTTGATGCCCTCGTGTTACCCGGTGAGCTAATCACTTGGATCTTGTTTTAAACTAACACATAGTAGAAAATAACCTCTGCACCTGGAAAGTGTTCAGAGATGATGGTGATGAGCATGGTCTGAGAACACAAATAGAAGAGAAACATAGCCTTGCTTAAGGGCCTCATATATATCCCACCTAAGATGCTTACAGGCTTCCTGGAGGGGTAGGGGCAGGAGGGAAATCCTTCAAACTCAAAAGATGCTCAGAAACAAAACTCCTATCTGAGTTAGAGTCTTGGCTATGCTTTGCCTCCTCTCTATCCTCCACTTATAATGTATATGCTTATTGGCCAGTAAGGCAGGGCCCTATTCAGCATAGCTAGAGACAGGCTCAATTCCACATCTCTGAGGTTCCCCAGTTTTTTGAAAGAAGGGAGCTTACTCCCCTGAGCTCTGAGTGGGCTTCACTGCACTTAGGATGAGGATCTGGCCCACCGTTTCGACCAAAAGAATATGCTAAATAAACAATACTCATACTTCCTTCAAAGCACCTTTTCTCACAGCACCTCAAGGCATTTTACATATACTGAACCTCAAAACACCTGTATGAGTTAAGAATTGTTACCCATATTTTACATCAGAGTGGTTAAGTGGCTTGCACAACAAATGCGTGACAGAGCCTGGGTTATAACACAAGACTCCTAAGGCCCGGTCAGCTGCTCTAACCAACAGGACACAGTCCCTCCTACTTAAAGCACTGGAGCAAGGAGCTTTGCAGAACAACTGCTACATTGCCTGGAGGTTTACTTTAAAAGAGTATTAACTTCCAACTGCATTCAGGCTAATTTCTTTGCGCAATAATTTGTTTAATTGTAGAAATCCTCATTTGCTGTTGCAGATCACAAACCCAACTTGGAGGATAAATTAAAAGGACAGCTACATGGGACGTTCAGAATTTCACTGTCTGATTTATCTGATGTGACGCAGACACAAATATTTAAATCCAAGCAAGGAAACAAACAGGCTCATTTGCAAGAAGTTCCAGCTGGAACGAAAGGGGGGAAAAGTCTTTTGCCAGAAAAGATGCTCCAGAATTAGCACGACGCTTCCTGAGGGCACACAGCATCAGCTAACTGCAGCTTCAGAGTTGGCAAGGCTTACTTGTTTTGAAGGGGATTAATTTTATCGTAAGTTTTCTTTATGGGGAGTGGGGCATGAGAAGTCCTTCACTCTTGTGCTGAACTATTTTGCTGTGTCAAGACTTCTTAACTCTCCCTTGCACAAATCCTGTGCCACAATGGAGAGTAACAGGTGTCAAATCTGTTAATGAAGTGCTGGGATTCTGAGTGCTTCCTGTGGTACTCAGGACCATAAGAATGGCCCTACTGGGTCAGACTAAAGGTCTATCTAGCCCAGTATCCTGTCAACCGCCAGTGCCAGGTGCTCCAGCCCCCGAGGGAATGAACACAACAGGTAATCATCCAGCGATCCATCTCCTGTCGCTCATTCCCAGCTTCTGGCAAACAGGAAGAAGGAGAGGAGAGCTGGTAGGGGAAGGGGAGTAGAGGAAAAGAGGAAGGGAATTTCTGACAGACTCAGACAGCATTAGGTAAATTCACTGTTTGTACCAGATATGTAGGTACATTCACTCAAGCTATGTCTTCACTGCAAAAAACGAGGTGTATTTTTGGCTTGAGACAGCTAACTCCATGTAAAATCCTAGTTGAGACGAGGCACAGGTAGTTTTTATAGTTGGGCTCAACCCTACACTGGAGTCTAATTTTTACCTTGATGTAGGTAACTGAAGTAAAAACTCCACTGTGATTTTTACAGCAAGATTGTTATCTTGATGTAAAGACAAACCTCTTTTTTTGCAGTAAAAGCACAGCCTACATGTAACAGGCTGCCACTTCACCCTTCATAATTCTGTGGATCCCACGCTGTATTTTTTGAGGGGGTGTTAAACTTTGAAAAAAAATGGTTGCAAACAATAATTATGCATAGATACCTGGCAAAAAGCCAAGAGGGTGGGCAAAGGGGCTTGCGGGGAACATATATTCCTGATTGTACATTTGACATTGAAAGCACTACCTAGGGTGACCAGATGTCCTGATTTTATAGGGACAGTCCTGATATTTGGTGCCTATTACCCTGCACCCCGATTTTTCAGACTTTCCATCTGGTCACCCTAGCACTACCGAATGGGGCGTTTCGGGGATGCTGTGGGATTGAAGGTGGCCCCACATTTAGGTTCCGGGGCTTTTCAAATCCAAACGCCACCGGTATTTCATTTGTAAGTAACCCTGGCGCCTCTGAAACCCTCACCCTGCCCTGCTGCCTTCCGGCAGGACCCGGACTTAAAGTGAAACTGACGCGTTTCTTTTCCTTACGAAAAGTGAAAGCTACAGCGGGGTTTGAAGGGTCGCTTTATTACCCCTTCCTTAATTCTGATTATTATTCAGTCAGATTCTGCAGAGAGCTGCGTCCCCCCTCTCAGTGCCCGACCCCAAGGACCCCGCTCTCCCGGGGGCCCCTTCCCTGCATTACAACCCCCCCGCCCCCCGCCGCAGGGCAGCCCCGGGCGGCTCGGCAGCTCCGCGCAGCCCGCCCCGCCGGTGACGTCCGCGGGCGTTCGCCATGTGCTCGCTGCACACGTGGCTGCTGGGGGAGGGGAAGGAGGAGGGCGGGCTGGTGCGGTCACCGCGACCTTCACCGCCATCAGGCAGGCGCTGCACCCCGGGGTGCGTGCACTGCACACAGCCTGGCTCCGCCTCCCCTCCCCGGCCGGCCGGCATTGGCCGCCCTGCAGACTGGCAGGCGTTTACACGCCCCGATCCAACAGCTCTGACTCCGAAATGCTACCCCTACAGCTCCCTCGCTGTGTGTGTCTGTGCGGGCTCCCGGCTAAGGCACGAACCTGGGCCTGGGGAGAGCTGGGGGCCACTCTTTGCAGCCCCCCCCCACCACTAGGTCATTCAACTGAACCCCTGACATCCAAGAATCAACCCGAGATTTGATCTAATCCATCTGCTCCAAACTGCTCTGCCACACTCCCAGGGATAGTGGGGAGAGACAAAAGGGAGGTGGGTATAAAACTGATGTGTGCATTTATAGAAGAATAGCGGAAAGGGGGGTGTTCTGTCAAGCAGGAGGATGGGATGATGTGGCCTACTCAGGCCACATTAAAAGGGACGTGTATTGATTCACCAGGACAGCACACCAGAGGCAGCACTGGATCATCCCGCTAGCATTGTAACCTGCCCCGGTTGGGATGGGGGCGTGATATTATCTTGAAGGATCCCAAAAAGATTTACAGAGAGAATCAAGCATTGTGGCCCATCTCTGAGCTACTTAGCAGGCCACAGAAACACTCCAGAGCCATTTAGGAGAGGAAGTCAAAACTGTAGCCTGCTGAAACTGAAGAAGTTGTGCATCTACCTCCCTCACACGATGGTAGGCCCCTGATGTATGCATCAAGAATAACAGAGTTGAAATTCAATCAGCAGGTGGTAGGAGGAATTTTACAACAGGACAGTCATGGGGATTTTGGGAGGGGAAGTCACCCTGATCGCACTTCTCTGCGCTTTTTTATGAAAAAGGCCTTCGGATCTTTAATGCCTACAACTTGCTGGGGCCTCGGTTCATCCTCACTCTAAAGGCCTGGCCAGCAGTTCCCTGACACCATGCTGGAATTTGGGTTCACTATTGACTCAGCGTGAAAAAAGTGCCATCTGCTGAATCACCAATATGACTTCTCACAGCACCGAAGTGATCTTGGGGTTTTCCCTCCAAGTACTGTTCTGGCTTGACCTGGTTTAGCTTGTGAGATCTGCCAGGATCATAGCATGAGGTCCTAGTGTGTGGGGAGTCATACAATACAAATTAGCAGTACTATTCCTGTCTCAGCCTCCAAGCCCAGCAGAAGACTCAGACGTGGCTATATGTAAACAACCCAGTGTTGCCTATACTGGGAAGAACAGGCCACTGCACTGGTGTTCAGAGGTAATAATCAAAGTGGGGGGACCTGTAATGATTCCCCTTCTGCAGCAAATTCATCAATGCATAAGCAGGTGTTGCTCTGCTATTGCCCAACAGAATCACACACACTTATGACAACTTCAAATTGGGTCCACTTATAATGAATCAACTCCACACACTGTCTGCTTAGTGCAAACACCAATTAATTAGCTTCACTTCCTCATCGCCCTGGGTAGGGCTAGCAGGCGCAGCCCTACCCAGGAATGGGAAGAAATGTATTACTAACTACTGTGATGTTTCAGAGGCAGGATTGTTGGGGTATCTTTCTGCTCTACTGGTCTCGTCTTGGGGACTGAAATGGCAGGAAGAAAGAGATGTAAGGGCTACCAGAGACTGTACTGACTTTTTTTGGTATGTGTGGGAGGAAGCATATTATTTCCCTCAGTGCCCAAAATGTGACTATATTAAATCTTTTATATAAGGATAGACAGACTGTCAGCTTCCAACTAGCCCTGCTGAATCCATCCACGGTAACACATTTTCTTATGACCAGCATGGCAAGATCTAAATTGGTAGTGACATATGAATCTGACTGTAGAGGTGTTTTTCAAAAGGAAAGCACAAAATTGCCCATCTTCCACTTCTTACCACAAAACTTCAAAATATCTTCTAGAAATGATTCGCCAGACAATAAGAGCAGCCTAACCAGTCCTGTTAGCAACAGGACTGCATTGATGAAATTGCAATGGCAATCATGCTTGGCCTTCTGGTCCTTATTCCTCAGTCAGGCCGAAATGCTGTCCTTTTGCACAAACGCAAAGTGCACAGATCCTGTGGGAGTTCGCCTCTCCCCACCTCCCCATCACAATGCTACAACAATCCACAAAAGCATCTACAAGCACTGTGCACCCACTGTCTAGATGCACCTGCCCCCAGCCCTGTCCCCTGGCCTGCGTTACCGCCAACATAGTCCCCACGATGCAAAGCTCCACAGTGGGCAGACGGGTAGACATCCACACCCCATAACCTTCCTAATCTTGCACAGTGAAACTGAAACAGTTCAGTTACCTGTAGGGCCACATGTGAGCAGAGCACAGGCAGGACAGGATCCGGACAATCCTCCACTGACATCAATGGCCTAACTGTTTTGATGGGAAAAGTCCAGAGCCCTCATTCTCTGGACTAGTCAAAGCCTTGTTCAGATGGGTTTGTGAAGATCTTCATGCCAATCTCTGACACCAGTGCATTGCTCTTTTGAGAGGAAATCACCCCCGCTTTGTTTCTTAGTGCTCTCTCTTATTGTGAACCTTGGGATTATGGGGACAGAAGCTACCCTGAGCTTACCCACTGCATTTGGATTCATACACATTGCAATCCAGGCTATCTCCTACAGAAGGTTCACCGAGGGTGCTGCAAAATGCCATTATGAGGTTAACACAGATACTGTGGGCTGGCTGAAACACTGGATATATTCCAGAGACAAGATTGAAACTGGAGAGGCTTCAAATATTGCTGCCCCCCCCCATTTAACAACTCTTCACACCTGGCTTGGTCAGCTGCGCAGTTATGTTTTCATTCCCCACGCTGCACATTTCTCCAAGTCTGGCTGAAACATACCAAGGACTTCACTAGACGAAAGCTGATGAGATCACTCTTGGATCAGAAGGGGAAGAGGAAGCTGCTGCGTTGTTTTCTTACCCGTTCGCCTTCTCTTTTTTCTTTGCTTATAACTTCCAAGACAAGAAGTGGCTTTTACACGAGGAAGAAATGAACAGCAGGCACCTGAAAGCTCTGACACCACAATGTGGTCGTTGTGAACTTAACGGAAGGATGAATAGGGATAATTATACAAAGATCTGCTTTAGTTCAGAGCCATTTTTGTAATAGCTGGCATCAAAACAACAACATCAAAATGGCCTGGATTTCTGCATTTGTCATTTGACTGAATGGATAGGTATGCTGCAACGAAAGACTACCTTGACACGCCTTCCAGCTCCAATCGGTGGGTGGTGTACAGATGAGTGCATGGGCAGGTGTTTTTCCCCAAGCCCCCCCAAAACAGTACACAGCTCCCAAGACATTTTTCAAAGGCAACTGGGCAGCTGTAAACCCAGCATCACATTAGTTTCATTTGTCACTCAGGTCTGCACAAATAATGACCAGCCTCCTAAGTCAGGAATGGATGTGCAAAGGGGAGGCACTTCAGAGATAAAACTGAAGCAGATACCACATGGTGGAAACTCATGGGAAGTGCGCTGCTCTTCTGAGTCAACGGCCACATTTTGGACTGTTCTAAACGCAGATTATGCTTCCTAGGCACTTAAGGACATGACCACATATTTCATTAACTGAATGGAAACATTTATCCTCCTCTTACAAACAGCTCCATCATCAGGAAAACATTCTGCTGTAACTAGTGCAAGAGCTTAATTCTTAGCGATTTACAGATCTGATTGCACATTTGTTTACAGTGTGATGCTGCCGTCTGCACTGTTCCTAACCCTCAAAGCATTTTACAGTGAATCTAGACTACAGAGATAGAGAGAACCAATCATTCCCAATGACATCCTCAGGAGAATTTTAAGCTGCATTCCAGAGGCACAGCATAAGAATTCTCCTTGTGAACAGAGTCTGCATGGGGAAAGATCTGCACTTGTATCAATATTCACAGAGCGTCAGCTAACAACGCCAGAGACGTTTCTGTTCGTGACATCGTGACTTCGGACTCGACTCCCAGATGTGAGAGGAGGCGATCAGCTCACTCTGTCTCTGTCAGCGCAGACGGAAGCTCAGCTCCTTACTGACAGCAACCTGCTTTGGAAATTAGACGAAAGGCTCACGACTTTCCCGATGCCCATTAGCTGCAAAACAGCTGTGTCTCCAGAAATGACCTTTCTCGGGAACACAGCTCTGCTCCTTTTGTTTACACAGATTTTAGGTGCTGGTTCCCACTGACATTTGTCTGGCTTCCACACCCCCACTGAAGGCAGCCCTCCTGGCAAAACACAAACAAACCAACAAAAAATTGAGCAAAGATGATAAGAAAGCCGAAGGATGAGTAATGGTCTCATCCTGAGAGTAGGCAAGTAATTGCCCGGCACCTCAATCTCCAAGTGAAGTCACTGGGAGCTGTGGGTGCTCAGCAACTCTGAAAGTCAGCAATAATATACCACATGTATAGATATTTAGGAAATATCTTAAATAACAAAGCTAGTTTTAACTCATGCTTACGGTAACGTTCCAAATCACAGAGTACCGTGTTGGGAATTTCTTTTTAACCACTCTGACAAACATTAAAGAAGGAAAAGGTGTTTGGTTATCTGCAGAGCAATGCATATGAACAAGGCTTCCGGCCTTCACCACTGACAGTGCCACACTTAGTTATGGATAATCATTAAAAACTTGTGCAACAATTTCAACAAGAGTCAGGCCTCCTTACACAAGGGCTGACTTTTATCCTTAATCTCTCACTGACAACTCCTGCATCACAACCACTCATAGCTTCCAGGCCCGTAGCTCACGATTCCTGCCATAGAGCATATCATATATTCAGCACAGCCCTGTTTTCCCCACAAATTGTAGAGAAATTCAAAACCGTCACAAAAACTACTAGTGTTTTAGGTACCCAAGGAGAAAAATGCAAGAGAGGAGCAGAGAACCAGCGCCTGGGTTATATACCACTTACGTCCCCTTTTAAGCCCCCTAAAATCAGGTTTAAGTGCTGCACAATCCTCTGGGTGGCCCACTGCGCCAGAGTGAAATATGATCCAAACTGGATTGCTCTCAGGGGCATGAATGACCTTTGGTTAACTAGGAGTTTCTGACAACAGGCGTTTGGATTACACAAAGTAGTCCTAGCAGATCCAAAGATGCTGAAAATTTTGCAAGTTATGAATGACAACTATATGTTAAGGAGATGTTCCCTATTCCTTTTACCTTTGTAACCACTGAAACCAAAAGAATTCAACCAAAGATTAAAACAATAAACTTTAAAAAACGTAATACTGGATTTTTGCTCCATAAAGTAAAGCATTATCCAATCAGCAGGCCATACCTGGATGTATCGCAAGGCACTCCTTAGAACGCTGAGGTTTGAGGTCTTCTTGTCATCTACATTGGGGATGTTGCGTTTTAACGTCTCAAAGCATTCTTTCAAATGTGCACGTCTGAAGAAACAACAGGAGTCGCACGTCAGTTTGAGGGACCACAAACCAAAAGGGTGATTTGACTGAGGATTAGGACTTAATTTGGGGCCTGATCCAGCAAAGCATTTAAATTGGTGAGTTGCAGTCAGAGGGATTACTTACACTCTTAAAACTGAGCCAGCGTAGTCCAGTGGATAGGTTACTGGACGGGAGCATATGAGACCGGGATGCTATTCCCAATTATGCCAATAAAGTGTTGTGTGGTCTTAGGTCCTGTCAACTCTTTGTGCCTCTGTTTTCCCTCTCACCACTTACCTATTTAGATTGTAAGATCTTTGGGACAGGGATTGTTTCTTACTATTTAGTTGCAGTACAGTGGGGCCCTGATCTCAGGTGAGGCCTCTAGGTACTTCTTTAATACAATGATAAGCAACAATAATAATATGCATGTGCTGATGTGCTTTGCTGGATCAGGGCTTTGCAAGGTTATTGTAATGCAATTAGGTAGTAAGCAAAACATATTAGGAAGCAACAGAGACAAAAGTCAGCTAAAAGGAAGCCGGGTAACATAGGATTAATTAAAATCACTACAAATTTCATTCAAGTCTTTCTAGAAAAACGAGTATTTATAGACTACAAGCAAAAGAAAGGGTGTTACAATAAACAAAAATCTGGCTTTCTACGCACCTGTTCTTCTCCAATTTATTATGTACTTCCCTGGTCCCAACCCTGCAACCCAAACAGAACAAAGATAAACTCAGTGTCAGGGTTAGAACTATGTCCATTCAGCTTGAGCTTGCAGCTGTGTGTGTATCTGAGATATAGGGGGAGATTGCAAAGAACGTTTGAAAAGTGTTCAGAAATCAGACATATTTATAATGTATTATTTGTAAATATAATATAGACCTAGTATATATATGATCTATACTATAGATGTAAATAATATATTATAAACACACACACATATCTCATACACATATGTAATGTATATACTGTATACTAAGTACATATAGGTTCCAGTTAGTATATTAGGTATATACATTAAAGAGGGGACAAGATGCAAAGCTCAGAGGTATTTACTGTAGTGTGAATTTTAGGTATGTATACACCACTAATCACTATAGTATCCAAGCTCTGACAGAGTGTTTGGAGCCAGATTTCAGGCCCATTTCTAATCCATGCCCACCCACCAGTCGGAGTGGGAGTTCTGCAATTATAAACTAAAACATATGCTACTTGGCAGGCCTACTTTAAAGCTTTTTGTTTTCTGCTGCAACTGAAATAATGTAACCAAATATAAATATGAAAAAATATAATCAAGGAAAACAGAATTCTCCAGTCACTGCCCAACAAAGACAGTAAGGGGCCAGGTGCTCCAGATTTGCATAAAAACAGAGAAAAACTTCTTTCAGAATGAATTCACCAATGTCACCTCCACCTCACTACAACTTAGCTCAGGTGTTCAGATTCTATGGTATATTGTCAGACAGGGAGAGAGCTCTAGTATCATCCACAAAGTCTCTACAAAATGATTTACCTTTAATTAAAAATATGCTGAAAGTGGGGTCATTTTTTTAATAAGGGCTAAAACCATTCAATCAATTAAAAATAAATAGCCAAGAGCCGAATAAAATATCTCTCCATATACATGTGTCTGGACAAGCAGCTCTGGAGAGACAACAGCTCTGAAGAGACCATGAGGTGTCTGACCCACATGCATTAAACAGGGTAGCATTTCCAAGGTGGCTTGCTCAGGGTATGGTACACGCTCTTAGATCCCGGCACGCCTGGTATGGAGAGCAAAACTTAATAGTCCTGTTGTCCTGGAAACAAGCATATCATATTTGAAGCCAAACTGTCAAGTGTGTTGCGCACTGTTAGAACCCTCCAGAAATAATGGGTGCAAGTCTGGAGATGGGCTGCTTACAACAAGCAGAGTCCTAGAAACTGACCCAGGGACTGGGGCTTTGGTGATCCATTTTGAAGCAGCACTTTTCCCGTTCCACAAAAACAGAGCTAGTTCTACAAAGAGAAACGAACACTTAGGGCCTGTTCCCAAAAATCAGGCACCCAACTGCTCACTTATTAAGGAAGCGTAATCACTGGAATTGCATAGACCATGGACTTGCATGAACACAAAGGGCCAGTTACGTGTCTGTCTAGCCATCTGTACAAGCAATCTCTTTTTCACAAGCAATCCTGGTAGCAACTGGTATTTTTGATAATCAAGCGGTGAAGATCATAACCTTTCTAGCTGGAATTATAATCATATTTTGAGGAGAAAAACTGCCATCCTCTTCACAGCTTCCCGTTTAGACTCTTTTCTATCCCTGTTCCCAGGAAAGCAGGTAGAGGACAGAAAACTCTGCATCCCCCAAAGACACTATGGATCCTTTAATCTTCTCTCATACCATATAGCCCTCCCCTGCTCTCAGCCATTGTCCTTTGGCTGAGGCGAACAAGATGAGATTCCCCCTTGGCAGAGAGTCAATATCACGCCTCAGTCAGCCCACGGATGGAGGACACTGTTCAGCAATGCCAGGCACCCTCTCTCCACAAATGAGCAGAATTCACAGCCCTCCATTCTTGTTGTTTTGCCAGTCATATCAGAGCAATGCCGAGAACTAATGCAGAGGGGCCTGGAGAGCACAGGAGATAAACAATGGACTATGGAGCTTTGAACCTCTTGACCAGAGGTACAAATCCAGCTCAGTTCGGTAATGAGCAAAAGACAATGCCACTTTTCGTTGCTTGGTACAACCCAGTTCTTGGTGAACAGCCATGCACACCAAAAAGGCCAGCATCACATCTGGCATCCTTGTTTTCAGCAGAGGCATGGAAGGCTGAATGGACAATAGGGACTGAATGCCGTCCCTACCCCTAAAGGTGATCTCTACAGGCCAGGACTGAGACATATTTGCAGGACAGCGTAGGAACAGCATGCAAAGCCTTCACCTCTGCTGTACCTGTTACCTGCTTAAAGCGGGGACTTTAGTTACTGGTTAGATATAATTTTGTCTCAAGAAGGTTCTCCTTTAATTCTTGAACTAAGATACCAACCACAAAGACCTCATCCACCAGAGCTAAACGTAAGCATGTTTGCTCTGTTACTTTCAGCACATCAGAGCCAGGGCATTCCTTCTCTGTGAAGCACGGTGCCCGTGTGCTCACCTTTCATTTAATTTAGAATTTAAAATGATCATTGCACAAAGAAATTATTACGATGATATCTGCATTGGGATACTGTAATGACATGTTTAAACAGAGTTGTTGCTAAGGGGATCCCTGCATGGTTTACCTGGCCATCAGGGACAGGTTTTTTGCCTGAGCACTGTTCCAGATCAGAAAGGTAGTCTAGAGAACTGTTTTATAATGTAGTGTGGGGTCAGACAAAAACCTGTGCTCTGATCAGAGAAAGCCAAGGTAAAATCCCACCACCAACGAATGTATTCAAATGCTCATGGAGTCTGCATGGTTGTGATCTGACTGTGGACAGGGTCAGAGAACCCTCCACAAAGCAGCGATGTCTCGAGTTTGATGCAGTATTCAGAAATCCCATTCCCCTACTCCTCCTCCATTTCCTTTCCCTCACAAGCTCTCCAAAGATCCTACATCGCGGCAACATGACGTATTTGTACAACGGTTTATAAGTTTCTGGGGACTCACCCTCCAGGTCTCTTCTTCTGCTCATTTGGTTTGGCATCTTCTGCCGGGGCCAGCTTAAGAGCATTGAGCTGCTGAGGCGGTGCCTGGTGCTGCTGCAGAGGTTGGTGTGGTTGAGGCTGGGGCTGTATTGGCTGCTGAACCACATGATGCTGAGAGATGGCCAGTACTGGAGCTGCATACTGCGGTAACTGCTTGGGGCTACCTGAAGGGGGCGTAGCAGCCTTGACGTCTGGAAGAAGTGGGCCGGATGGTCTCTGTATAACAGGTGCAATAGATGACACTTCCTTGCTGATGCTGGGAGTGCTTATGAGAGGCTGGTGACGTTGTATGAGCGGAGGGGACAGAGTGGTTTGGGCTGCTTGCTGAGGTGAGCTAGTGACCACGGGGATGGGAATGACTGATATGGGGGGTGCTAGGGGTGGCGGCAGAGGAGGAGGAGGAGCTGGTGCAGGGGGAGAGGCGGGCACTGCTGGGATTTCATTCCTTGGCTCTTCTGGGTGAAAGGCATTGTTAACCCTTTGTACGCTGGCCTTCTTCTGCTCCTGTTCTCCTTCTAGGCGGAGCTTTTCGTGCTTTTCATTTTCTTCTGTAAAAGAAACAAAAAGTGCCAATAGTGAAGGACTTCCCTTTGACACCGTATTTTCCATCTTTAGGTCTCTTTACAAAATTGGTAAGTATCAGTATCCCCCCTCACCCGCTTTTCCTGATGGGGAAACTGAGGCCCAGGGCCATGAAATGGCTTGCCCAGGGCCATGCAGTATGTCAGTGCAGAGTGAGGAATAGAGGTTAGGTCTCTTGATTCCCAGTCCTGCAATCCAGTCATTGGATCATGCTGCTCTCTCCCTACATTTTCCCTTTATTCAAGCACAGATTATTAAAATACAACACAAGCTGCCTTCACAACCAGACCTTCAGCACAAGAAACTGAAGGGACTGCTTGTTAACCCTCAGTTTTTAAGGTCCTGCACACATTCAACAACAAATCAACCAGCCTGCTGTCCCCAGCAGCATTGAGACCAGGCGTTCTGGCAGAAACAGGGTACAAAAAAGAACTAGATAAATTCATGGAGGACAGGTCCATCAATGGCTATTAGCCAAGACGGGCAGGGATGATGTCCCTAGCCTCTGTTTGCCAGCAGCTGGGAATGGGCGACAGGGGATGGATTACTGGATGATTCCCTGTTCTGTTCATTCCCTCTGGGGAGCCTGGCATTGGCCACTGTCAGAAGACAGGATACTGGGCTAGATGGACCTTTGTTTGGTCTAACCCAGTCTGGCCGTTCTTATGTTCTTAAAAGAGACATAGTGCTAGACAATCCTTCCCCTACTGTCTCAAGCAGTGGGACTGCGGATGTCCTGGCCCAATTCCTCCTCCCAAAATTTGACACACAGACACACACACACACACACACGAAGAGTGGGCCCGACTGCCTTTATGGTTACACAGAACTTCCCAGACCAGACAAGACCAACAGATCATAAAGATCTGCATGTTGCCTCGGGTACTGGCCTTATCCCTGGTTCTTCAGAGGATGATAAAAACCCTTTCACAACAGGCCTAGCTACTTGTGTAATAATGTACATATTGGCTGGGCCAGGGAATACCCTTTTGGCCCCCATAGCTATTATCTTATACCCTGAACTAGAGACAGGTCCAAAGCAAAACCTCAGCTCTAAATACCTCTGAACCCTGGTTACAAATCTGGAGTCTTGGCGTTAATAAACATGAAGTGCATTTATTTTAACCCTGTGCCTCCCAGAAGCTTGTTCTTAACATTTCATCATGAGAAAAAAACAAAATAAGGAAACTTAAGAAAAAGGAAGCCTTGGTCCTTGCCTCCCTATGTTGTCACACAATTTTAAATAGGCCCTTTGCACTGAGCTCTCAAAACAGTGCATTTCTAGAGAACCCTTTTCCTGGTATGTTTATCCTCCAGGCTCTATATGCCTATATTCTTCTAGAAAGAAACTGTGTAGCTTAATTTACTGCAGCAGAATTCAATCCACAGCACATCTGGCCAGTTCTTCCTTTTTCATTTATAAACAGGCAAAGGGGCTGCTAAATGTCTTTAAAAGGCCCCCATCCTGCAACTGTTAAAGCTGCAGTGACAAAACTCCTATGGATTTCAATGGGTGCAGAATCAGGCCCAAAGACAGCAGAGACAATGAGGCCATCCAGTATAAAAAAATCATTGCAGCCCCATCTCCCTAAGGACATCCTGTATGTGAGAGACTGGCAAACCCTACAGACTCAGGCATGCCTCTCTTCGAATTCACACAGATGTGATCCAGCACATTCAAAGGCTGAGTTATATCAACAGTGGGCATGTGGTTCAAATTGGTCTGCCTGGGTTGAGTTCAGGACAGAATGGATGTGTTGGGCTGGAGAACCCTCTGATTTACAGCTGTGTGAGGGTGTGATCCAGCAATACTGAAGTCAGTGGCAGGTTGGCCACTGACTTCAATGGGAACTGCATAAAGTCCTCAGTGAGGAGGAATCCAACTGAAACCCACAGACTGATGTGAAACTGTTCAGAGAAGAGAGTAAGGCTCATTAACTACATTTCTTTGCCATTGTGCATTATAGTTGGCCCCGTAACTTAACTTTGACATGCATGTGGCCGTGCGTTTTGACAACACCAGACAAAATGTGTGTGTCCTGACTAGCAAAATAAACCTCATGAAATACATTCCAGGTCTCTGGCTTTCATAGTGCAAATACGGCACAACTGAAATTTATTTATAAAAACAGATGGACATGGAATCTCAACACCTCCCAGCTTTAAATCAAACATCTAGAAAACCAACTCACTCCTTTGAAATGGGCAGATAATCCACTGCCCTCAAGTTTTCAGGAGTGACTGCAGTCACAAATCTGGTCCATTGACTGCATCTGTGTACCAATGACCCCTCCTCCCTCTTAATGATCTACAAATACTTAGGAACCAAGGAATTACCAGGCTGTATCAGAGCAGGGATACATCTAGTCTAGTATCCTGTCTCTGACAGTGGCCAGTACCAAATACTTCAGAGAAAGATGCAAGAAATATCTACAATTGTCAAACACAACTGTCCACAGGAGAAACTAGTGGTTGGCTTGTACTATGAAGCATGAGGCCTTGTGTGTATGTAAGGTGTCTGACTCCGTGAAGATATTTACACTGCACACCAGGACCTCCATGTTTTTACTACTTTCCCCCAAACAGCAGCATCAAAACAGGATGGATATAAAGGAGGTTCGTAATACCAGAAAATGGGGATTTTGAGCAAGTGGAATTTGAGCACTTGCTTATTCTAGCAGGGCTGGCATCTTCACCTCCTGAAGCTAGCCATGATCATCTCTGTACTACAGGAGCAGTGTGGTCCAAGGGAGTGGGCTCCGGACTATGAGTCAGAAAACCTCGGTTCTATGCCTGGCTCTGACACTGATTTGCTGTATGACCTTGGGCAAGATGCTTCTCCCGTCTAGGTCTCTGTTTAGACTGGGACCATCTCTCATTATCTGTGTGTACAGAGTCTACTACAGTGGGTTCCTGCTCTCAGTTGTGGCCTCAAGGGGCTACCACAATATAAATAATACTATGCTATGGATGTAATTCCACCGAAGCATTTAGTTACTGTGGGAGAGCAGAATTTGGCCCTAAGTCAGTAATGAACCCCAAACATCTAATACTGTTCTTCATCCACCATAAAAATCTATACATCACATCACTCGCTTTACTTATAATATAATGCAATTCCTCTATTGTCCACCTGGTCCTTTGATGACTCCTATCCCCGCAGTACATTGGCCAGCACCGTATGTGGGAAGAGTAGTCAAATTAAACAAACAAACAGAAACCCACATCAACCTACATTTAATAGGGGGTTTCCCTTTTGTACGAGAAAACAAACACCACTGATAAAACTATTCCCTTTAGGGAATAACTAAATAAAAGTTAAACAAAACAAAAAATGAAAACCCCAAACCAAGCAATCTTCCAACACACACAGCTAAATAATCCTTTTCACGTACACACAGCTGAAAGCTCAGTTCCACTTCATGGCCGTTTTCCTCTGTTAAAAACAAAAGCTTTTTGCATTAGTTAAGTTGCTTTGTGGGGCAAGTGGGGAAGGAGGTGGGGGAATACAATGTTCTTCCAGATTCTGAAAGAACGCTTGTCCCGTTCCAACATGCATGCGCGCTGTAGGACATGATACAGGATATTTCCTCCCACCAACCCACTCACAGAAAAGTATTCAGGCCCAATTCTGCGTTCAGATAAACTGGCACAGACCTGCTTAGAATCAACCAGGTTTGCCACAGAGAGAAAGCAGACTTTGGCCCAGTGCATGTCAGGGAGGGGATACAAAATTCAGCAGGAAGAGTATCTGCAGCAGGAAGTGTAAAATATGCAAAGAGCAAATTCCAGCTGAGGGCAGCTCAGCATGGTTCCTACTGGCTCAGGCAGAGGAGGGAAAGAAGCCTCCCTTTTACTCCTCTATTACAGCTGCTGCCTACAAATGTTGAGAATCCTGGTTCATTTCTCAGCAGTAGTTATAAGCAAAGCATAAACCCAACCAGACCACAGCCTGGCCCAAGGACTTGGTGGTTCAGTAGACCTCAGCATCTGGAGCAGGAGTTCTCAGACTGGGGGGCATGACCCCTCTGGGCATAGCAAGGTTATTATGTGGGGGGTCGTGAGCTGTCAGCCTCCACCCCAAGCCCTGCTTCACCTCCACCATTTATAATAGTGCTAAATATAAAAAAGTGGTTTTAATGTATAAGAGGGTTGCACTCAAAGGTTTGCTGTATGAAAGTGGTCACCAGTAGAAAACTTTGAGAACCACTGGTCTAGAAAAACTGAAGGCAGCCTTTGATTCGTGCTCAAAACCTAGGACTAGGTTTCCATCCCTTTCAGTGAGATGGGGGCACTTTGGCTGGAAAGCATGTGAAACTCCACGGCTTGGAAGGCGTTTCACATGTGATCTGGACTCTCCTAAGGTCGCAGAACATTCGTACACAGCATTTGGATTCAGCCTGTTACGGAGAGCAAGGTGATGAAGTTGGGATCTGGGCGTCCTCAAAGCAAGGGGGTGTTTGGCTCAGGGTGCCAACCTTGACTCTGGCTTCCTCTAATATAAGCGATATTGGGAAAATAACATTATCGACATGTTTTTTAAAAAAGGAAGATGTAAGGGCAAAAACCCATCAGCAGAAATCCACTGATGTAAATGGTTTTAAACCTGAGTTACCACCCATTTCAGACTGATTCACTTAAACCAAACAACATTAAGAACAAATAAATAAAAGCCCTTTTGTTTGCAATTCTTTTGCTCCAATTTGCTGCCTGGTTTGCAGCCAGAACCAACAGGATGGCCCTGGCACAGAATGCAAGAGGAAATTCGATCCGGGTGACCTGATGACTAATTGTTTGAGCAGGTATTCCAGCATCAGAGCTGCTGGGCACTTGTGCTCACAGAGGCAAGGAGTATGTCACCAGCACCACACTGGTGCCAGTTTTTACTGCCTGTGATGGATGGAAGGAGAACCTCTAACTAGTTGCAAGAAGTTAAATACTGGTCTGATAAACAGAAACTCCTGGACTTATACAAGTCTGGTCAGGGCTGGTAAATCCTGAAACCAAATTCATTCCTGGGATAACTCAACTGAAGTCAATGATGAATGAATGTCTGTCCTTGCTCCTGGTATTTAAGTCGGGATAAAAATAGTGTAAGACCCCAGAATGCGGCTTGCAGCTGCCCTTGTGTTGTGACCCCAAAGTGAGGACAAAGCTAATCAATGTACAGATCAGTGTTGTTAGTGAAAATCATACAATGAGCAAATTTAATTCATCCAGGAAGATACGAGTGCAGGAAAGCAAGGTTACAGGCACGTACTGCTGCTCAGAAATATTTATGTAAATACATCTGCAAAGCAGGTACAGCCCTCACTCAGGCTCCCGACAAGCTGCCCATCAGGCCTTCGGCATCACAAATGCTGGGCTCCCCTGTGCTACAGGATTCATTTCAAGGATGTTGTAGCCCAAATCTGATACCAGTAGATCAATGACCCGAGTTGTTTACAAACACAAAGGACCTGAACTGGCATCTGCTCCTGAAAATGCAAAAGGGAAAATTGTGCCTAAGACACCTCTCTTAATCACACCCGATATACCTCTGGGAAGCAGATTCCATGGGATGGAAACAGTGCTTGTAGATGCATCAAACCACAGGGAACAGACTTCCTTCTCAGTTTTATACCTGTGCCTAACTGGTGAGGCCTCAGCTGGGGTATTGTGTCCAGCTCTGGATACCACACTTTAAGAAAGTGATGAGCAAATTGGAAAAAATCCAGAAGAGAGCAACAAAAATGATAAGAGACTTAGAAAACATGACCTGTGAGGAAAGGTTGAAAGAAATAGGCATGTTTAGTTTAGAGATAACAGTCTTCAAATATGTAAAACATTGTTATAAAGAACTTGGTGAACAATCATTCTCCATGTCCACGGAGGGTAGGACAAGAAGCAATCAGCTTGGTTTGCAGCAAGGGAGAGTCAGGTTAGATATTAGGAAAACTTACTAACTTTAAGGAGAGTTAAGCACTGGTTACCTAGGGAGGTTGTGGATACCCCATCATTGGAGATTTTTAACAACAGGTCAGACAAACACTTCTCTGCCTCAATGTGAGACTAGATGACCTCTTGAACTCCC
This sequence comes from Gopherus evgoodei, assembly GCF_007399415.2. Taxonomy (NCBI): domain Eukaryota; kingdom Metazoa; phylum Chordata; order Testudines; family Testudinidae; genus Gopherus; species Gopherus evgoodei. The sequence continues at coordinate 10,168,104 of NC_044338.1, forward strand.
TTCCAGCCCTACATTTCTATGATTTTAAGTCCATCTAAGAGCTTTTTAGTAGTCTGTATGACATAACTTGGGTGGTCTCAAGCAAGTTTTTTCCATCTACTTCATATGCCCTGATATAGAAGCAAATGGCATACTATATATCAGATATCTACAGTCATACACACATATAAAGGGCCACTTACATATTAGTTCACCTACAAGCCAGTACATGATCTCATACAAATCCAACATGTAGGACACACGTGATGTCTGTGACATTCATGTACAAGTCACCAGTATTTCTGGCCCACACGGATTGCTGAACGGAGGTCAACATCCCAAAATTCACCCTCGTAACTGTGACCCGCTTTTGACATTCTCAGCAAAGAGAACAAGGTCTGAGTGGACCATGAAAGCAGAACCCCCCTGTGATCCCCAGGGGTCACTCTAGGTCACAAAGGAGGCACACTGGAATAGGGAAACTTTCACTACCACCGCACAAGCTGCCTATGTTCTGTGAATAGATTTCAGTCCCTCGGGCTGAGGATTTTAGTTCAGCTGCCAACCCAACTACAGTGGCTGCACATAATAAAGGAGGAGGACGGCACCGCTAGCAGCAACAGAAACAGACGAGACAGCAAATCACGTCACATGAGGATACAGGAAGCAGCGCCAACATTCTCTGACCAGTGGACTAGTACTAAAGCCTAACTGGTTCAAAGCACACAGCGGCAGGGACTCTAACTCCGTTATCTAATAATCTGCTGGGTTTAAGTCTAACGCCTCCCCTTCGACTGGCCTGGACATTTTCTCAAGCTGCAATTACAAGCACTAGTTCTGCAGACAGAGCTACCCAGGCCTCCTGCTACCACCAGTCAGGAGCAGCCACTGTCAAGAATGCAGAAGTTCACTGAAGGAGCAGGCTGCATGCAGCCTTTTAAGAAAACACATTTTGCAAGACTACAATTTGAAGGATCCCTGCTGTTATTAGTGTTCCTAACTGGACAGACCGTCAGCATTCATAAATCAGGTGTAAAGAGGGCCTGCCTTTGCCAAATCAGTCATCTTATGCTGGAATATTGAGAGAGAACATTCCATAACTCTACATGCAGTTAGTTATGCATTGGGCCTAATTCCCTTGGCGTAAATCAGAAGAACTTCACTGCAGTCAATGCGAAGAGAAGCATGTCCAACATACTGACACATTTCAGTGTATATCTGAACCATCTCATATTTCAGGTAGCTGGGAACACTCGAAAATTACTCTATTAACTTGTATGTGTCACACAGAAGCTCTGACTGATCGCAAGCTGGTTTTACACCAGTGTGATTCAGTGTACTTACTCCCAATTGACACCAGTTTAAAATGGGTTGGGGATCGGTTCCCAGGTGTTTAATTCTTTTTCCTCTACCTCTGAATCATGTAATTTTTGTCTATATACGTGCCTATTGGCTGGAATTTCCAAAAGAATTTAAGAGAATTAGGGCTAGATTTTTAAAGGTAAAATCCCATTGGATGTTAATGTGGGTTGGCTGCCTAACTAAACAGGCCCCTCCATAAAAATGTTAGTAGTGTATATTGAATAACAAGTCAATTAACTGTTTATTAAACACAGGATTCCTTTCCTGGCAGTTTGGTTGCTTCATGAGGTAGGACTGGGGGAAATGGAACAAATAAATCCTGTTAAATTGTGCTAGAAATAGATCTTAGCTCAGCTTTTAAAGACCATCTGTATCGGCGCATTTTGGTCATTTCATGTTTTAGTGCAGCACTAACATAAGCATCTTATGTTACAGCAAACATCACCTATCCCAGCATCGCAAGTGGACTGAAGCAATAAGCAGCTGTATGGAGGACAATGCCATTGAGCTAAAGTTTGCTTATAAATGTTTGGGCAGGACACCGTAGCTACAACCAACTGAGGTCTGAAACGAATACATGCTTTGATTTGATCTTTCTGGTGGGAGTCCCCTGGTCGGGAATAGGAAAAGGGGACAGACTTTGACAAAGAAGGAATGGGGAGGAAGCTGGTTTTTTCACATTAGGGTCTTAGACTTCAAAAGCAACACAATACTTTTGGTTTACCATTGTAAAATAAAATAATGCTCATGATGCAGCTCACGTCCTCATTCCTATAATCTTCTGAGACCACTGTTAGTTGTGTTTGGAAAATGGCAGGACAAGGCCATTACAAATAACTACTACTGCAAGTGTGAAGACTATTTTCTACTTTTGCAGATCCCAGACTGCGGAGAGAGGGGCTGAGAAGATGAGAAACCGATGACAAGAACATGCATAGTGGGTGATGGTGGAGCCAATCCCTCTCTCAAGAAATGGTTCACTGCTGACACAAAGGTAGATAACAGCTGGGCACATGTGTGGGCCTGGATTCAGGTGATGCATTCCTGAGCTTTGGCGGTTCAGATAAAAATGACAAAACCTGACCCCAACTGCTCCCTCCCATCTCTACTTCTACTCACTTCTGCTTCGCTGTATTTTACCTTCTTCTCCAGTTAATAGTTCAACATCCATCTCTCAAATGTATACGGACCATAATAATGAGAGTCTATTAAGTCAGTATCTATTACGGTGAATAAGGCACTGGACTAGAACTCTGCTTGGGCCTAGTTTTTAAGCCTAACCTGGACTCAAGCCCACCTGACCCAACCCACGCCCAAGAGGGTTGAGTCATTTTCCAACCTGGCCTGACCCCAACCATTCACCCCTTTATTTTCCACTGAAGTGGGAATCAAGAAACCTAGATTCTATCCCTGGCTCTACCTTCAACCTGCTGTGTAGCATTGGCCAAAATCATTCCACCTCCGTTTTCCCATCAGTAACATGATATTTATCTTCCTCTTTAAAGCATTTTGAAACCGATAGATGAAATAGGAGCTAAGTATTATTAGACGGTCAAGTCCATCCACCCTAGGAAAGGCAGGATATTGTCACCTGATTTTACAGAGGCAGCTCTTAGGATTCTCAAAACCTCCACCCTAAGCACTGAAGAACCTGATTCGTGTGAGAAGAAGAGCATCCCAGTTTCAAGAACGTACCACATTGAACATAAGATTGATGCTGTAAAGCTAATGGAGGGTTGGTTTTGGGGGGAGGAGGAAGAGGGGGAATTTGTGAGCAACAAGAAATTGAGGAGGATGCTGTCTCAAAAAATAATCCTTCATTGTACCAGAGCAAAATACTACTAAATCTGGTCTTGGCTGGAGGCGCTGGTTTGAATGGAAGGGACTTTCAAAGAAGCAAGGGACAGGAGTAAGAAACATGGGGATAAAACTACATACCTTATGGGTCTATTTGCCTTTAAAAGTTCCTATGGGCCTTTCACCTGTGACCGTTTTTATGCAGAATTATGATATACAGGCACAATCCTCACAAACTATTTTCTCCACACACAACACATGTGCACTTGGCACTAGCTCATCCGGAACATGCATAGCAAGAGGGTGAGTGCTGACCAGCTGCACTTAGCATCTGCCTCGCTTTATGCACACCTCAAATACCAGGGGTTATGGTTTATTTATAATACTCTCCTGGCTCTGGGGCTCGCACTGTTCACTCCTTCCTCTATAAGAGATGTTAACGCCTTCCCGCTATCTGCTCTCTATCCTCTATCTTTTGTCTCTGTGGTCACAGATTCACAGATTCCAAGACCAAAAGGAACCATTGTGATCTAGACTGACCTCTGGTATAATACAAGCCATAAACTTCCCCAAAATAATTTCTAGAGCATACGTTTTAGAAAAAATATCCACTCTTGATTTAAAAATGGTTAGTGATAGAAAATACACCATGACCCTGGTCCAACTGTTCCAATGTAACTCTCACTGTTAAAAATTTGCGCTTTATTTCCTATTTCCAGTTTGTCTAGCTTCAACTTCTAGCTACTTGATCATGTTTTACCTTTTTCTGCTAGACTGAAGAGCCCATTATCAAATATCTGATCCTCACGCAGGTACTTAGAGACTGTGATCAAGTCACCCCTTGGCCTTCTCTTTGTAGCAAAATAGATTGAGCTCCTTGAGTCTATCACTCTGAGGCAGGTTTTCTAATTCTTTAATCATTCTTGTGGCTCTTCTCTGAACCCTCTCCAATTTATCATAAGAACGGCTGTACCGGGTCAGACCAAAGGTCCATCTAGCCCAGTATCTGTCTGCCGACAGTGGTCAATGCCAGGTGCCCCAGAGGGAGTGAACCTAACAGGCAATGATCAAGTGATCTCTCTCCTGCCATCCATCTCCATCCTCTGACAAACAGAGGCTAGGGACACCATTCCTTACCCATCCTGGCTAATAGCCATTTATAGCCATCAACATCTTTCTAGTATGATGTGGTTTGACAGATATCTCCAGTGTGGGGCTGGGCCTTCATTAACACAACAAAAATGTGCCCACAGGAAAAAGTGCCAGCTGTTTCTCCTCCATCAGTGTTTCCCCAACTGTTGCTGATCCAAGTACTTCACTCAAATTCCGGGGTGCTAGCAAGATGCCCTGTTCTCATGCCATATGGAGATGGGGCTACTGATACTGTATTATTCAAGTGAAGATAAATCACAATCAATATCTCAGTATTTCCAAGATGGTTTTTCATCACAAAAGATGGTAAAATGTTTCACTAGTTGTTTGTATGTACAGTGCCACTGAATGCATCCACCTCTGGAGTGTGACACTGTCTGCCAAAGTGGTAGAAAGCTGAAATACTGGCAAAAAGGACCCAAGACAAATTATGACACTTTGGAATGTACCCGAGACAAATTACGACACTTAGGAATGTACCTTAGTATCTTTAATGTCAGTGCAAAAGAGACACGGCTTTGGTTTATTACCAATCCATGATATCATCTCCCACCCTGGAGCCCTGCAGAAACCCTTTTGCTGAAGCTCTGTGGTGTATTTCTGGGGAACAGGAAGGGACAGAGCCAGGAAGCAGCTATTTTCCACCACAGCAGCTGAACCCCAGAGGATTTCCAAGTGGGAGTCAATGCTGCTTCGGCTGTAGGAAAGGCAGCCAACGATAAGCCACTTGCCCAAAGCCCTGGAGGGAGTCGGCAGCAGAGCAAGGATTAGAACTCGAGAGATCCTGGCTCCCAGTCCTGTGCTCAGACAGCACCACACTCTAAAGGATGAAGTCAAATCTGCTGGGATTTGAATTTGTGGTTCTAGGAAGGGTACGTCTGCCTAGCTGATGCCCACCCCACAAAGTAATCCTTTCTAACACTGAGGTAATATTTGCTATTAGCAATTCAGGTGCAGAAGATTAGTCACTAGGGACTACTACCGCCAAAAAGCTTGAGTCCCTGTTTCCCCACTCAGAAGAAATATGAGCATATCTGTTTAAGCAGATCAAATCAGACTTTACGCAGAAAGGCCTTCTGCAGCATCAACTAAGAGAGGCTATTGGAGGTTTCATTATGACGTGCTTATTTGAAACTCTTTCGGAAAACTAAGCAACACTCATAACCCAGCCTAAATGAACAGAGAAGAAAATGACTGCAAGATCCTATAAGCTGCTAAGTGAGAGGAAGGGGCACACGTACTTTACCGTATTTTATGGGGGATGGACAGCTTGTTGGGCAGTGCATACTTCCCCTCACCACAATCACCAATCTGCTCCTGAAACCCTAATTCAAGTCCCGTTGGTCAAAAGCTGGATCTAGTTGTCCTTATGCAGTTCTGAGTGGGGGAAAAAATAGAACTCTTCAAAGGATTTGACATCTCAAAAGAGACCAGATAAAGTGCTAGGAAACTTCCAGCTGCAGTTTCTAGAGTTTTAAGATGCACACAGTCAGCTGGCATAGAATCACATTCCTGACTGGATATAGGGCCCTTAAATTAAAAATCAAGGATGGGGATGGGGTGGGAACTCAAATCAACATAGGTACACGGGAAAATCGTTTAACCTTATTCTCCCAAGGACTCTGCTAAGGGAGCTCTGTCCCCAGCCTGGGAGGGGAAAGTTCTAAATAAGATCCTCAGAGTGGTGTTATGTGGACTCCCAGAGTAACAGCACCAAAGCTGGTCTTCAAATAATAAAGAGGTGCCATTTAAGCTTAGCAGGGGTGTCTAACACAAGAGGCTTGGACAAATGAGATGTTTCTGGCCAACAGATAACATGTGAGGTTACTGATCAGGCACAGTTGGAAGGAACTCAAGTTACAACATCACACCTGGCTTCTGGATGACAAGAGAAAACTCAACCCTAAGTACACTTATACTTGCGGGCCTTTGTCTCTCAAAATGGCTTCTAATGATCTGCACGTGGACTCAGAAAGCTTCAGGGCCCTGGTTCCATCAGGTCTCCAATGCTGGCAGTTTCCCAGCGCAGCAGATCTAGAGGTTTGTATATTATGCTCCCATTTTGGGGTGGGGCGTAGTGGTTTTTGTGTTATGTACATGATAGTGCCTACTTGCCAAAAGAAAAAACACTCAAAGGAAAACAGTCAAAGGAAAGACCAGGGTTTATTTTTCCCCCTTTGTTAGTCATCACGACACAATTTATACAAAAGCTCTAACGTTGTTTTCTTCAAAAGGTAACGCTATATAATAACTGAGCCCCTTTCCCTGGCACATGCTAAGGGTCTGACAGTCTGAAATCGGCGGAAGGTACAAAGATATAGAGAGTCCAGATGCGAAAATGCAGAACTATGATGGCTTCAGCAGACAGAACAACCACAAATGGCATCTGATTTACTACTGACTGCACTGCATCATATGATGGGCCCTTAGGAGTATAATCCCCAGAGTTGTTTGTAAATAGGATGTTTATTTATTTTTTTTTTCTATTGGGCATCAGTTGCTTTTTTTGAAGGAATACCCAGAAAACCAGTTTATTCTTATAAGAAGCTATTTCTCAGCTGAATGGCTTCCATGCAAGACCCCACAGGAAGAAGGAACTTTTCATGGAATCCAGTCCCATGTTCTCTAAACAAACACTCACATGAGAGACTGCAAATTGGGTTGGCTTGAGATCTATCAGAAAGCCTGCAGAAACCCAATGGAACTATCAGCTATTTAAATATGTCAAATGTTAACTGTAAATCTGTACTTACTTTAATAAAACATAGTTCAAAAGAAAACAAGAAATTACTTGCTAAAACAAAAATCCTTAGCACGTCTCTCACAACTTCCAGCCAAGGATCTCAAAGATATAGATGAAGTAAGCCTCACGATGCTTCTGGCAGGGGGGTGAATTAATATTTCAGTTTTAGAGATTCTGGAAGGTAAGCCACAGGCTGGTTAAGTGGCTTACCCAAAGTCACACTGAGTCATAATGGCAGCATTGTAACTGTGCGTTACCCATCTGTCTCTTTAAATGGTATATTTGTTTGGCACTATTTTACACAACACTAAGTACAAAGCATGCAGTACCAGTGTTATTAGATTCTAATAACAGAAGCACAGTACACCACAGCTTACTAGTCAAAAGGCTGCAAGAGTGGGATTTTCGAAAGTAGTTAGCACTGGGCTAATTCTACCCCTACTGAAGTCAATGGGAGCACATGGAGTGCTTCTGAAATTTCCACTCTAATATTTGCAAATGAGAAGCAGCTAAGAATGTAAAGACATCTACTTATCAAAGGACAGCACACAAGCATTGGAGTCACCAGCCTTCACAGCTTTTTTGATATCAAGGACTCCTCATAGTGCAACAAGCATTCACACTGTCTCCAAGTTCACTAGAATGTCAATATTCAACTTCACACAAGGGTTTTTCCAGTAATTTTTAATAAACAGGATCAAAGAGGGAACAGGTGGTATGCCCAGGCATCTGCTTAGCAAAACAGGGCCGTGTCCTCTTGTGGCACAATTAATAGCATCATTGCAACTCTTTACCTCCGTGGCATCTTTCATCAGCGGCTCAGGCAAGCTCAAAACTTGCCTGTTCCTCATGGAACTGACTTGATAAGAGCCTAGTGTGCTCTGCTTACGGCAAGGTTGACAAGAGCTCTCTCCAGATTGCAGTTAAAATTCTGCCATATTGTTGCAAGCAGGCTTCTGGCACTGATTCCATGGCCAACAAGGCCAGAGATATTTTTTAGAGAAAAAATGCTAACCCAGAAAAGTGCGCAAACCTGTTTGAATGCTTCAAGCTGTATGGCTAGGAGCAGGATATTTTCAGGAGATGGTCCTGGCCTCTAGAATTCTTTCCTCATTTGATCTGTCAGAACCTGGACCTACCGACTTTTGTGGAAAACTGTAAGACCTATCTATTCCCAGGCTTTCCACAAAGGGTGGCAGGAATGGGGTAGCAATCCGTTGACAAGAGAGGATTTTAGTTGTGCAGTGATGGGAGAGACTTCTGAACCCTGAGCCCTATGAATTCTCCGAGGTGTATTTAAAGACTATAGAGGCTATCTAGAGTTCCAGAGAGGCATTTCTAACAAACTGGATGGATAGCTGGATGAAAGAATGAACTAAGGTATAAAACCTAGATATCCTGTAATGGATGATCAACTCAAACCCTTTCCAACCCTATTTGAAGGGTGCTGGGAGCTGTAGGAATTTGGGTTTGATACCCACTGAACAGCAGTCTCCTAGCACAGGCAAAGCCCAAAACATTGCCTCCTCTAGTTAGTCCATAATATGGGCCTAAAGGGACTCTCAGACATGCACAAAACTTCTTCCCCATACAGTCCAGGGAAACCAAGAATCCCATTAGCAGCTTTAAACAGAGCTGCTACTAGCATGATTTCATTTGTGCCATGCAGAGCACATCACAACTATGCTAACACATGGGAGGTCCATCCCTCACCTTCCAGGAGGTTATCGCCACTTTGTAGGCTTTCCCCAGGTGCCCTTAGCTAAACATTTTGCTTTTTTTTAAAACAGATTCTACTAGTCTTATGAAGAAGATTCAGGAAGCAGAAAGGGGGGAGGTAGCAAGCCAGGAGACTCTAGGGCGGTGCCAGGATTAATGCGAACACTGAAACATATACAGTTATTCCTGGTTTTGTAGGGACCTGCATATTGTATTAGGGAAAAATAAACACAGTACATCAGAAGAAATATAGCAGCTTTCCTAACAAGCAGAGGAGTATGATCATGCAAGAGCGTGTGGATTCAGAAGCCAAACTGAGATGATCTCTTTCTGAATAGGTAAGAATTAGAAGAGACAGCTGTCCCACTTTGACTGGGACAGTCATAGATTTTTAAGTCAGTTAAAAATCCTCATTATTCACCCCACTCCCATGCTCTGCAATGTTCTTGTGCCATTATATGAACCCAGGGTCCCCCTGTCCTTGAATGCTCTGTTCAACCCTGCTCCTCCCCCTGAACCCTGTGAGGAGAGAGTAGAAATTGAAGTGGTTCAGAAATGAATGATGAATATGAGAGAAATGGAAAGACTTCTGACAAAGAGAGATTGTGCTTTTTTTTTAGACAAAGAAATCAGAGGGGATGTGGCAAAGGTACATAAACTAACAAATGGACCAGAAACAGTAAATTGGGAACGCTGATTCACTCTGTTTCATAATACAAAAAACACGGGACTCTCAACAAAACTGAAAAGTAACAAGTTGAAAACTTATCAAAGGAAAGCCTCTTGCTCTTTAAATGGACATTGTCCGGGAGTCCCTCATAATTTGCATACACACACACACACACTTAACCTGTGCAATTCACTGAAATCATATCACAGAGGCCAAGAGTTCCGTGAGATTAAAAATAATATAAATTAGACATTATATGGATGAAAACACCTTAAAACACAAAGAACTCTAAGCCTTTATCCCTCAGGGCATAAACAAACCATCTTCTGCCAAAGGTTAAGAAGAAACTTTCCCTATGGGCAGGTGGTTGCTAACTGTCCACTACAAAATTTCTTACACCTTCTTCTGAAGCTGCTAGTACAGACAACTGTTTAATCTGGGATATTGGACTAGACAGACTTCCTGTCTGACCTGGTAAGACAATTCCCATGTTCCTGATGGAATTATGCAAGCACTTACATGCAATTTGTTCTGGGGAATCCCAAATCCTGAACAGCAAGATTCAGACTATACAGAATGGTAAGTCTGAAACATTTATAGAGCCCGAAGAACAAAGTGTTATGAAAATGCTATGCATGTGTGGGGGAGGGTTGGAGGCAGATGGTTTCCGTCCTTCCCTGAATTTTTCATAGCAGCCCCAGCATATGCATCCATCAAACACTCATGTATAAAATACTAAGGATTGGATCTGTTGAACTCAACAAAGCTACATCGATTATACCAGTAGAAAGTCTGGCCCTAGGAACATATATAACTTTTCACACACTTCAAGGGCCATCCAACATGTAGGAAATTTATCAGCATAGTATCCCTGTGAGGTAGATAAATGCTATTACCCCCATTTTACAGACTGGAAAACAAACACTACTGAAGTCAAACGGGAGTTATGTCATTTGCTTTACGGGGTCAGGATTTCACCTGTAGAATTTAAATGACTTTCCCAAGGCCACACAAGGAGACAGCGGCAGAGCTAGGAGAAGAAGCCAGGAGTTTCTGGTTTCTTTTCTGCTCAGCCCACTATCCAACCCCATCTCCTTAGACAATGATACAAAATAATTTCTTTTTAGTGTGTCAAATGCAAATGAATTGTGAAGACAGCACCAGATTGAGAGAAGATTTAAATTCCAGCCACGCGGAGATACTCTTCTGCTCATCAGATCTCCTGTCCTGATTATCTGTACGCATGCACTAGCTTTGCATTCATCTTAACGTTAAAAAACAAACGGTGAACACAACAGCTATTTAGTCAAGCGGTAAAGTAACAAGATAGGTCAGGGATATGAGACCCAATTATTTTCCTGAAACCAGCCTCCTGTCAATTTATTCTGTGGTTTCAGCCGGCCTGTGCAGACTCACAAAAGTCAAGCTAATGTTTACATCAACAGAGCTATGTCCACCTGCCATCCATCCATTATGGCACACGCCTCCTCTCTGACCACAGTGGAGCACCAGTGCAATTGAACCAGAAGTCTTTGAGGGAAGAAAAAAATAAAATTCCCACCATATTATTTGGGGAAGCAGAGTCTAACCCCTGGAAAGAATCAAGCTGCTGCATGCAGCATGACTAACGATCAAGTAGCTGGCAAGGCTAGTGGTTAGAGTGGGAGACTGTGAATCAAGATACCTGGGTTCTATGCTTAGTCTGCCAGCAACTTGTAGTGTGCTCTTGGGCGTGTCACTTACAGCCTGATTTTCAGGGGGTGCCTGCAATGGGGATCAGGGGAGCTCAGCACTTCTAAAATTAGGCCATTCATCTCTTGGTGCTTCAATTTCCTCATCAGCAAACTAGGCATGCAGCAAACTTGAGCAACCCTACAATAGCAAACCCATGCATGCAACTGGCAATTAAGAGCAACACTACAGTAACAAAGATCAAGAAAAAAATAAATGTTAGTAAAGAAGCAGCTATTTTCATGTTGCAAAGACCTTATGAAGCATGTGTATAGGCAACTCATGAGGGACTACTGGACAGTGTCCATTTAAAGAGGCAATGCATGCACAGTTCCCCTAAAACACAATCTACAAATTATATTTGTATGTGTTGCAGAGTCTGTGCTCCAACACTGAATGGAAATGGCAGTTTCCCACTCATGCCATCTTTTGGAGACCCTGGTGCATCTTTTAGCAAAGGCTGAAAACTTGGCACCTCTTTTAACCATGGTACAACTTTAAGATCCTCTACTCACTGGCGTTCACTCCAGAGGTCCCTACCTAACCTACACCATGCTGTTGTATACCATTTAATAAAATATTTAGGACCTGTTTATGCTGCTATTTGAAACCATGTTAGCAGGTATCTTAGGCATATTAAAATATCATAGCATCCAAGCACTTTTGTAGTAAAAACCATTTTTAAACACAGTTTGAACAGTAGATAAGGCCTTACAATCCATGTATAGAAAAATATTTACCATTTTGGGGCACTGGGTAACAAGGCAGTATCCCAACTGGGTCAGAAATTGTTTGGTTTTGATGAGGAATGTTAACATGGCTAATGGCATGATTTTATCTCATCCACAAAGGCAAGACCAAACTGTGTTATAAACACAATTCCACAACACAGTAAATGTCCTAGTTTACACAGGTCGTTAGAGAACTGAAGGAGATGATCATCCAGGTTACCAGTTAAGGTAAACAATCCCCTACCTGGTTTAGTTTTTTCTTCACATCAGAAAGGATGGAAGAGCAACAAAAAGCCACGTACGTCTGATAGGAAATGCAGAACGGTCAAGAGCAAAGGCATCAGTGTAACTTCTGGGGAAATGAAATATTTGGAAATACTTGAGTCAGCTTTACAAAACATTTGGAAGCCACATGTGTGATCAGGGAAAACCAGCCTTCTGAGCTACACAATTAAACCGAAGAGACATGATGCTAAGGAGCTAGTACTGTTTCTGCTGTGAAACTGGCAATGTTTTATGCACTAGATTTGACAGTGACATGACAGTCCTACAAACACAGGACTTGCCATCTCAGCTCAGACCACATAGCTCATTCTATCAAGCCTGGTATCCTACAGGCCTTTTCTAGATGCTTCAGAGATCTCTTAAGCAACTGTTCAGTGCAATATATAGAGATAGAGATCCCCTTCACACTTCTGCAGAGATCAGCTGACTCCCTTAGGAATGTGATTTCATTACTGTTTAGCAAACAAAGCCTTCCCAGTAGTTCTTCCTTGCTGTAATTCCCTGAAGTTTGAGAACATTCAAGCTGCAATCCACTAACAGGGTCAATCTGGAAAAAAAAAAATACAAACCAGCTGGTGATAGAAGCTGCTCAGCAAGTCAAACAACAGAATAACCATTGCTCTCTTCACTGGATCTTACGGATTCCTCTGTTTTCAAGCAGATCTTCTCCTCCTCAACCCTGACTTGCTGTCAAGACCAGTCCATCCATCATGCCTGCCCAGATGGGTGGAGGTCACTGAGCCTCTGCAGGTGGGTGCACTGCCCTAGATAGAAATCAAACTGGCCACAATGCTTCCTTTGAACAGTCTTCCACTTCCTGCTATAAAGAACTCTAGAGTGTTCAGCCAATCTGGATTTCTGGACTGGCTGAACGCATCGGCACCTTGTGCTCCAACCAAAGGCCTCACCCAGTAGGCTGTCCATTGGCCTCTTCCACTCTCACTGCCGGAGGGGGAGGGGGGGAAGGGTGGCGCCTTTGTAATTTTGTGTCAAAGTGAAAGCTACATGTTTCACACTGTATTAATATTTGTCTCCGTTGGTATCGCTCGTCCCGAGTTTGTGTTATGTACTGGGGTCAAAGAAGGATCAAGTGCTTTAATACTACTTCGCAATTCTCTGCCCTTTAGCACTAGCACCCTCTGCCCAGGGACCTCAAGGCAATTGACAGATATTAGTGAATTAAGCTTCACAACACCCTTGGGAGGCATATCAGCACTGATAGCCTTATTTCACAAACGAAGCACAGAGAGGTAAAGTAATTTGCCGACACTCATATTGCACAAGTCACAGAGCCAGGTACAGAGCTCAGATTTCCTGGGTCCCCATCCCATATTTTAATTGCAGATTTCCTGAGACAGCATATACTGTATCCCAGCCACTGTCTCCTGACCAGCAAATCAACATTCTAACGCATTGCTCTTACATTGCTCTCACGGTTCAATACAAGACTTGTGCAAAACTCTACATCATCAACACATGTACCTCCCACAGTATGTAGTCACAGACAGTATGGAACCTTGGGTAACAAATACTGAAGCGAAAAGTTCCACCGCCACCCTCAACAATTACGGGGATCTCCAAAAACAGGCTCAGCCTTACTTTAATCTTCTCCTCCTTCCCCAAAACAACTCCTTCCCCCTTTACATTTAACATTTATATTGTGGAAGAGCCTGGAGGCCAAGAGATCGCTGTCCCATTGGGCCAAGTGCTGTACAAAGGCACAGAAAATGACAGTCCACGCTATAAAGTGTTTACTAGTGGCTGGATCTCTCCCCAGAGCAGCACAGCAAATGATACACTGATCTTTACTCTGCTAGCTCTGTCAAATGAACAGTTCCATGTTAGACACATGATAGTCTTGCCAAAAAAAAAAAAAAAAAAAAAGAGGAAACTGTAGCAGAGGGACCTCTGAGAGCAGTGATTTCTTCCCATCCAGTTCCATGGCTGGGTTGAGGCATAAGGAGCCATGGCCGAAAGTTTTCTCCCTCTCCGGCAATGGAATGGAGAGGGAGAGCGACATGGTCTGTGAGTTTGGAGTTTGCCCTGGACAGCAGAGCCTCCCCAGCAGCTTCCTGCTTCGCTTTCCCACAAGGCCAGTACATTCCAGTGTGTCCTTGCAAGAGCAACATCAAAACCCAGCAGCACTGGCAGACACTCTTCCGGGGTCTTCCTCCTTCCAGTGTCAGCCCCACGCATTTGCGGTTGCCCAAAATATGTTTTCTTGCCCATCCCTTCAACTATGTCACTCCCCCTGATCTTTGAGTTGCTCATCTGTTTCCTCCGTACACCAAGGCCGTACAACTTGCTGCTCCTTTGAGACTGTTCACCAGACAATTACTACCCATTTCTCTGACTTGGTCTCCTTTCACATTGACTCTCCCCTGCCACATGCCCTCTCCACTCTGCCAGTGTTAAGACCACCTTTCACAGCACTCCTAGTCAGTATTTCTATGATGGTAGCACCCAAAGAGCCCACTCAGGATCTGGGGCATTTGTGCTGAGTGCTGTACAAGCAGAGGGGGGAAAAGAGACAATCCCTGCCCTGAAGGGTTTACAGACTCAAGAAGACACCTTGGGCCCTTTTTTCTTTGTGCTTGGTTTGCCACATCACCTTGCTCAAGTCCCTCCTCAAACTCAGTTCTGCCACGAAGTCTATTTTTAACAAAAGTCCCCCGTAGCTCACAAGCGGTCCGCAAGCCTGGCTGACCTGAGTCATTCTTGTGCCTTCTCGCTCATGCTGCTGCCACCTGCTCCCGTGTGTTTGTGACCCTTATTTGTTGTGTCATGATGAGCTCACCTTGCCAGCCACAGCTGGGACCATTCCTCTACTTGTTCTGAGATAGACCTTGCACATGTTTGGGCCCCTGAAAAATAACCATCTTCTCAAGAGGTGGTTTGCGCAATGAACGGCACGGCCTGACACCAAGTCTCACATATTTAATCTCTTCTATTTCTAGAATGCATTTGTCATGCTGCTAGGAATATTAGCACTAACCAGTGAGCAAGTCTGAATATGGAGACTGTAAACCATCACTGTCTTAAATGTACACATGGATTTTTCAATTCATCCTAAAGCTGTACTGCTGCAGGATGCAGGTACAACTTCCAGGCCCCAGCAATGACATTAGCACTTGCTCAGGAGAAGATATGTTAACCCACAAGCATAGGTTGACTATCTTTCCTTCTTAGTTAACCAGAAAGCTGTCCGCCCTTTCATGTCTCCAAGCTGCCTATCTTCACAACCACCACTATCTCCTGCATGACTCATCAGTGAAACAATAGATTTTCAGCTCCATGATACACAAAGAGAACTGTTCCTTCTTGCTTTTGCAGCAGGTCCAGTAGTGTCACCGAGCTAATGCTGCATTACAGCTCTAGCAGCCTTGACAACATGTACATAAAATGAATTGATAAAAAGGGGAATCCCAAAATTCTACTGCAATATTTTCAAGAATAATTAACTGAAAGCCTACTAATTGTATTAATACATTGCTAATCTAAAACCACACGTGCACGCGCGCACACACACACATACACACACACTTGATCTTCTCCTTTTGAAAAGATTACACTCAAAGTGAATTATGTCTGGGTTAAAGTCAATAACAAGCACAGAGATCCATCAGGAAAGGTGGCATTCTTGCCAAGCAGCAAGTACCATCTGCACCTACAACTATCCTACCACGTGATTAAAAATGACAGGTTGGAAGTGAGGATGCCCTACCCTATACTACCTCATACAGGAGGTCTCATCCTGCCTATACCCTCCTGCACCCACTATCACGAATGCCAGTCATGGCTCCGAGTTCAGCTTTGTCTAGGCTTGTCATGATGTAGGTCCAGGTCTAAAGTTCAATTAGAATGAGATTTCCACACCCACTCAGCCCAAAATATC
The DNA here is from genome assembly GCF_007399415.2 of Gopherus evgoodei. Lineage (NCBI taxonomy): Eukaryota > Metazoa > Chordata > Testudines > Testudinidae > Gopherus > Gopherus evgoodei. The sequence continues at coordinate 10,184,168 of NC_044338.1, forward strand.
CCCACAAAGTAAGTACTGTACTTGTACACACACTCACACATAAAATCATTGTCAGCGACAGGATGACAATTTTAAAACTATCATTAAAATTGATCAAAACACTGAAGGAGCCTCCCTGCAAACAAGTGGGAATTGGTAGATCAGATTGATGCACTTCGGGACCAGGTCTGCCTTTGTGTGTGTGGCACGCCTAGCACCATGGCTGCCACCACAATATAAGAAATTAAATAATCATTGTAACATATACACACGTTGTTATCTGCAGGATGAAGATCACATGGGGAGGTTGGGGGGAGGGGGTTAGAGAGATGAGCTGGAGGGAAAATACCAAAGTATAGTCCTTGCTGCCCTATTTTTATCCAGTTTAGACTATAAACTCCTTGGGGTGACAACTGGTTCTTCCTGCATCAGGAGATACACTACTAAACATATTTTGCACTTTACATTTTCAAAGCAGTGCACCAACATTCATTAGCAGATGATCGGGAGTGTGTGTGTGTGTGTGGAAATATTCTTTAACACCCTGCACTTCTGATCGCACCACCTCCGACTGGAGAAGCCCTTCCCCCAACCAACCACATGCTCTGTTGTAAGAATGAAAGTGCAGCTGTGAAGCAACCCAGCAGAAGCCCCAGAGGGAGTGTCCCCGGCGCACGTGGTAGAGGGCGGGGCTTAACACGTCATCCTCCCCCCCATGAAACTAACTAGTTTGGAACGCAGCAACACGCTACATTCCAAATGAGAGGGAAATCTACAGCCCTGCCTTTGCCTTGGCCCAGATCCTTCCCCACAGACAGAATCAAGGGCGCACGGATCTCCCCGCCCACCCCATCGGCTGGGGGGCCGGAGGGAGGGGAGAGAACAACCCAAGGTTCCCCTCTGCACATTTCCAGGAAGGCAGAACATACAAAAAAAGGAGAGAGGCGGAACGGTGGAGTGTATCATATGACGCTCTATGTCATTTCATTATGCAAAAGCAGCCTCCCCTCTGCTGGAATACTGCCACCGCCCTAAGATCTGAAATACAGGAGGAGATTTTCCCCACAAGGGGAAAAAAAACAACTGTACTCGTTACATATATTAATGACCATTGTACGAATTCAACTGCAAAGCAAATTGCCGGCAGGTTCTATGAAGACAGGCTGCGGGTCATTTTGGGGAATAACTACTCCCTCCCAACCCACCAGCACAGACACACTATAATAATGATTAAAATACTTTAGCTTTTGAACAAAAAAAATATAAAAATAAAACAGGCTTCGATTGCTCTGATTTTCTGAACCCGATCGTTTTCACCATTTCAGCAACGGGGAAAAAAAAGTGCATTTTTCAGACTCCCATCCAAAGAATAATAGTCTCCGCATTATGGATGAATGAGAAATTGGGGGGGGACAACGTTTATCTCCCGAAAATCAGGGCTTTCCGATCGCCCACAAGCATGTGTCAGCATATCGCTACTAAATGCTCAACTCCCAACAAAAATGAAGACATGCCTGCTTCAGAGGCGACGGGAAAGGCTAAAGGAAGACTGATTTAACTCCAAGCCTCTTCGCAACCATCCCTTCAATTTATTTTAATTCAGAACATAATGTACCGGAGACCATGCTTTTTTTCTTACCAAATCAGCTCTGAAAGCAAGGTGTACCCTCCACCCGCCTAAGCCACAGTAAGTAACACACAGTACAGCGGCGGCTGGCTGGAAATCAGGCTGCTTTCTTGTAAAAATAAAAGACTATATATATATTTTTTCAGCTTCTGGAAAATGGTGTCCTGTGTCTTTAAACAGCTCTAATTCCGATTTTGCATGCTGTCTCCCCCCCCCTCCTTACCACGTGTTTTCTGTTGTTGCTGGGCTTGCCATTCCAGAAATCTGGCCGCTTCCAAAAGTGTCTCAATGCTCATCGCTTGGGTTGCCTTTCAGTGGAGGATCCAAAATCCTGGAGACTTTAAAAAAAAACAAAAACAAAACCGGGGGTTTCCTTCTCCTTGCCTTCTCCCCAGTAAAAATGCCGAATCGAACCACCCCCCACCCCGATCCCCTGCGAATCTTCCAGACAAGAAAAGGGTTTGCAACAAGATGGCGATGAGTATGTAACAGAAACACAACAGAAAAAAGGACTAACTCTGCCCTCTGCTACTATACAGACAGCTGCAGACAAAACCCGGCCTGGATCTTTGTAGGTCACTGGACTGGAACTAGTCAATACCATGCTGCAGGGGTGGAGTTTAATCTCTGCTGTTTTGAGTGAATCCTCTTTACTCAGAGGAATCAGAACTGCCAAAGCTCTTATTTGGGATCCTTTTTAAATGTGTTGGATTTTATTTTTAATTTCTCCTTTCCATGACAGATTTATTTTTGCTAGTGTGTATTTGAATGAGACATTTAAAATGCCATCTGTCATTCAAACTGGCATAGATTGACAATATCTTCATGGAACTTTATTGTAACTTGGACTTGTTTGAGATGGTTTTTAAACTATCTAAAGCTTAATCCAAAAAGACTCTGTCCCACAAATTAGACTGGTTTGGTCTGATTTTGGAGGGTCATTCATGGAATTATAATGATTATAGATGGAAAAAATTAGATCATTTTGCTCTCTGTTCTCTTTCCCAGCCCACTGCTACTGCAGTATCATTGCTCACATGTAATTTCCAGTCGAATTTGCCTGTTATTATTTATTGGGACCTGATTTTTCAGAGGTGTTAAGTACTTCCAGCTCCGCTGGACTTCATCTGGACTTTTGGGTGCTCTGCACTACCAGGCCCGAAATAGCTTATGCCGATTTAACAGTCACCTGATATTTTATTAACACAAACCGATCTTGGAACTCCCATCTCAGCTGATTTTTCTGCAGATGTCATGAATTATTTGGAAATACCTCTATTAATTGTGCATACAACTCAATGTAAATAACAGAGCTTTCATAAAAACAGATAAACATGATAATGTTGCAGTTACTGATTCTGCAAGATGGCCTATGCCAGGACAGGGAACAACCTATATGGCTCAGTTTACAGCACCAGGTCCCTAGAAAAGGAAAGGATATTGTATCATCGTACCCGTATGTACTTTTCAAATATTTAACTTATTATGGGATTTTACAAGGAAATGGAAAGACGACAAAATGTTACCACAATTGTCGATATATGCCTGTATGTATTACTGAATAGAAATGAGGTTCCATGCATAATATAGGACAAGCTAAATAAACTATGTATCCAAATAGAGATGGAAAAGGCCTGTTAGACCATTTAATTCACCCCTTTTTGCCAAGACAGGATTACTCCTTGCAGCACAGGGAGGGAAGTTTCATTGTACACAACTGTGTACAAATACAGATGAAGGCTACTTCAGGTGTTTCTGCAGAGGAAAAAAAACTCTGCAGCATTTATTTTGACAAAGACATCTGCCTTGTTTTCAGTCCCACTGTGTCAGTTTCTTTTACTTTGTTCATTCCTAGGGAGAAAGGATGCATCTTGCTTTCAGATAAGCTTTGCCTACAAGAGAGAAAGAGACAGACCCATGATCCCAATTTATTATTTTGTATTAAATGGTGTCTAAGGTCTAATTGCAAGGCGATGAAGGAGGGAGGTGAGTTTTCTGTGGGATGCAGGAAGAGGGATGATCCAGTAGCCGCGTTTTCCACCTAGTCCTCCCCCCGCAGTGCGTTTGCATCCTATTAAAATATGTCATCCTGCCCTGAGCCAATCCGCTTGGAAAACAACAAGGCATGGAGCAGCTCCACATGGGCACCCTGCTCCGTCTGCCTCCGACGGCGTCTTCTTTAAAGGGCCAGCCACCCTTGGAGTTTCCCCAGCAGCCATGAACAGCGCACTGGAGAGGGAGGAGGGCACGTTACCCCCGGTGAACCCTGATGGCTGCTGCTCCGTCAGTGTGCCACTGGGAGAGGGTTTTTCCTTCCCACGCTCCTGGTACAGAGATGCGCAAAGTCATGGAGTATAAGGGGAGGGGAGGGAAAGAGGGACGGACGAATTAAACAACCTGCAATGGGATCAGGAAACAAAAATCCTAATATACTGCGAACACAATGAACCAGTGAAACGTTTTATCGAGGGTCAGAAAACTGCAGGGCACAGAAAACCCTGCCTGTTTCCAGGAGGGGAGGTCTCTGCATCCAGTAGGCGCATTGCATTCATTTCTGAGCCAAATGAATTACCTCCAATCAAGGGCAGACAAAGTACAGGGCAAACGCCTCTCACGGTCTGCTGGGTGCAGCTGATACCAGGTGCTCAGAAGCTGGTGCAATCCGGAGCCCCTAATGATTCGGTGCTTTCCAATACCCGGCCTAGTGCAGGACACCGCAGTTTGGGGGTATGTGCTGAGCACGCTTGATTTTGGGTGATACCGGAAGCATTATCGCGGGGGTGTCCGCTCGGTGCCTTCGATCTTCGCTGATAAGGAATTGGCGCATTTTCCTGCACGCAGCAGGGCGTCTTGTTTTGCGGGAGGGGAGAGGTTCCGCTCAGTTTGGTTATAAATGGCTCCAGTGAAAGGTACATAATGATGGGGTGCAGTGCCAGGTGTATTAACCTTGAGGGCGGGGGGCCCCCTTTATTTGACACCCAAGTAAAGGACCGTACCTCACACTGCGCTGCAAGGTTTATGAGCATGGGGGGGAAGGATGCATTTAAGGAGGTGATCTCCACTCCTTCCCCCTTCCCCATTCACGGGGCTGTGCGTCATTCCCGACCGCTAACCCCTTAGACAGTAAAGTGCACAGCAACTGCTCCGATCTCCCAGGCTCCTTATTCATCTTGCTTGTGGTCTCTCTCCTCTGCATGTTGCTGATTAAGAAAGAAGACGACAGATCGGGGTGGGGGGGGCTGAAGGAGGAGGGTGTGGTGCGGAAAGAAAAGGCAAAGCAACATCTTCTGCGGCGTTTAATCTTTCACAATAAATCAGAAAAACAACGTGGAGGGAGGCGGAGCTCCAGGGATTACACAAACCGCCTGATTTTGCAGGGGGTGGGAGCAGGAGGCGGAGCTCAGTCACCCCGGACAGGATAATGTCTAGTCATGGCTTGCTCTGGGCAAGCCTGCTCCTTAAAGGGAACTGCGCCCCATTTCTGCAAAGGCCCCGCCGGGGAAACACGTGAGCCAGGACTACACTACGTGACAGACAAGGCAGGGAAGTTTGTGCAGCACACAGGAAAATGGAGCTGGCTCTGCCCATGATTTGAATACAGGGAGTTCCCTGCTGTTATTCATCCCTGCACGAAAAAAAAAAAAAAAACAGATAGAAAAGCAGCGTCTAAGCGTCACACGTGGAAAAATATCTTTAAGCACCCAAGGGAAAGGCTTAACAATAATGGCCTGATCCCGCAAAGCATCGGTCGCTCAGCTCCATTCGTCTTCAGTGAGAGCTGCAGGATGCTCAGCACCTCTGAAAGTCAGGCCCTAAGCGCCAGATCCTGCAAAACTGAGCGCCTCCTGAGCAGCTGGCCTGAAGAAGAGCCGTCTGTACGCTCCAGAGCTTCTCTCTCCCGCCAGCCAAGTTGGTGCAATAAAAGATATTACCTCATCCACTTCTCTCTCATATATCCTGGGACCACACTGCTACACCACCATTGCACTCAACTCCCATGGCAGGCTCCTCATTGTAAATCTCTCTCATGGCAGCTGAGGGGCACAGCACCTCTCAGAAGCTGCTCGGCGCTTTGCACGATCAGGCCCTAAACCAGGTGTTCTCAAACGGGGGGGCAGGACCCCTCAGGGGATCACATGGTTATTACATGGGGGGTCGTGAACAGCCTTTACCCCAAACCCCGCTTTGCATCCAGCATTTATAGTGCGGTTAAATATATATAAAAAAGTGTTTTTAATTTATAAGGGGGAATAACATTCCGAGGCTTGCTATGTGAAAGGGGTCACCAGTACAAAAGTTCGAGAACCACTGCCCTAAAGGAATCCCGGCTCCAGCTGCCCCTTTGCAAAGCAACTCAAACAGTTCCTAGTTGATAGGATGTAACCCTCGAATGGATTAATATTTAAATAGAATTACAACTATACTCACAACAGTGCAATTACAGTAACAAAGGGGAAGGGACTAGAAATGGGAAAAGAACAAAAGGAGAGAAAAATGGCAATAGGATCAATAACGCTACTCCCAGCTGAATGAATGGAACTGGCTCTGGGGATATGGGGAAAGTGGTGGACGGGATATACCTTGACATTAGCAATGGACAGGATATACCTTGGCCATATTTGATACAGTCTCCCACGGTATTCTTGCCAGCAAGTTAAAGAAGTATGGATTGGATGAATGGACTATAAAGTGGATAGAAAGCTGGCTAGATCGTCGGACTCAACAGGCAGTGATCAACGGCTCGATGTCTAGTTGGCAGCTGGTAACAGACAGTGCTCCAGGGGTCAGTCCTTGGGCTGGTTTTGTTCAACATCTTCATTAATGATCTGGATGATGGGATGAATTGCACCCTCAGCAAGTTCTCGGATGACACTAAGCTGGGGGGAGAGGTAGATACGCTGGAGGGTAGGGATAGGGTCCAGAGTGACCTAGACAAATTGGAGGATTGGGCCAAAAGAAATCGGATGAGGTTCAACAAGGACAAGTGCAGAGTCCTACACTTAGGAGGGAAGAATCCCATGCACTGCTACAGGCTGCGGATCGACTGGCTAAACAGCAGTTCTGCAGAAAAGGACCTGGGGATTACAGTGGACGTGAAGCTGGATATGAGTCAACAGTGTGCCCTTGTTGCCAAGAAGGCCAACCACATATTGGGCTGCATTAGTAGGAGCATTGCCACCAGATCGAGGGAAGTGATTATTCCCCTCTATTCAGCGCTGGTGAGGCCACATCTGGAGAACAGCATCCAGTTTTGCCACCCCCTCCCCCCACTACAGAAAGGATGTGAACAAATTGGAGAGTGTCCAGTGGAGGGCAACAAAAATGATTAGGGGATTTGGGGCACATGACTTATGAGGAGAGGCTGATGGAACTGGGCTTATTTAGTCTGCAAAAGAGAACAGTGAGGGGGGATTTGATAGCTGCCTTCAACTACCTGAAGGGGGGGGTTCCAAAAAGGATGGAGCTCGGCTGTTCTCAGTGGTGGCAGATGACAGAACAAGGAGCAATGGTCTCAAGTTGCAGTGGGAGAGGTCTAGGTTGGATATTAGGAAAAAATATTTCACTGGAAGGGTGGTGAAGCACTGGAATGGGTTACCTAGGGTGGTGGTGGAAACTCCATCCTTAGAGGTTTTTAAGGCCTGGCTTGACAAAGCCCTGGCTGGGATGATTTAGTTGGGATTGGTCCTGCTTTGAGCAGGGAGTTGGACTAGGTGACCCCCTGAGGCCTTTTTCAATCCTAGTCTTCTATGATTCTTCTACGATTTTAATGATGTCTTTCCCATGACTGGTGTGAATGTAGTGTCAGTGAAAGGTACTGGGGCTTGGCAACCCTAGAGACTAAAGTCCTTTGTCTACACTACAGGTACAGCATGTGCAGTGCGAGCTCACTGTATTCTGTCCTGCCTTTGTAGCTCAACCCTGACCTGGTGATGGTGAGAAGGTAGCTGAGTCCTCAAGGCCACTTCAGTCCTTGGCCTCTTTGATAAGAATGCCAGATCCTGCCAGCTATGGTCACAGATTTGTGAGACTGGTTAAAATCAGATCTATATCTTTCCAATCAATCTATAAAGAAATATATCGGGGTTTCTGATTGTGTTGCTGTGCTCCCTCTACCCACCCTTAAATTTTACATGGGGCTGCTGAGTCCTTTAGTGTGTGTATTGGTCCAGCTTTTTAGGCACTGGGTCCTGGATGTGGGCATGTGATCAGTATCATTACTAAAAAGATTGTGCTGCACTGCCCTGCATATTTGGTGTCCCAGGTTACTGCTTGAACTGTATAATAGAAGGCCCAGTTCTCATGGCAATGGACACAAAGGCTTCCACTGAATGGGAGTTAGGTGCCTAAATACCTGTGAGGATCTGGTCCAAAGACCTGAAACCCATTGGCCTTTGTAAGAGCAATGTTTGATCTATAAACAAAGCCAGAGGCCATGGACTGCAAAGAGAAAAGCAGTTTAGGAATCAGTTTTGGTAATAAGAACATTAAACTTATATGAAAAGTCCAACAAAACCTTGTTTATGGCATAGAAATATAGAATTTCAGGGTTGGAAGGGACCTCAGTAGGTCATCTAGTCCAACCCTCTGCTCAAAGCAGGACCAATCCCCAACTAAATCATCCATCCCCAACTAAAGCATATTGGAGGTTTCCTCTCTCTTGTGTTGAAAACTTTTCAGTGATCAAAATAGAGTTATGGTCTGGGCAAATATTAGAGCCAAATAATAATACCACTCATTTATATTCTCCAGCACTTTCCAGCTAAAGGTTTGAAAGCACTTTACAAATGTTAATATTATAAGTCTCACAGCACCCCCATGAGGTAGGTCTGTTAAGTATTATCCTTATTTTATAGCTAGGTGATCTGAGACAGAGAGATTAAGTGATTTGGCCAAGGTCATGTAGAGAACCTATGGCTGATCTAGGAACAGAACCCACATCTGCTGACTCCCAGTGCTGAGCTTTAACCACAGACAATCCTTTCCCATCCTGCTCTTTATAGGAAGCATTTGGGGCAGAACTCTTTAAGACTAAGGGTCAGATCCAAAGCCCACAGAAGACAATGGACTGACTTCCACTGACTTCACAGGGCTTCAGATTAGATTTCACAAAGACTAGAAAGGCGTAAGTTTAGCAAGTGCAACATTATAGTGTGCAACACTATACAGTTTCAACCCAGTCAAAATCATGAGTTTCCAAAAGTAAAGCTTGATGGGGAAGTTGGGATTTGATTCAGTGACCCAGAGGCGAGATTTGCAGCTCTCTCTTTCCTTGTTGCCCCAAGCTCACAGCAGCAAAAAAGTAAAATAACAAGACATGAATTCATATTTAAGAGAGAGTCAAAGACTAATACGTACAGTGGTGATGTGGCAACGAGAGAAACCTTGGGCAATTTTCAACCCTTTTGTAATTCTGCTGATCTCACTGAAGCAGTGTTGATCTGACATATCTTTAGAGAAAGTGCAAGATTTATTTGGAAACAGAAGACAGTTTCTCCACTCTATTTTCTCTTCCTTTGGCCTGTTCTCTCTACCAGCACTACCTGCTACTCCCAATCCCAACCCCATCCAGTCCATTGACTAACAAATGGATGCCATGGGGATGCAGTGATGCTGCATGTGTGACTTTAGGCCCAACTCTGTATTGAAGGTGCATCCTTTTACAGGAGGGCTGGAATTGGTTGCTTGAGTGTGTAACAAACAATGGCCATATGGCATACAGACACCATGGCCATCAGTTGGCACTGAACCTAGGACCTTCAGCACCACAGGCCTCTATTTTAACAGCAGCCAGATGAGTCAATGGATGCTGACCCTTCCCATGTGATAGGGTGCAACTTTTTGTAATCCTATTCCCCGTGACTGAAGCCAGAGAATAAAGACCAGTCTCTTAGCAGCTCACCCTTATTACATCTACCACTCGAGAGAAAGGTCTGAGCTCCTTTAGCTGTGAGATAATAAAAGCCTGTATAGAGGCCAGGCCTAGGAACCATGATCACGTGCTCTGGACCACTGCATTGTAAATCAACAGTAGGGTTGACCATGCCCTAGTAACGCATTTTTAAACGTGATTGTCCTTGTCCACCCTAAAGACAACATTGTGTTTAAGATTATGGTCGCTAGCATGTTTTTTAACATGATGCCTTTTCGCGGCACAGACAAGGGCTAACGGTCCAGTGCGCAGGGCCGGCTCCAGGCCACAGCGCGCCAAGCACGTGCTTGGGGCGGCACGCCGCAGGGGGCACTCTGCTGGTTGCTGGGAGGGCGGCAGGTGGCTCCGGTGGAGCTGCCGCAGGCGTGGCTGCGAACGGTCCGCTGGTCCCATGGCTCCGGTGGACCTCCCGCAGACACGCCTGCAGCAGCTCCATCAGAGCCGCGGGACCAGCGGACCATCCGCATAAACGGCTGCGGTAGGTCCACCGGAGCCGCGGGACCGGCGAGCGGCAGAGCGCCCCCGACGGCGTGCCGCCGTGCTTGGGGCAGCGAAATTGCTAGAGCCGGCCCTGCCAGTGCGCTAGACTTTGCCTTAAAAACTGGTCCCAAATCACCCACCAGAGCAGTGTCATCCTTTGTAAGGAAAGTTCTACACCAGATCCATCCCCAGACAGCAGCAGCCAAGAAGTTCTGTTTAGTTTTTAGAGGGAGGAAGCACAATTCTAATACCTGAGCTACCTTCCTCATCACCTCTTTATCAATATACTGAGCCGCTCTGGCATGAGAGCTGCTTTAACCTCTCAAACCATCTGCAATCTTCATAACTCGGCACTTTTCAACTACAACATCCTGAAAAAAAAAACTAATTAATCAGTCTTCACCATTATTAAGGTAAGTGTGATTATCTTCATTTGATAGACGGGGAACCCAAAGTGCAGATGGATAAAGTGTCTTGTCCAAGGCCACTGTCGGAGCTGGGACTGCTGCTGCTTCAAATACTGAAGTCTTTTGCCCTCAGCTGAGGTCCTTGTGTATTTTTTTAAGGGAATCCTATATTTTAAATTTAATTTCAATAATTTCCTCCATCTGCCATCATGCAATATTTCTGAAAGACCCAAGGTCTCTGTAGAGGCCATGCTTGAAATAGGTCATTTACCTCCTTTGGTGTTATTAATTTGGACCAATAAAAGGAGTAGAGGATTGTAATATAACTCATCTCTTTGTCTCAGTGCCTCTTAATAGGCGTATGCATCACATAACACAATAGCACATGCAGAACAAAAGCCCAGTTATTTGGTGTTGCAAACTAAGAATTCCGTCAGAATTTCAGATGACAACATAAAGGCCGTGATTATCAAGCAAAGCTTTCAATTTAGCATGGCTCTCTGAGGAGGGAGAGGACCAGATTACTCAGTTCTCCATGGTAATGTAAAGGAGAAGTTTTAAATATGCTGCGTGGAAAAAAAAACACCCAATAACAATGTTGCCCTTCTATAGCCCCTTTCACATGAGGGGCCAGATCCTGTGTTGGTATAAGTTGGGATAGATCCAAGTCAACAGAGTTGTTCTGATTGACACTAGCTGTGGATCTGGCCCAAAGCACTTCACAGAATTGTAGGCTTTTGTAAAAACAATCGAGCACCATATAGAAACAATACCATTCAATTCAAATAGGGTTTTAATGAAATCCATTCAGTCTAAATAGGTTTAATTAAACACCAGATGTTCCTTCTGCAGACCTTGCAACACAAAAACTGCATCCTCGCGTTAGTGCACTGGAGCCAGAAAGTGGAACTGACCAGAAATTAACTATATATAGACTAGTGAAATTAATAAATCTTCCTAATCACGGCTGCAGGTGTGTGTGCCACTGTGACCCAGGCTCTCCTGTTATTGATCATGCTGTGGAGGAATGAAGCCATATAATCCCCACTGGGGGAGTGGACTGTGAAAACTGCCCCTACAGTGCCCAGGCTTCAGAGGTGCTCCCTGCTGGGGGTGCTAGTGGAGGTACATACAGAGGGCTGTAAATGGTGCTGTGCTCTGCCTGCCCTGTGTAGACCCTACTGGCACACTGTAAAAGGTACCTACGTCCACAGACAGGGTAATGCAAGCAAGGTATTTACAGCATGCTGGCAGGTATACACAGGGCAGTTAGCGCACAGCACCACAATAGAGCACTTTACCTACACACCACTCTAAGGTGCCAGGGCTTTGCCACTGTGCAGGGCTGGGCCTCTGTAGACAAACACTAAGTAAAATCGCCCAAATTTTGGAGCAGGCAACAAATTGGCAGCCCCAGAAGTCCTCTGTCACTGATTCCAGCCTTCCAAACATAGCCCATCTGGTGAAAAATCATTGAGGTTGGCAATGTTGCTCCGGTCACTCAGAGCTACTGCTCATGTTCTGTCCCAGGGCTGCCTGAGTGGAACTTTCCTTGCAATTGCTCACCCTGGCTGCTGGGAACTGGGCAAGGAACTGACAGGAAGGGGTATGTTTCTACTGTGCTCTCAATGCTCCCCTTGCTGGCACCCAAGAAAAGAGGAGGAGGAAGCATCTGACTCTCATGCATGGGGACAATAACCACAATTGAGTAAGAGAGGAAGGAGTAGATTGGGACAAGGATTTGGGGCGACTAGGACTGGGGCAGAGAGGAGTGTGGAGAAGACTGGGATTGGGATAAGGTGGTGGCGGGGGTGATATGGGATGGACACTTGGATGAGGAGTTGGTGGGGAGAAGTGCTTGAGTCATGGACAAGCTAGAAGGGATAGAGGCTTGGTGGGAACAGAGACAGAAGAGTCTGTGACCACTAGAGGACACTCCCCTCCTGAAACTGGAATGGAACCTGAGATTCCTAAGTCTCACCTTTCCCCTGTTGTCAGCAAATAGCTGTGAAACCCACTGGCAAAATGTGTGTCTCATCGTCCTCTAGTGGCTGGTCCACACAAAGGATGACAACCTACACTGTTGTCAGTTACTCAACTAGCTTAAGTGGCAGAGGTCTGTGCTGTGGATCTAAGAGTTTCAACCTGATGAGGGTGTCAATATGATGCCACATGATGGAATTCTCAGTTTGCTTTTTAGAACACCTAGGAATTTAAATACAAAAAAACTACATTAAAAGAATATTATTAAGGTTGCAAAGTCAAACACTCAGCAGTGAGGAAATGCCAGATAGGGAACTGCACAGAGTCATTAATGTCAAAAGTATACATCAATTTTGGGTGCCCAATCTCAGATGCCTACGGTATGACATTTCGGGGAACTTGGGTTTATACAGCACTCAAGTACAACTCCCATTGACTTCAGCTGCAGATGTGAGTTTTCAGCATTTCTGAAAATCAGAGCCCATGGTCTCAAGTCAGGCCCCAGAGAATGAAAAACACACAATTAGTGACCACATGTGAAAAGTTTGTTTTAGTGACTTATTCTAGCATCGGACAGGAACTTCCTACCAGAGAACTACCCTTTCTCTTCCTGCAGTCCCCTGCCTCATTCATTACACACCTTCCAACTTCTGCAACAAATGAAGCCTGGGTCCTATAGACAAGAATCTTTCACTACACGACCCTGATTCATCCCTGAACAGGTCCATCCTGTGCACTGAATGAGACAAGGGTCCTATGGAAAAAATAAAGTGATCACGTAATGAAAACGGTCTCATCATGCATAGATGCACAACAGAGCTGACTTAAGGCTACATAGGCAATGTTAATTCTGGCATTTGTTAATTTGTTCTTTTAACACACTTTTTGTGTGTATAACATTATATCCAAAACAACGATGTTTGGCGAGTCCCAGCAGAGAAGCCAAGTGAATGGTCCCTGAGAATCAGACTTGAAGCACATTAGCAAGGTATTGTGAGGGAACGCGCACAATTCCTGCTACTTGTACCGACTAGCTGAGAGAAGCAAGAAATAGAATTTCTCAGTCTCAGACAAAATCATTTGTTGCACTTCGAGTTGCTGCAATGGGGCTGTAACCTAGTGGCGATAGGCCTATGTATGCGACTTTATTTATTGAAAATTCTTCCTCAAACTCCCTCTCTCTTTCCTTTTTTATACACTATATCTAATCCTGTATATCGTGCACCCAAATGTTCCTATATGTGGCCTTTTCCAGGAATGGATAGCTAATTTGTTATCAAACGTTGTGGTTTTACAAATAACACCAGGTTACACTGCGAAAGGCATAATTTGGCCTCTTTGTAACTACATACATTATTCTTTTGTTTGTTATATAGCTCCCTCCTACTGCTTTATAGTCAATTGTCAAAACAGCCAACTGAGGTCTATATAGCGTCCACATGTAGAAATGTTGTAAATGATTCATTTTTAGCAGATTGGTTAAAAAAGAGAAACTTTCCAAAACTGGAAAAATGAATTGGATCTGATGTTCATTAAAAATAGAACAACAAACAATTGTAGTGGAGTACGTGTTAGAACATGGCTTGGTAAGGAAATGATTTCAGATGCACTGGAATAGCTGAAGCATGTGTCATGTTAACTGATTAACAGGAGGTAAAAATCTCTCTCTCACTGTCTAGTAACCTCTTTCGCAACACTGTAATCTCCAAAGAGAGCTGTCTGTTCTAAAACCTTTAGTCCACTGGCCTCTTGTTCACTATGATGCCTCCTGGCTTTGTCTGGCAGCGGTATGTACAAATTACTGCTGCTACACATTCGTATCAAAGTAATGCTTCTTACACAGCACCTGATTAAATTCGTTTATTGAGGGCTTTGGGACCCAACTAATACAGCATTTTGGGAAATGATCCAAAATCCATCACTCCTGAATTCATTTACCGCTGGAGGATTATCCTAAGAAAGTTTTTTGCTGAATCATTTGATCCCGTTATGATGGCCAGCAATAAAATAAAACATTCCAGTTATTTGCATTGACTTCTTCAACCCTCGTTAAGAGCCTCTAAACTGTGCAGACATGTTATAGGTCCATAATAGGTCAAATTCTGCCTTCTGTTTCACCCTGTAGCTTATAGAAACAGCAGAACTTGATCTATGCTGTGTAGCTGAAGGTGGAAGTTCAGGTTTTGATGGTGCCTAAGTGTATTTTTTGTTTGTTGGTTTTTTTATTATCACTCAAACTTTATTAAACTCAGAGCCTTTTCTTGTAGAAACAACTCTCATCACAGCAATCCACACCTTGGTGAGCTCTGTACTGGGGTCATTCTATGCTGTTTATCTAGGCTACCCTTGAAAACCAAACATGGGTTGCAAATAATTGCAGGATGCACAGCTGGGCAAGGGCCTCCTCTCATGAGAGTCACTGAGGATTGTGCTGTGAGACCTGCACCGTTTGCTTATTCTTTAACAACCCTGCCTTTAGTATTCAAAGCCTTAAATATCACTCCTGTGTAGTTATGGGACCACCTGCTTCCTTATTTTCCGTCACAGTAGGACTGAAATGGTCAACTTTCCCCCAAGGTATAATCCTGAAAGTTTGGGCAGCAAGGCCTGTGAGTGAAATTTTCTTCTCTTTGATCTATTCGAAAGATCAGATGTGGCATCCAGAGTGCAGAATCTCAAGCCTTCCTTTCCTTTTCAAGTATCAGAGGGGTAGCCGTGTTAGTCTGGATCTGTAAAAGCAGCAAAGAATCCTGTGGCACCTTATAGACTAACAGACGTTTTGGAGCATGAGCTTTCGTGGGTCAATACCCACTTCTTCAGATGCATGTAGTGGAAATTTCCAGGGGCAGTATATATATGCTAGCAAGCAAGCTAGAGATAACGAGGTCAGTTCAATCAGGGAGGATGAGGCCCTGTTCTAGCAGTTGAGGTGTGAAAACCAAGAGAGGAGAAACTGGTTCTGTAGTTGGCAAGCCATTCACAGTCTTTGTTCAATCCTGAGCTGATGGTGTCAAATTTGCAGATTTGATTGCAGGTGGTGGAGGGATGTTGAGGTTTTTCTCTTTTCCTACTTGTCCCACTCTGTGGTTTATTTAGTACATGTTGCCGTTTGTAAATATTCAGTCAGTTTTATCCTTGATGAAGTGAACCTGAAATCAACGGAGTAGCACAGGGAATAAAATTGGCTCAATTTCTTGTACAATATGAGTGATGATTTGGGCTACCACAATTAAGCATGAAGGCTGGTTGCCAGAACATAATTTAAGTGCCCCAAATAGGCTCGACAAAGCACAAATATAACGCCGTATTGTACTTTGTGAAAAGTGCTGTCCTCCCTTCAGTTCTTGTGAGGGGCACTGTGTACATATATTTGGATGTAAGTAGGTAATATTAAGATCAGGATAGTTATGTGCAGAAAGAGCAAGTGAACGAACAGTGATTATTGGGCTCATTATCTTTCCTCAGACCAACATCCTGCTAACAAGGGAAGAAAATAAATCACCGCTGAAGATAAGAAACAGATACTGCAGAGAAGTTCTTATTGTCCAATGCCATATACTCACATAATGGGATAAGTATGATATAATAATCTAAGCATCTAAACAACCTACTGTAGATCATGTAGTAACAACTTGAATGTTTAGACCTTGCCTGTCTGACCATGGGAGAAACACTCTAATATGGTTAAGGACTTGACAGTTCTCCTTTTTCTAATATTCCGTTCTTATTTCCTTTCTCCTGTTATGCAAAGCCATAAGCACAACTTTTGCCAACACAAGCTTTTATACGGTCTGCTTCTTTGTAATATTTGCAATTCAGTCTATGATTTTTGTTTTATTTTTTTTTCCTTTGGAGAACCAGCTTAAGGAAATTATTTGCATTTGGTTTTCTTGCATAAGATGTTTGGACCAGAATGTCATGTTGGTTTGGCTTTTTTATCCCTGCCCATCCTGGCTAATAACCATTGTTGCGTTTATAAGGAACAGCTGTTGGGGGTTTATGCTATTGGCATTATGGACTCTCTTAAGGCACTGCTCTGGAGGAGGCATGCTGGCCGCACTGCGATCACTTAGAGGCAGCCAGTTTTCTCCCAGTCTCCTCACACAGTTACATTGCTACTGAGCCCAAGTACAAACTTTCTGTCAGTTGCAGACATTCTGCTGCGTCATACTGTGACATGGAATGCAAGAGTCCAGTATGCTTGTATCACAGCTGTTTGCATGTTCTTCTCATTTGGAAAGCAGCATTTATGGAAGTAGCCACCTCCACTTGTATTGGTGTCTGAGTAGCTCTATTATGAGATCCTCCAAAAATGCAGGCTTTATTTTGAACAGTTCTATATAACTTCTGTGACCAAACCCTGGCAGAGTGGCCTCCTGTGGTGTCACATTTTTATGGCCAAGGTTAAAAATCAGGTACAAACCAAAACTCTTCTTTCCTAGTTGTCATGGTATAGTCCCCCACTCTGAACCTTAGCGTCCAAAAGATGGGGTAACAGCATGAATTCCTCTAAGCTCAATTACCAGCTTAGATCTTGTAGCGCTGCCACCAACCAGGAATTCCAGTGCCTGGTACACTCTGGTCCCCCCAAAACCTTGCCTGGGGACCCCCAAGACCCCGTCCCTCTGGATCTTAACACAAGGAAAGTAAACCCTTTCCCTCACCGTTGTCTCTCCCAGGCTTCCCCTCCCTGGGTTACCCTGGAAGATCACTGTGATTCAAACTCCTTGAATCTTAAACAGAGAGGAAAATTCACCTTCCCCCCGCCTTCTCAATCCCCCTCCGAGACTCTCCCTGAGAGAGAAAGTAATCCTAACACAGAGAGAAATTAACCTTTCTCTCCCCCTTCCCTCCTTTCTCCCCACCAATTCCCTGGTGAATCCAGACCCTGTCCCCTGGGATCTCACACCAGAATAAAAAAAAACAATTAGGTTCTTAAACAAGAAAAGCTTTTAATTAAAGAAAGAAAAACAGTAAAAAATTATCTTTGTAAATTTAAGATGGAATATGTTACAGGGTCTTTCAGCTATAGACACTGGGAATACCCTCCCAGCCTAAGCATACAAGTACAAATTAAAATCCTTTCAGCAAAATACAAGTTTGAACTCCTTCCAGCCAAATACACATTTGCAAATAAAGAAAACAAACATAAGCCTAACTCGCTTTATCTACCTAGTACTTACTATTCTGAGCACATAAGAGCCTGTATCGGAGAGACTGGAGAGAAACCTGGTTGCACGTCTGGTCACTCTCAGAACCCAGAGAGAACAACCACCAAACACGAACAGCACACACAAAAACTTCCCTCCCTCAAGATTTGAAAGTATCCTGTCCCCTGATTTATCCTCTGGTCAGGTGACAGCCAGGCTCACTGAACTTGTTAACCCTTTACAGGCAAAAGAGACATGAAGTACTTCTGTTCTATTAACCCTTTACTATCTATTTATGACACTAGTTTACAAAACAAATGACTCACAATGCGCATTGGGCACCTAACTCCATTTTATAAGATTCGTTAGATTTCACTACTTATGCTATTTGTACTGTTTTCAGTTTGGACACAGAAATCAGACCAGTTTGTGCTGCCTGTCAGTTTTACTTGCAGGTTCTCGGTTATCTAAGGTCTTTAGATGACTTCTATTACCATAGTATCTGAGTGCCGCATAACATGCCTGCAAGGTGGGCTGTGCTATTGTCCTCATTTTCCAGATGGGGATCTGAGGCACAGAGAGACTGTGACGTACCCCAGGTCACATAGGAAGTCTGTGACAGAGCAGGGAATTGAACCTTTGTCTCCCAAGTCGCAGTCCTACGTCCTAATGGACCACATTGCTCCTCTAAGAATAGAACCTAGAATTCCTGATTCCACCTCCCATGTTCTAACCATGCACAATATTGCACTGTTGACCACTGTCTTTTCAACTTGCTTTTCTCTAATAGGCCCTGATTCAGCAAGATATATGCTAAACTTTAGGCAGGTGAATATTTCCATTGAAGTCAACAGGAATACTCAAATGCTAAAGTTAACCACATACTTAAATACTTTGCTGAACTGGGGCCTGAAAGAGCTAAGATTTAAGTTAAGAAGGCGAGATTATTTCTTTCCTCTTTTAGCCAATTTCCTTCATACTCGACTAGACAGTTAGATCTAAGAAACTATTCCAGCTGTACTTATTTAAAAACTGGACTTCGGCTTAATATTTTGGTTTTTGAATGCCGGTGCTGCATGCAAACAATACAGTGGTGAAAATAGCTAGTAGTCTTACCTAACTGGATTCCTGTGGGTCTTTTTTCTAACAGGACACTCAGTATTGATTGCAGAGTTTTAATCATTACAATAGAAGGCTACTTCAGTCTGACACGATGGGTGAAATTAACCCTGGTGTGGAGAGCCAGCTCAAGGCCCAGGCACTAGTGAATTCTGTAGGGCTTAACTGGGACTTAAATGATGCCCAGGCCATGTCTGGGCCTTCTGCGCACGGGAATGAATTTCATTGTGTGTGCATAACAGCTTCTTACGTCCCCCCTGCAATAAAAATGCAATGCAGGATGTAAATGACAAATATGCCACCTTCTGGCAACCACTGGAAGTGCTGAGATTTATTTGTAAAGTCTTCAAATCAAATCTTCACGTTTCTCTTAGGTGCACAGCGGATTTTGTGTGTGTGTGTGTCGGGGGTGGGGGACTAAATCGTATTTTGCAATTTATCAGAAGACATCACCAATTCCTAGATTCATAGACTTCAAGGCCAGAAGAGACCTTAGATCATCTAATCTGCTCTCCTGTAGATCACAAGCCATTACATTTTACCCAGTTATCCCTGTATTGAGCTCAATAACTTGGCTCTGACTAAAACATAACTTGTGTTTGGCTAAAGCATATCTTCCAGAAAGGCTTTAAGTCTTTATCTGAAGACATCAAAAGAAGGAGAATCCACCATGTCCCTTGGTAACTTACTCCAATGGTTAATCACCCTTGTTGCTAAAAAACGGTGTCTGATTTCTAGTTTGAATTTGTCTAGCTTCAGCTTCCAGCCATTGGTTCTTGTTCTGCCTTCCTCTGCTAGATTAAAGAGCCCTTTACTACCTAGTATTTTCTCAGCATGAAGATACTTATACTCTGTAATAAAGACTGAGTCACCTCTCAGTCTTCTCTTTGATCAGCTAAACAGATTGAGCTCTTTAAGTCTCTGACTGTCACACATTTTCTCCCTCCTTCAAATGATTTTTGTGGGACTTTTCTGCACCCTTTCCAATTTTTAACATCCTCTTTAAAACTTGGACGCCAGAAGTGAGCATTGGCCTGCTAAACCCATGGTTGTGAGTTCAAGCCTTGAGGGGGCCACTTAGGAATCTGGGGCAAAAAATCTGTCTGGGGATTGGTCCTGCTTTGAGCAGGGGGTTGGACTAGATGACCTCCTGAGGTCCCTTCAAACCCTGACATTCTATGATCTATTCTCAGCATTCTGTATCAGTCTCACCAATGCCCTATATAACGCTAAAATCACCTCCTGACTCCTACTTGCTACCTCCTTGTTTATATAGCCAAGGATTGCATTAGCTCTTTTTGTCACAGCATTGCACTGGAAACATGACTGTGCATTCTGTTTCTGGAAATGGCTAGATTCCCCTTGCATCATTAATAATATTCTTACAAAATGTATCATAAATGGCCCTACATACACAAGAGATATTGGTTCAGCAAAACTGAACTACAAAGTCACTCTTATTTTCAGAAATACCGATTGTCTTCTCAATATTTACACTTAGGGCTGCTCTTTAGGACTGGACTGCACAATCCTTACTCCTGCAATCTATATGTCTCAGGTCTGAACTTGAGCTCCATGTAAGGTCTGATCCAAAGCCCACTGAAGTCAACAGAAGCCCTGAATAGTTCCAGAGAGGCAAAGGCCTTGTCCTGTTGCCAAGCATGTGAAAGACCAAATCATAACTGGCTCTAGAAATGTTTCTGAAATGGTTTATACACCAGTGAGACAAAAGCAGCTCCAAGGACCACGTGTGTGAGCTCTGGGGATCATCAGTGGTCTATGTCCCACAGTTTAAGAACCGCTTGGCCAAAGGATCAATACCCACTTAAAAATTAATACTAGTCTGTGCACATCTTCCCAATCAAATATAAACCAATGCCTGCTATCTGCAATAAAATACTTTGCTGAAATTATATAATGTCATGCATCAAATATGAAAAGAAATCTAAATATTCTCCAAACAAAACTCTCTTACATCTTTTCTTAACTGGAAAACCATGCTGATCTTTCAAAAGCAGGCCTTTTCATCAAGCAGGAAGAGCAGATACTTTACAGACATACTTTACAACATTTTCCTCATTTTCACTTTTTTATTTCCAGTTAAACCAACGTGTTACTTGTACTTGCCCTTCCGATGAATCTGTTTTCAAATTATCAGGCAGTTTGCCAAAAAATTAGAATGTTTCTGTTAGAAAGAATGGAGATGACTCACCTCCACTTTCCTCTGAGTGAGTCACCTCAGAATTGTGTTAAAATCTGAGCCAAATAAAATAACTTTGATAAAGCAACAGAATAGTTTTGACACACCAAAGCCAACACTGTGTCCCTGCTTAGCTAAATTTCAGAGACAGATTTGACAGATAACGTGTCTGGTTTCCCTAGTGCAAAAGCCAGATGTGAGTTCTACTACATTTTCTGGAATCCTTCATGAATAAAGTGAGAAAATATTTCAAGTGTTCCTCACGGACTAGCTTAGCATTTGTTGTAATGCATTGTCAATTAACCTTCATTTTTTTTTACAGTGGAACTCTATTTATCGTATCTGAACAGGGGTGTTGAATTTATTAGACAGGAGGGGGAGTTTTTCCATGTAGGTGATGCATCTTAGATACAACTTGGATAAGTGAACTCCTGTATAACCGCAGAATCACAGAATATCAGGGTTGGAAGGGACCTCAGGAGGTCATCTAGTCCAACCTCCTGCTCAAAGCAGGACCAATCTCCTGACAGATTTTTGCCCCAGATCCCTGGTAGAACTAGAACATCAGGAAAGGTATAGAACCGAGCCTACGCTGTGGAGGCCAGTGCAAGTACCATTCACTCCTTAGATCTTTGCTAACCACGGTCTCTCCTTTTAGCTCACTCCATCCACACCTGCGGTTCAGTGGCCTTCTAGGAGAATTCAAAATTCTCTTCACTGACAACAAGGGCTGACATGTGAGAGGCCTGCAAAGGAGATCACATGGTCAGGGAGGAATGATGGTCCAGTGATTTGGGTGCTAGCCTGGGCCATGGGAAATTCAAGTCTAATTCCTTGCTCTGTCACACTATCTGTGTGACCTTGGGCAAATCACTTAGTCTCCCTGTGCTTCAGTTCCCCATCTGTAAAATGGGGACCATAGCACTGCCCTGCCTCACAGGGGTGCTGTTAAAAAGAGTGAGGATCTCAGGTACTATGGTAATGAGGCCACAAAAGTACTTGAGACAGACAGGGATGCATGCCAAATGCATGCTCGGTGCCTACCCAGGGAAGTTATCTCTTCTTGCATCTGCCTAGTAAGTACTTGTAAGGGATTATTGTACATCTGTATGAAGTTGTTGTCTTCATTACTATGAGATACCAGAATTCTAGTGCTTGTTATGTCTACTTACTTTAAAAATTCAGTGCAGGAGAAAAAAAATATGTCAGCATCTTGGCTTTGCTTGTTGGTTCATTGGTGGCTTTCTTTCCCCCTTAGGGTAGGTCTGCCCTGGAATAAAAGACCCACAGCACAGTTGTGGCTGGCCCGGGTCAGCTGACTTGGGCTCGCAGGACTTGGGCTGTGGGGCTAAAATTTGTTGTGGGCTCTTGGACCTTTTTCCTCACGGGATCCCAGAGCTTGGGCTCCAGTCTGAATATCCACACAGCCGTTTTACAACCCTGCAGCATGGAACCAGCGAGCCAGAGTCAGCTGAACTGAGTCAGCGACGGGTGTTTAATTGCTTGTAGACGTATCCTTATAGGCACTTAATTTGCTTTCACTGATGAGATACACAAGACAAGGGCTGTGACAGGAAAATACCACTGCTCATAGGCGCGGACTCCGTGGGTGCTCCAGGGCTGGAGCACCCACTGAAAAAATTAGTGGGTGCTAAGCACCCACCAGCAGCCAGCTCCCCCCAATGCCTCCTGCCCACCGGTGGCCCCGCTGATCAACTCCTCCCCCTCCCTCCCAAGGCCTCTTGCCCGCTGCGATCAGCTGTTCTGTGGTGTGCAGGAGGCGCTGAGGTGAGAGGGAGAGGGGAGGAATGGGGCAAGCTTGGAGGAGGGGGTGGGAACCGAGAAGAGGCGGCATGGGTGCTTGTGAGAAGGGGGCGGAGTGTGGACTGGTCCTGGGATGGAGTAGGGGTGGGAAGAGGCAGGGTAGGGGTGGGAACTTAGGGGAAAGGGGTGGGTGGGGTTGGGGCCAAGCAGGGAGTTGAGCTCCCTTGAGGCCCGGAAGAAGCTGGCGCCTGTGCCACTGCTACTAAAATGTACAGCTGAAAATTGCTTACAGCTATGCAATCTGGTTGGTCTCTGATGTTCCTTTTATTATTTATTCATTAGATGTGTATACAAAACTAAAAGCGGAAACACTCTTGGTGCCTTTACTATAAATAAAAAAAAACCCCACACACATACAAATTAAACAACCAGCGAAACACAAATCACTCCTCCTCTTCCTTCTTTATCAAGCAAGACAACTAACAAACAATTCTTTACTACAGAGACTAGGTGGATGAGGTAATACCTTTTATAGGACCAACTTCTGTTGGTGAGAGAGACAAGCTTTTGAGCTAACACAGAGCTCTTCTTCAGGTCTGAGAAATGTACTCAGAGAGTCAAAACTAAATACAAGGTGGAACAGATTGTTTTACCCATGAACGCTTATGTCCAAACAAATCCGTTAGTCTTTCAGGTGCCACCGGACTCACTCTTCGTTTTTTTAGCATCAGGAGTTAACACACATTTCAAGGGACCATTCATGGTGAAGTGCCCAGTTTACACCTCTCCAGTCATAGTGGGGAAAGGAGAGAGAAAAAAAAAGCTGTGTTGGGGAGGGGGAGGTAGTGGGTTATAGATTTTTGTAATAAACCATAAATCCAGTGCCTCTATTCAGTCCATGATTTTTGGGGTCTAGCAAAGTTATGTATTTAAGCTCCTAGGCTCATCTTTTAAAGGCGTTGTGCAGGTTTCCTTTGAGGATGAGGACTGAGAGGCCAGACACAGAGTGACTGCTTTGTGAAAAGTGTTCACCCATAGGTGATATGGTGTTTTTGTCTTTTTATAATTTTCTGTGCGAGTTCATTCGAGAGCATGGCAATTGTCTCATTTCACCCTCCTACTTGTTATTTGGGCATTTAGTGGACTGCGTGAGTTACACTACATGTTTATTTTCTTTATATTTATAAAATATATTTATGGTTATTTTCTTTACTACCACCACTAGATGGACCCAAACTCTGCTACAAACTGATGACTCCAGAACATGTATTTTCACCTTAAAAATTCAGGTCTTCAGGTTGATTTTGTAAAGAGCAATATCTCTAGGTGGTTTTTAGGCTTTGTCTACACTGCCAGTTGAATGACAAAACTACTTCTGTCATTCACAGGTTCTTTAAAAAGCCCCACCTCACTCTCAGACAAAAACTTTGCCGTGGCAAGTGGCAGCATAAACGGCTCGTTGTCGGCAGAAGCGCTCTCCTGTTGACAATGCAACCCCGCTCGGAGAGGGTGGATGTATTTTGTCTGCAAAAGTGCCAACAAACAGTGTTTACACTGTCCAACTTTTAGTGACATGGCTGTGTCATGAAAAGCTGTGTAGTGTAGACAAATTCTTATGAGTTTTGTGCTTTGACAGAGATGTGGCAATTCAGATTTCAAAAAACATCCGGTCTCTCACTGAAACAATTACAATTTATGTAGGTCAGGGTTAATGTGTAGTAACAGCACATGCAGCCAGGAGAGAAAAAGCTTTATCACAGCAAGGAAAACACCTGAAGTTGCTTTATAAAGGCACCTTTTCAAAAAAACAGACATTATAGATAGAGATCATTAATTGAAAAAATGTTATACAATTTTTAGCAGGCAATAATTAGCTTTAGGTCTAAAGCTATGTGGAACTAAGCATAAATGGAGCTAACTCACCTGGTGTAGTGTAAATCGAGAGGCAAAGCTATTATAGTGCCAGTGCTCTTGTACAGCAGCACTGATTCCCTTGTGTAAACTGGATTTCACTTATTGCTGGAGTGACTAGCCAGTCAGAAATCTATTTGCTATAGCGAAGTGGAGCAGTAGTTTCCCTTTGAGGCTGTAAACCAAGATTTGGTTTTCAGCATTTGGCTGAACCATTTAAATAATGTTAGCCCTTGATTTGGGGGGAAAATATTAAAAATTACAGTGGACTCACTTTATCAGAGAAATTAAAACCCCAACCAAGCAATAGCAGCTAGTTAAAAAAAAAAAACCCAGAAGGTGCTGAAGAAGGAGATACAAGTAGAAAACTCCATTTAGTGCCATCTAGCCAATACACAGGTTTAGTTAGGGATGGTGGAAAGCAATAACTGATTTGCCAAGCTAGGCGGTAATACTCAAAGAGCAAGTGCTATTAATTGGGAGAGGATATGCTATATTTTTCATACATAACAGTGTCTGAATCCCTGCTTTAAGTCTTTACCTTTGGAGCTGTGACTGGCGTCTCCGTAATGCATGCCCTGAACTGGAGAGCAGGAATGGTCCCTCAGCCAATGTGTTTATAAAGCTAGCGATAAACACGCTAAGATACCGGTAAAAAGCTATAAGCAGCCAATCTATTAACAACATGGGACAATCACTGTCAATAACTCTGCTATAAATGTCAACATCTGACACTGTGTCAATAGCCTTTTGTGTAAGGATAATGCACTGTCTTAGGTAAAGGCTACTATAAAGAATAGTTTGCCATCAGGCATTGTGTTATTACAATTACCTATTCTCATCCCCCATCCTATTATATATAGGGTCAATCATTTTGATGGATGGAAGTTAGTGCAGTTGAGTGAGATTATTGTACTGTCGCTGAATAGCTGCATTTGGACTTGTTTAGACCTGTGTCTCCCAGACACTGGGGAGGCTTTGACCTCTGAAAGATGCAGAAGCCAGTCCAGGGAAAAAGGGAAGAGGAAAAATTGCTGCTTCTTGCAAATTCATTTATATTGAGGATTCAGCAAAAGAGCATTTAATAGATGTTTCTTGCTTTTGATGAGTCTTAAGTAAAGCTGACCCAGCATTAGAGGATCATCAACACACTCTGGCCACTTTTCCAATGGTCTATAAAAATGCACTATATTAAAAAAAAATAAAATCCTTAAGGAGAATACTTTCCCCAGCACCAATGCCTCAACATCTGGGTCTTCAGCAAAGGTATATAAAGCTCTTCAGTTCACCTAAACAAGTTACTCCTCAAAACGCGGTTTTCTTTTTAAGCGGCAGTGCGCAGTATTATTCATGAATATAGTAAAGCCTGAACGTCTCAAATTTATTTGATGGAAGTTCTGACAGGATTTCATTTCCATTTATGATTAACCCCAAAGTGGTTACTAAAAATACAATTGCTCCCCAGCTATATGGATTCCAGTGTGTACTGAACATTCCTGATTGCAGTGTATGCTTGTATTAAAAGGAAATGAATAACAAGAGAAGGTTTTAACCACTTCAAAATCATCCACAAGGCTCCCAGTAGCACTGTGCAATTGGAAACCATAAAATGAGCCCACCAATAAAATAGGACAGCCTTGGAAAAGATGTGCTCACTTTTTTAACGAGGGTGATAGCCAAACAAAAGAATGATAAGTTTGCCAATCTCTAACCCGGTCATCATCTGGACCTATTTTAGAAAGGGACACACCAGTCAAACTGCCACAATCTAGTTTAGCAGGCAATGTGCACATACATTATTCAACATTTTAAAGTCGAAAAATCAATGCTTTACGCTGGGTAATCCAGCTTAATGCAACAACCAGAAGGCCAATTTATGAGTGATTTCAGATTAAGTTTCCCCACAAAACCACATAACTGAAATCACTATATGGAACAAGAAGCCTCTGCCTTTTCCATGTTACACACATTTATACCATTTTCTAGAATACGGGTTTCATTCACGACATTACGCTGTGGCTCAGAGTGCTGGCTCCCTCCTCACACAGTATAATTAATGGGCATCTCTCTATAAAATGCTGACAAGTCCTTTAAAATATTCCTACTCACTGAACTAGTAGGACCAGGCTTGCTTGAATCCCCAAGTATCTGACTGTCATTTCTAAGTGTTATGGCATGAACAGCAAATGCAGGGAGGCTAATGTGAGGTTTCTGCTAATTACAACCTACACAGTTTACTGACAGCTGCATCACTGTGACTATCTGCAATCAATGTAAAAACTAGTAATAAATAGACAGGCAATAACAGATCACAAGCTTACCTGTATTTTCTATAATATTGAGCATTCTATCAGCGCTTAAATAATTAATACTTTGCACTCACACAGTGCCTTTCATCCAGGGATTTCCAAGCACTTTATAGGGTGAGGGTATGTATTCCCATTGTACAGGTGGGGATACTGATGCAGAGAGGTTAACTGACAGTCCATGGTCACTGAGTTACTGGCTGAATCTATTCCTGGGTTTTAGTCCCCGAACTTCTGCTGTAACCATTGACTGGATACCTGCTTAATCAAACTAGCAAGAAGACAGCATGTTAACACTAACAATATAATCTCCCTTACAGCATACCATATGTTTGTGATTAGGAGGACGAACGCTCCAGAGGAATCCATGGCCGTACTAATCTTCATAGTGTTCTTTGGTACATTACGACTGAGCTTTTCAACGGAGGCTAAGGGAGTTAGACACACTCTTCTGGTAGGATTTCAGTGGCAGATGGGTTCCAACCTTCCCAGGGCTCCTTTGAAAAGCCACGCCTAAATGTCTATACTGGTTCCCCAATAATAAATTGGAATTGTAGGGTCAGATCCTTGATGCCAGACTGATTCTCACCATTTGAAGACCTGGCCCATAAAGCTCAGATTTAGAGTGAGACTACAAAAATTTAAAGCCTGAATTAAACCATTTTTGAAATGGAGACTAGCATGTTTTGGAAAAATAATTTTGGACATAACCATTAATCGAGGTCAATGTTCTAACCAAGCCATGATAAAAGAAGTGGATTTTTAAAAATAGTACACAGTTACAGATATACATAGATAGGAATCTACCTTGCATTGCCTGGTGTGAGGCTCTGAGCATGTACTGATTCCTTCAAGCCATCGGGTCCAAAAGCACCCTGAATCCCCTTAAGGCAGCAATTATGCAGGCTCTGAGCAAGGCCCTGGTATTATACGGCTCCCTTCATTCTAAACTATCATCTCCACAGTAATCCCAAAGTACCATCTCTTTATTTCAAAAGCTTCTGATACTCCTCTCTGAATGTGAGAGATGTTCCAAAAGGATCACCACACATTCAACGTCCTTACCCAAGGCTGTCATCTTTGCAAAGCCTCAGCTGGTCTAAAGCAAGACTCAGCTGGCTTCTATATGAGATACCGCCATGTGCTAATAGCTAAGCTATACAGGGTTACATTTTCAAGACCTAATGGAGGACTGTGTGCATACAAATCCCAGAAGGCAATGACAGAGTCTGTGCACAGCGTTCCAGTCAAAATGATCAAATACATCACAGATGCATATTTTGAGTTAGTCTTTGTTAGAGATATTGCATTTGTGTCTCACAAAATGGGTAAGTCACAATGGTCTGATAGCTACTGCCCCATTTGCAGATGTTTTTCTCGAGGGAAATGCTACCTTCTTGGCATAACACTGCTTTATCTCAAGGAGCACTGACCTAATGCATTCCCATGTTCTAACTAGGCTGATGTGTTATTTTAAGATATGGCAAAGTAAAGCTTCCTTATGGCAATTCTTCAAAAAGAGGAGGGTGTTTTACGTGTAATTGTCTTTTGTTGTCAATCTAAACAGCGAGAATTGTGCCAGCATCGAACACCAGACATTTTGTCACTCTGACAAACTCAGACAAGAGCAATGGGCTACAAAAAAGGAGCCACTTGACATGGCAGGGAAAGAAAACAATTTTTTTTTCCAGTGTGCAGCTCTTACACAAAATGAGTCAGTAGGCCTTACAGAACAGAAAACAGAAGTTGCCATAGAAACTTGCCTGCCTTACACTAAAGAGATGGAAAAAATGTAGGCCAATATTTCTGCTTAGCTGGCTTCCATTCTTGGCTGGCTCTTCAGCTTGTCTGGATTCTGGAGCTACATGAGGTGCATCTATTTTTTTTTCCAACACAGAAACGCCCTTGCTCCCACCTCCCCAGGAAAACTGCTGCTGTTCTGCACACACATCAGCTGAGCCCCTGCTAAGAAACTGTTGCTGGGTTACTACGAATCAGGAATCAGCGTTGTTTCCTGCAGCAGGTTAAGTGCATCTAATGGAACGCTTGGGAATGTATTATTAACAGTAGGGTGATGAGTACTCCAGTACATGAGCGGTTTTAAGCCTTCAGCAAACAGCATTCTTCATATTATTCACAATGAACAGGGCAAAAAGGACTGAAAGAAATCAGCAAGAGTTTTGGATTTCAAACATGCTATTTACACTGTAATATTGCAGTCAGCTTCTTATTTAAAATAAACTTTTCCTTTTCTCAGTTTACCTCAGTTTTCCCATCTGTAAAATGAAGACAATACTTCGTTCCCTCACTGAGATGGTGTGAAGTGCTTGTAAAACCCCCTGAGATGCTCAGATGGAAAGAATTATACAAAGTATATAAATACAGACTGATGGCCTGAACCTTTAGCCCCCGCTAATCCGCATATGTTTTCTATTCAAGGAGCTGCTGTAGATAATGCTAGAACTAGTAATTACAAGCCCTGCTACGTACTCTGCAATTTCAATGGGCTTTGGATCAGGTCTGCAATTCTAAAAGCCTGTGCAATATGTGATTGAAAACAGCCACAGACCTATCCCTTTGCAGTTGCTGATGATTGCCTGCAAAGAAAAAATGCTTTTAAGAGTTTAATGTAAATGATGATTGCTGAACTGTTATTTATTTTTGTGCCTAAGGAGCATGTTATTGTTACATCTTCCTTTTAATCATGTGGACAGGACAATCTATTTAATTCCATCGTCACTGCTTCACTTAAGGACTGAGCAAAAGCAGAAGAGCCTACTAAATATTCAGTGGGCTGTTTTGCTTTTACTGAATCCTAAGTGAAAATATGCCAGCAAAAGAAGAAACCTTTTTTTTTAAACTCATTTCTGCCTTGGCTATATTGCATCCCTCTTGTAAGAAAGGAACACTAGCATAAATATTTGCTCAGATAATATGTATCTCAGTCTTTATCTAGCTAGCAGATACCACCAATCTTTACAAAACACCCATTAAAAGAAATTCATTTGAAAGTCATTGTTTTCATCTATTTTGAATATAGAGCACTTTAAAATAAAAGAGTGTGTGCAGCTTTTACCCATCGAACTTGATATATGTTAATGAAAGAAGAACACTATTTATAAGTGCAGGTCAAGATATCTGACGACTACACAAGCCAACATTTCCAGAACAAAATCATGAGCAAGCTGATGTCTAGAAGATATTTTTAAACATTTAAAATGTATTCTAATGTTTATTTAGTTATCTCAGGTATTCAGGGTAAATCATTACACCTTTCCTTCAGCTTTTCCATCCTTAACATCGCTACCCCTTTTGATCTGAGCAGCTAGCCAAAAATTTAGGGTCTTGCAGATTGTTCCAGTTAGGAAAAGAAATTGATGATGGAGTCAGAGATCTTTGACATATTCTTGTTTATCTGTAATGAATGTATGAAGTCCTGTTCCTCTGAACATGGGAGGAACCCAGTGGTGTGCCGTGACATTTTCAGGAAGGCATGCAATGCTACATGTGCATGGTGTGCCGAGGATTTCTGGGGGCCTGGCGGAATCATTCCTTGGGCACAAGTGGTCCTGGGATATGCAATGCATGTGTTGCATACATAGATGGCATGCCACAGGAGGAACCAAACAACATGTGACAGTTTCCTTGCTCGCAGCCCCCAAGCCTCTTTTAGTCAGCACCAAACCCAAAAGCCCATTTTCTAATCTTCTCTGAAGGCTGAACATGGTGCTTGTGTAGGGCGGCTGAGTCTGGTGCTTCCTTCCTTCTCTGTTTGTTTGTTTCTGTGTGTCTCTTTCTCTGCTTGTCTTCCCCTACACCTCTAGTCAACCAATGTCCAGCAAAGCCCTCCACCCACATAGTTCAAATTCCTGAGTGGCCTTGAGTGTGCCTTTGTTTTGAATGGAAACGGCTATTATATCATAAAGGAGCTTAACTGCTTGAGCTGTCTTAGGTGAAGGGCTGGGGTTATAACACCCACCAGCTTCAAGGAAGTTTACCCTCACCTATAACAGCAGCATACCATGGAAGCATTTCAGTTGGTACTATCTATGAAGTGGCGCCTTTCAAGTCTCACACATGGTGCAAGGCTGCATATCTTGTAAAATCAGCTATTGCATTTGCCCAGTTTGACGTAGTTCATGTATCTAAAAATCAGAGACCCTGTGAGTTAATACAAACATATTTCAAGACTAAGGACCTACACATTTGTACAACTAGCTCATTGTTGTCCATCATTCTATGAACTCCTGCCTCTCTCTGTTCCCTCTACTTGCCCACGGCAAGGGAATAACAGGCAATCCCACTCTGATCCCCATGTAGGGACCTTAGTACTGTAATGCAGCCATGGGGTGGGGCTGGGGGGCTATTTCCTACTACTCCCCTGCATAGCTCCATTAGGGGGAGTCATGATCTACCCCACAATGAACAACCAACTTCTTTCAAATTCCCTTCAACCTTGGTCTCACAAATAAATGCTTTCCTTGGTTAATAAACAAACCACAACAACAACTAGTTCTTACAGAGCAGCTTTTCATCAGCAGAAGTCACAATGCTTTATTAAAGTAACAATGTTTAAAAGAAAATGCCAAAAACAATGCAAGAGGTATAAAGCAAGCGGAAGCAGAACTCTTTCACAACCGGTCATATTGTCCAGCATGGCTCGGGTTAAGAATGTTTTAATGTGCACGGTAAAAATATTGTTTAACTGAATTCAATAGACTCATGAAAACATCTGATCAACTGCATAATTTGAAAACTTGCATGTCTTTAATCAATTAACTCAAGACCTTGACAGCTGGAGAGACAGGTAGCTGACAATAATATCTTTCCCTTTAAAAGGTTTTGCAGGGGGAGAGAACATCTTAATCTGTAAGTAATCTATGTCACTGAAGCTATGATATGACTGTTACATTTAATATGATTTTCAAATCCCTCTAGTTAATGATAGTTTAATGCAATTCTCTGCTGATTGTGAATCAAGAAATAGCCACAAAAGCCAGTTTCCTGCTCGATGTATACTTCAAAACATTCCCATGGATTAAGTTCTAGTTTATTCTGTAAATAAATAAATAAATAAATAAAAAATGCTAGCAATTTATTACGGTACAAGGCCCAGATACTTCATTCGAAACGTTTCCCCGTGTACTAATGTTGCATAGTGTGTGATTTTTTTTTAATGACATTTTTATACTGGCACAAGTCCTAGTGTAAATGCAGTTGTGCTGGCAGAAGAGTGCTTTTGCCTGCATTGTTTATTTTGTCCGGGGACTGGTATATGCGATAGCAGGCATTTGCCAATATAAACTGTGTCTATACTAAGAGAGTTTGCTGGTATAGCGACACTGGCAAACCTTTCTCTAGTATAGATGAGGTCTAAGCCCTGAGATCAGTTCTTGGCTCTGACGTGTGATCCTGGGCAATTCACTTCCCCGCTCTGTGTCTTCGTTTTCCCTGCCACCATTTGATTTTCTTGTCAATTTGGGTTGTGAGCTCTTCAGGCGGGAACTCTTACTATGTGTTTGGACAGTGCTCTGAACAATGAGGCCGCAATCTTGGTTGCAGCCTCTCTAAGTGCTCCTGTAATACAAGTAATTCATAATAATTGTACTTCAAGCACCTGCTTTTGATGGGTGGGGGCGAAGGGGGAGGACAACTGATCACAGCTGCTAGCATTAAAGACATAAAAGGAACCTGTTTGTACCCTCTACTGCAGCGGTCAGCAACCTTTCAGACGTGGGGTGCCGAGTTTTCATTTATTCACTCTAATTTAAGGTTTCACGTGCCAGTAATACATTTTAATGTTCTTAGAAGGTCTCTTTTTATAAGTCTATAATATAGAATTAAACTGTTGTTGTATGTAAAGTAAATAAAGTTTAAAAAATGTTTAATAGGCTTCATTTAAAATTAAATTAAAATGCAGAGCCCCCTGGACTGGTGGCCAGGACCCAGGCAGTGTGAGTGCCACTGAAAATCAGCTTGCATGCCACTTTCGGCATGCGTGCCATAGGTTGCCTACCACTGCTCTATTGTATAGGTTTTAGCAGTGAATTCATAGGGAAAGCAAGAGTCTAATTCTATGTCTGCTACTCTGCTTGATTTGATAGGTGGGACACCTCCATCCGGGAAGGAAAAAGTAAGTCAGTGAAGAACAAAAAACAAAACAAAAAAACCCACTTCAGGATAAAAGAGTCTTAAATCCACAAGAAGATATCTTGAGACCATGTTAAAATCCAGTTGTTGTTTACAGACATTTCTAGAAGGTGGGGTTTTTTTATTCAAATTAAAAATCGAAGAACACATGTCTCCCTGTGTATGTTGTACTAGTAAATAATTCTCAAATGGCCAAAAGGTTTTTTTTATTAATTAAGCGTAAATGAGGGATCAAGTAAAATGTAGCATAAAAGAAGCATGTTGCATTGCAGCCTTCTTCACAGGCTGTAGCATTGCCAATTCTCTTCCCACTCCCTCCCGCTCTGTGTAACACAGCAGCTATTTCAGCGCCCTGAGCTCTGTAAATAGGGATAATATGTCACTTGTGTCAAAATGATACCAATTACATCATGTTTTTCTGTTGGTTTTAGTGGCTTTCAGATAGAAAAATGCCTACGATTATCCTGAGACTGCTAGTCACACTGCAGTTAAGAATTTAGTCAGATTTAAAGCTATGTTTTTATCTACCGCTATAACAGCTACCACTGAAACAGCTAATGTAAATTAGCTAAAGGTCTTTTGACCTAAAAATGTCAAAATTAAGATCAGCTCTTGCAAACACTTATGTAAATGTGTAAATTTACTCTCTCTATTAATATTAATGGGGCAATTCATATGAGTAAAATTACTGAGACACACTTTTGTAGGATTGGGCCTGTATTATGCCACAATGGGACTTTTAAAATTAAAAATGATATTTTGCCATTTATAAAGTAATACTACATCTTTAAAAATACTAGAAACTTCAGAATTTCATGTTAAAAATCATTAAATCAAAAGAGAAGCAAATCATTCTGTTTTATCCTAAAAACAAATCCACAGTATGACCCAGGCCCGAGTTCAGCAAGGTACTTTAACACATGCTTAACTCTAAGCATATGAGTAGTCCTGAAGCCCATGGGACCACTCAGTACCTGTACTTACATGTTCTTACTGGCCTAGTGGATGAGGGAAGGAAGCTGTAGAAGTGATATATCTTGATTTTAGTAAGGCTTTTGCCACGGTCCCACTTGACATTCTCATAAGCAAACTAGGGAAATGTGCTCTATATGAAATTACCATAAAGTGGGTGCAAAAGTGGTTGAAAAACTATACTTAAAGCATAGGCACCGATTCCCTGGGTGCTCCAGGGCTGGAGCGCCATGGAAAAAAAATAGCGGGTGCTTAGCGCCACTGGCAGCCAGTTCTCCCACACCCACCCCAGCACCTCCTGCCCACCAGTGACCCTGCCGATCAACTGCTCCTACTCCCTCTCAGCACCTCCCATCTGCTGCGATCAGCTGTTCCCTGGCATGCAGGAGATGCTAGGAGGGAGCAAAGTGAGGACAGGGTGCGCGTGAGGGAGAGGCTGGGAGCGGAGCTGGGGTGGGAGCTTGGAGGAAGAGGTGGAATGGGGCCTGGGGCTGAATGGGACTTGAGTACTCCCAGGAAAAGTTAGAAGCCAGTGCCTGTGACTTAAAGAGTAGTTATCATTGGTTTACCAACAAACTGGGGGGACGTACCTAGTGGAGTCCCGCAGGGGTCAGTCCTGAGTCCAGTACTATTCAATATTTTCATTAATGACTTGGATAATGAAGTCAGGAATCTGCTTATAAAATTTGTAGATGATACCAAGCTGCGACGGTTTGCAAGCACTTTGGAGGCTAGGATTTTAATTCAAAATGACCTTGGGAAATTGGAGAATTGGTCTGAAATCAACAAGATGAAATTACTAAAGACAAGTGCAAAGTACTACACTTAAGAAGAACAATCAAAGCATAACTACAAAATGGGGAATAACTGGCTAGGCAGCAGTACTGCAGAAAAGTTCTTGGAGGTTGTAGAGGATCACAAATTTAATATGATGCAGTTACGAAAAACACTAATATCATTTGTGTATTAACTATTTTGCTAGTTAGCACTAGTGAGACCTCAGGTGGAGTACGGTGTCCTATTCTGGATGCCACACTTTAAGAAAGATGTGGAGAAATTGGAAAGAGTCCAGAGGAGAGCAACAAAAATGATAAAAGGTTTAGAAAACCTGACCTATTAGGAAAGGTTAAAAAAACTGGACATGATTAGTTTTGAGACAGGAAAACTGACGGGGATATGATAGTCTTCAAATATGCTAAGGGCTAAGGGCTTTTTGAAAGAGGATGGTGATCAATTATTCTCCATGTCCACTGATGGTAGAACAAGAAGAAATCAGCTTAATTTGCAACAATGGAAATTTAGGTTAGATATTAGGAAAACCTTTCTAACTATATGGATAGTTAAGCCTGAGAACAGACTTCCAAGGAAGGTTGGGGAAACTTGAGGTCCCTTTCAGCCCTACAGTTCTATGCTTCTACAGATCTATGTTTCGCTGGAGCAGGGCTTTATTGCTCTATTTCTTTCCACCATTTTCTCAGGAAGAAATAAAAAAGCATGTGTAAATCCATCAGAGGAAATAACTAATGGTATTCAAGTAAACTTAGCAAGTTGATGTTCATAACTATTATAAAGATTTATATAAAAAGGAACAGGATAAATGAAGAACCACAGAGCAGATTTTCTCTGCAGGAAGAAGCAACAGATATCCATCCTTCTAACACACAGACTTAAAATGTTACTCTTTGTACTGGAACTATGAGAGTTATCTCACTAACAGGAAGAGGGACAATTTGTTAGTGTTCAAAGATTGATCTCTGGGAATTTAGGAATAATGCCTAAAAGAAGAAAATAGACATCAGTAGGATGCCAAATGAAAGAAAGAACCTACACTAGGAGTTTGCACATTTATCCCAATCCTTTGTAAAAATGAAGCGACCTTCTAGGACTTGTAAATGTGCTTTTCAGAACAGGAAACTTGTGGCAAAAATGTGCATCTTTCATGTTAAAGAGGGAAAGATTATGCTATTTTTCTTTCAATACACAGTAAAAGCTTTGTTATCTGGCATGTTGGGGGAATGGAGGGTGCCAGTTAGTCAAAAGTTCCGGTTAACTAAGAGTTATACTTACCAAGGGAAGGAGGCAGTTTGGGTGTAAGAGGAGACTCAGGGCTGGGGTTGGAGCACAGGAGGGGTTTCAGGGTGCCGCATCTGGGTGGCACTCACCTAGGTTGGCTTCCCACAAGTGGCGATATGTCCCTGCAGCTCCTAGGTGGAAGCGTGGCCAGGCAGATTTGCATGCTGACTCCACCTGCAGGCGCCACCTCTGCAGCTCCCATTGGCTGCAGTTCCCGGCCAATGGGAGCTGCAGAGCCAGTGCTCAGGGCGGGGACAGTGCATGGAGCTCCTGTGGCCGTTCCTTCACCTAGGAGCAGCAGGGACATGTCACCACTTCCGGGGAGCCATGCAGAGTTAGGTAGTGAGCCTGGCAATCCTACTGAAGATTTGTATTGGAGAATATCAGAAATGTTGGTTTCTAGGGCTTTCTGGATGGTAAAGTGCTGGATAACACAGCCTTTTCTTTTTCTGTATTAACTACCCTCTAAAAAGATCTTGTTTTAGAAAAGTCTCCAAGTTTGACATAAGTAGCTTTGATTTTCTTAAGTAAGGCTATTGACTTTAATAGTACTGCTCACGGGAGTAAAATTATTCACAAAGTCATTACAAGATTGGACTCATAGTCCATTTAGGATGAGCAAACATTCATAATCTTTCCACCATTATTGAATGCTTTCCAAATTACTAATCTGCCATGTTAGCAAAGAGACAGTATGGAAACTTTACAGATTGATGTTGCAATTTCAATGTGAAGCAGGAATTAGTTATCCACTAATAAACCACAGCTATAAGAAAAGCTGAAAGTATAACTGCATGTCCAAGAATCTAGTGCAACATTTTTTAAAATATGCACATTTTATTATAAGATTATGTACAATTTTGAGTGTCAAAAACAGTTTGTGGTTTCAGCCAGCAATTTACATATATGATGTGAAAAGTTCCAAGAAAAAAAATATTCAAAATATATGGAGCAATAGTCTCAATCTCAATGCAAACCCCTATGTAAAAGAATGAATTGTGGCACCGAGATAGCTCAGAGCTGTCCCATCTGGTGCATTTTGTATAGCTGCTTTGAAAAATGTTTGGTTACAAACTTTTAGGTAAAAAAACATATTATCACCATACTGTTTTCACCTAATAGCTAGAAAACGTTACCAAGTACACACGCTTTTGAATACACTCCAAGTCTCTATCCTGATATTCAAAGCCTTTCATTGGATTGGGCCTACCTGACTGAGAACCTGCCTCTTCCTATGATTGTTAGCTTCCACCACAGTTACTGTCCACTCCGCTGACCAGTCTGGGGAAGCTCATTAGGGAAGGAGACAGAACTTTCACAGGAGCTGGCCTCAAGATTAAGCAACTTTTTCTGGCAAGAAAATAGAATGACCACAGACCTAAGCGCTCTGAGAACGCAGGCTCTGATCTGCAAACACTTACACACATAAGTACAAATTGAACTGAGTGGCACAATTCAAGTGAGACTTTATGCATGTGCTTAAGTGTTTGTAAGACAGGGGTTTGATGCAAAATATATTTCTTTGACTTAGTTTTTCCTCAGCAATGCTTCAACACAGCAAGTCATTTGAACACAAGAATAGTCCCTTTGACTTCACTGAAACTTCTTACATGGCACATGCATAAATTCTTTTTCACACACATCACCATCTGTACAAAAAACTAATAAACCCGTTCCTGTAAACAAATCACAATTCTCCAACAGGCTGGAAAGAAGAGAGATGGTTATTGTTTTTAATAATCAGAAGGAGCCATATAAGAACCTAGCTAGAGACACAGAGAGAAACACAACAATTTCCACACTGAAAACCTCCAAATAGTGTTATAGGTAACATATACAAACACTATTCTCCAGAAAGTTTAGGGGAGGGGGCAGGAAAAAAGGTCATGGAAGATAAATATAAGATCCTTGGCATCAGTGCCAGTGTGATATTATCCACTGCTAACACTATAAATAACTTCGGGGGGAGAAAAATCCACCATAGATAATGGGATTTTTTTTTACAGAAAGATTTGAAGTGATATTTACTGTAACCAGAATCTTGATATTGTACAAACAAATGTTTGTTTTGCATTTCTAATATGCAGCCTTCCCAATGGATTCAAGCTTAAAAAACAAAAAAACAAACTGAGATTGTATTTTCAATGCACAATCATGGAAAGCACCTCTCATTGGAAAGAGCTAACGTATTCAGAACTGCCTGTTTTCATCTGCCTGCACAAATATATTGGTTTCCCACAATGGCTGTTTTACAGTAGCAATAAGGCTAATAAAGATGGTGTGATTAACCTAAAATGATCACACTGGAAAGATTAAATAACTATTTAAATTGAAATAATCATTTTGCAAGAAAATGATTTATCCCCCACTAGCCACACTGACTACAACTGCCTAATGCATCATGTGAGGTGAAAGGAAATTGCCAGTGAATCAGAGAGCTGGTTCTTGGCAGAGGCACAAACGAAAAGGCTATATGGTCCTGGGTGCACTGTGAAAGGATGATGCTGAGCATCAGCTGGGAAAACGCAGGGACTACCACTGGACAGTGAGTGAGTATGGAATTCATGCACTGCAGAAAGAGACATACAATAGACTGTGTATGTTTGTGACATGAGTGCAGACTGATCCATGGGAAGGGGATGAATACAACAGCTAGTAAAAGGTCACATGCATAGCTCAAGCTATAAAGGTCAGAATGTACAAGAGAGACTGTGTGGAGATGGGAAGTGGATAATAATCTGAGAGCTGTAAGAAATGGCAAAGATGCTCTGTAGCAATGTTTGAGGGTATCTAGCCAGGCTGGCTACAGGCGACAGTGTAGAGCCTTGATCATAATATAAGAAGAGGAAATGGATTCTTGTATAGTCCATGTATAGTAAGATAATATTCATGTTTAAATAGTGGTTCATGTGTGACAAACAACAAAAGCCAGGAACTTCAAATCTGTGCCTGTGACTTTGCTATAAATGTATATTCCTGGGTCACGGAGGGGAGCAACGTCGCCTTAATTAAACATAAGGGCTGGGGTTTTAAAGCAGTGCAGAGGATTTAGATACACATCAACTATTAAAGTTTTAAAAAAATTACTGGTCCACTGAGCACACAGTTCAAAGCAACATACCAAATTATCGACACACAGTTCCACTGCTCAGCCCAAATTAGGCAACCACTATTATTTATAGTTATTTGTTTTACAGTAGCTCTGCAGCCGCAACTGAGATCAAAGTCCTTATGTGTCAGGCACCGTCCAAAAACATTAAAAGACAGTCTTTTCCAAGGACAGTTTACCAGCTACGTGTACAAGACAGACAAAAGAAGCATTCTTATTCTGATTTTAGAGCTGCACAGAAGGCAGAAGAGATGCACACAGGTGAAGGAACTTGGCCAAGGTTACACATGAATCTAAGCGGTCAGGAATGGAAGTGTCTCAGTCCACTGCCTTAACTACAAGATCATGTCTTTTCCATGATAAAACCACAGCATGCAAAGTCCAGACATTCAGACATATTTGCATTTAATATGTTGGATTTAATTATCATTTTCTAGCAACCAAGACATCCTTATGATGGTAAGAATTAATAGGAAATGTTTCATAATTATAGGAAGTCCACCATGCTAAAAATTTTAATGGTTTCTAATAACCTTAAATCATTTCCCCCCACTTAAATTCTAGGGTTGAAAGCTCAATTAATTTTGAACTACAACTCTGTCTATCATTTCAACAACATGTGGCAGAGCAAGAATTCATGCGAGACAAATGGTTATTTTTTGGTATCTGCTGCTGCCTAATGCCAGGTGTGCTGTCCTAAATAATTAGATTTCAAAAGGGGATCCCCTTCACCTTTCTCTAAAACTGGTTAGTGATCTCAGTTTTACTTCATTAAGCTCTTTGACAGCTCAATGTTCTCACATCTGTTATTGTTTGGTAGTTTGATTCCAAGAACACAAATCGCTTCAAGAATTGGCATCAAATTTATGCAGGCTTGTGATGCAGATCAAACCCCATCTGTTTACTAATCAAAAGCCATATTTTAATCACAGTACAATACTGGTGTCAGCAATATCATCACATAGCCTTTCTCTTTCTGCCCTAACCAGTGATAGATGGCTCTCTTCATTTAAGCTGCATCTATCTGCATTATTCTCTTATAATACAGCAAACATCATGATATCCACACACCCATTAACCAATTTATTTGGGCTGTGGTACTCCATCTGGCATTTTGCACCTGTAGGC
The DNA here is from genome assembly GCF_007399415.2 of Gopherus evgoodei. NCBI lineage: Eukaryota > Metazoa > Chordata > Testudines > Testudinidae > Gopherus > Gopherus evgoodei. The sequence continues at coordinate 10,224,456 of NC_044338.1, forward strand.
TCTGATCCTGCAATGAACTTTTTGTTGCCAACATTTTTTCTACCCAATCAATCACATTGAACTGATGAATTAACCCACCTTATGAACCATGTAATAATAGCAACTAAGAACACAAGGAAATTTTTGGTGCCTTCAGACTAATGGTAATTCCCTCTTTATGCTCAGGATCTAATCAAAATTTCCACAGTCAAGAAGATCGATCTATTGATCGATCAGTTATAAGTGGGGCTGTTATTAAAGTTGTCTGACTCGTCCCATTATAGACAGCCAAAGTTTGGCAAGTTACAAGCAACTGACAACAGGTTCTTATAATGGAATGTTGGACAACCTTAAGAATAGACAGAGCTGCATATGATGGAATTTCTGGGGTGGTTTATTTTTCAGATTCCTTTTTTCAAAACCTTGAGACCCAGAGGTCTGAAATAACTCCCAAAAACCTATGTTAAGAGAATATTGTTAAGGTTGCAAAATCAAGCTCTCAGAAGATAGAAAATGCAAGAATTAAGGTGGCCTGGGCCTCCTAATTCAACATTCTTGTGCACGTGCATTATGATGCACTCTTTAATTACATGATAACATACTATTTTTTCCACAGGACCCCTGCATTATTTAGTATATAGGGGCAATCTGCTCTGGGCTGAATCAGGGTTGTGTAGTGAAGGAGACTCTTGACTGTAGAACTGCTTTATTTGTTGCGGAAGCTGGAAGGTGAAGAGTGAATGAAGCAGGTGTCTGTAGAGGAAGAGAAAGAAGGGTCAAGGGTTAAGGCAGTTGAATGGTTTCTTGGGGAACTGGATTTTATCCCTGTGCCATAGAGTTCCTGTGTGATGCTGCTAGGCAAGCGACAAAGAGTCCTGTGGCACCTTATAGACTAACAAACGTATTGGAGCATGAGCTTTTGTGAGTGAATACTCACTTCGTCCAATGCACGTAGTGGAAATTTCCAGAGGCAGGTTAAATATGCAGGCAAGAATCAGTCTAGAGATAATGAGGTTAGTTCAATCAGGGAGGATGAGGCCCTATTCTAGCAGCTGAGGTGTGAACACCAAGGGAGGAGAAACTGATTTTGTAGTTGGCTAGCCATTCACAGTCTTTGTTTAATCCTGAGCTGGTGTCAAATTTGCAGATGAACTGAAGCTCAGCAGTTTCTCTTTGGAGTCTGGTCCTGAAGTTTTTTTGCAGCAGGATGGCCACCTTTAAATCTGCTCTTGTGTGTCCAGGGAGATTGAAGTGTTCTCCTACAGGTTTTTGTATATTGCGATTCCTAATATCTGACTTGTGTCCATTTATCCTTTTATGTAGTGACTGTCCAGTTTGGCCGATATACATAGCAGAGGGGCATTGCTGGCATATGATGGCGTATATTACATTGGTGGACGTGCAGGTGAATGAATCAGTGATGTTGAGGCTGATCTGGTTAGGTCCTGTGATGGTGTTGCTGGTGTAGATATGTGGGCAGAGTTGGCATCGAGGTTTGTTGCATGGATTGGTTCCTGAGTTAGAGTTACTGTGGTGCGGTGTGTGGTTGCTGGTTAGTGATCTCATGGTGCCTGCTGTATTATAAGAGAATAATCACCCACGAAAGCTTATGCTCCAATACGTCTGTTAGTCTATAAGGTGCCACAGGACTCTTTGTCACTTTTTACAGATCCAGACTAACACGGCTACCCCTCTGATACTTGCTGCTAAGCAAGTTACTTAAATCAAACTTTTCATAGATAGTCACCAATTGTGTGTTCCTCTTTTATTGGTGCCTGACTTGAGACCCAGAGATCTGATATGCGGAAGTGCTGAGCATTTACACCGAACTGAAGTCGACGGGAGCTTCGCTTTGAACATATTATAAACTATATAACGCTACATGCTCTGAAAAATCAGGTCCTAGGCATCTCAATCAGGAACCCAACATTAGTAATTACTTTTGACCTTAATCCCTCTGTGCCACTATATCCTCATTTTACAGATGGGGAACTGCACCTCTGTATCTCACTGTGGTGGTTTGAAAATAAATTCATTAGTATTTGTGAAGCACTCAGATACTACAGCAGGCATGGGCAAAATTTTTGGCTTGAGGGCCACATCGGAGAATAGAAATTGTATGGCGGGCCATGAAATGCTCACAAAATTGGGGGAGGGGTGCGGGAAGGGCTCCAGGTTCCGGCTGGGGGTGTGGGCTCTGGGGTGGGGCTGGGGATGAGAGGTTTGGGGTGCAGGAGGGTGGTCCAGGTAGGGATTGAGGGGTTTGGAGAGCGGGAATGGGATCAAGGCTGGGGCAGGAGGTTGGGGTGTGAGGAGAGGCTCAGAAGCGCAGGCTCCAAGCGGCACTTACCTCAGGTGGCTCTCGGAAGCAGTGGTATGTCCTTTCTCTGGCTCTTATGCGGAGGTGCGGCTCTGAACACTGCCCCATCTGCAGGCACCGCCCCTGCAGCTCCCATTGGAACACTGGAGGGGGCCATTGGAGCACATCGGAGCCGGAGTGGGGCCATGCTGCAGCTTCTGGGAGCTGTGTGGTGCGGCCCCCGACCCTGTGCCCTGGCTGGAGCGCCAGAGCGGGGCAAGCCCCAGACCCTCCAGCCTACGGGCTGTAGTTTGCCCACCCTGTACTACAGTGATGAATGCCACAAAAAAACCCAGAGGCCAGGTCAGTTGACTCGGGCTCAAGGGTGCTACAGAGATAAAACTAGCAGTGTAGGCTTTCGGGCTCAGACTGGAGCCAAAGTTCTGAGATCCACCCCATTCTCCTCAAAGTTTCAGAGCCCAAGCTGAGGCTCGCTGCCATGGGTCATTTTTTTGCAGTGCAGACATACCCATAGGTAAGTTTCAGCCTCTGTATTTTAACAAATGTGTTCCCATTATATAATAAATACCAAGAAATTGGGAAATAACATTGTAACTGGAAAAGATGGAATCCTCCTGGAATCATAAAGAACTGGACATTTATATGGTTAACAAGGATATCTAGAGGTATGACAGTAAAGATTTTCTGTTTTTAAAAAGAAAGATTTGGAAGGGATATACATTCTCAAGCTCCAGGGCATGAGCCAATTATTACTAACGGGCATTAGGAAGAAACTTTCCCATGGGAAAGTTATTTATAACTACCTTCGACAGGGTTTCCAGCACTTTGCTCTGGAGCATGTGGTATTGGCTGTTGATAGAGATAAAATACTGGACTAGATGGACCACTGGTGTGATGTCTGATCCAGTATGGCAATTCCTGTGTTCTCAACCATTTCCAACATGATGCTAACATACTCCAACAGGTGAAAACAGCCTGATGGAGCAAACTAATAGCTGAGGTTTCCATATAGTTTCTCTGAACTCTCTCCCTGGAGCAAAACATTTTGCCCGCCCAGATGATAAAGCTGACCTGGATTTCTGAGAAAGAAGGAAAGAAAGCATTCTTTACTCACTTCACCCTCGGTCTGATGCACAATGAACACTTAATGGAGGAACAACAACTCACTAGGAACTTTGAGCCAGCCCAAGTATGTCGTGATGAAATTGTTCCCTTATCTCAATTTGATCACTGCCTTGAAGAATACCTTCAATGCAATAGTTAAGTTAAAGGAGAAATCTATGCTATAAAATATGTAAAAAGCTAAGGATGAAGATGAGATAATTCCAGTACCATATGGCTACTGGCACAGGTAAGTACACTCTTCAAATACAACGTTACTTAGAATTCCCTCAGCTGATTGCTGAAAACACAATACTTGTGGTCTCCCCCCTGAAAAGCCTTTGACATGAAATCATGGAGCCACTTTGGGTCCTGAACAGGATTACCTTAACAGAACTGTTGGGAACTGCAAAGTAGAGCAAAAAATACCTTTAAATTTTCCTGGAAGAAGATAGATGAAATCTATAGCACACAGGAGAGGAATACACCATGGAAGTATCAGGAAAGTTTGCAAATTGATTGTCTCCTGTAACTCAGAGCTCAGAATCCAGTTCAAGGGAGATGAGAGATAATTAGAAGGTTCAAGAGCCTAGGAAGGACAGACAGAACTTGTGGATTCTGATGGGGGAAGTCCAGGGAGAAACTTGTGGGTTTGGATTTGACACAGGGAGAATGTTTTGCTGTTCATGTATCTGTGACAAGGAAGCCAGATGGAATCCCTGGTCTGAGTTTTTGGGGGTCACACAGTGCGAGGTGACTCGGAAGAGCTGCCAAATGGGGGGTAGCAGTTTTCATTGCAAGAACACTCGCCGATGCTGATAGGTGGGGAAAAGTACTAATCTTATGATGCTGCCATATCAGACTGTGAAACCGGCTGTTGCTTAATCTTGACAGGGAGAAGCTGCATTGTATCTAGGTCAGACTTGGAAAGGGAATAGGGTGACCAGACAGCAAATGTGAAAAATTGGGATAGGGGATGGGGGGTAACAGGAACCTATATAATGTGGCAAATTGCCGGTACTGTTATGCTGGGTCTCACGCTTCCTCTTCTTTGGGGAAGGTTCAGGGCGCCATTGCTTGCCTCTGAACCGGTATTTTAATTACCCCACTAGTGTCCTTGAGGAGGGGAGTGGAGAGGGAGGGACCTGGGCCCACCCTCTTCTCCAGGTCCCAACCCAGGGGCCCTGAGGTTTGTGGTAAACCACTTGAACTAGTGGTTCCTTCCCCTGGGCTACTTCCCTCTCCTGCCATTCAGCTTGGGAAGGGGCTTCTTGCCCTCCTTTTACACAAGCCAGGTGCCCCTTACCTAGGGTTTCTTTTTGATTTCTCAGCCCACCGCAGCACTCCTCCAAACTTTCCTTTTGTCTCTCTTCAATACTGTTCTCTTCTCCAACTCCTTCAAACTGCTCTCTGCTCCAACCAAACCTTCCTGCTCCAACTCCCACACTACCTGACTGAAGCAGGGGGTTTTATCACATGACTGACTGCTGGTGCTCTAATTGGCTTCAGGTGCTCTAATTGGCTTCAGGTGCTCTAATTGGCTTCAGGTGCTCTAATTAATCTATAACAAACCTTCCTCCCCTTGCAGGGAATAAGGCTCCCTGCTAACACTCTCCTGCTGCCCTCTGGCCATGCTGTATCACAATAAGAAAAAGACCCCAAAATCGGAACTGTCCCTATAAAATCGGGACATCTGGTCACCCTAAAAGGGAATCTAAAGATGTCCTGCTGAGATGGACTACTGCATCCAAGTGGACTAGACGAATGACAGCTTGTGCATGGGAGATGGGCCTACAGAGCACTCCAGGAGTCAGCGTTACATGGGTGTGAGGACTTCGTTAGGTCTGCATTCTTTTCAAAGCTGCTTGAGAAGAGAGCTCAGAGGACATGCAGTTCATGTGATGCAAATGGCAGAACTACAGCAGAAGTCACCGCATTTCCAGCTCTTCCCCCCTTCCGACGCAAACAAGAACAGCAGAGCTGCAAAAGTTACATAGCATGATGGAACACAGACTGGGAACGCAAATGGGAAGAACAGTACCCGGGAGTCTGAGGACAGAGAAGTTTATTTAGTCACTGATTGTAGCTGTACCACAGAGGGTAAGGCAGGTTACCCCACCAGTTCCTTAGATCAACTCGATTTTATCGCCAAAACTGCAAATCCAAATGAAGGTATTATACATTTACATTGTACTGTGTGAAAGATTAGTGTATGACTGTAGATCTCTATAGCAAAGTACAAACTCCGTTTTCTTTTGTGAACACCATCTAGATTGCAAAACTGCGCTCTATCACTACCGTTGTTGTTTACCTCCATCGTGGACTGGGATTCCTAGAGGCATTGGCTGAGGCTGATCAATGCAGAGCAGTCAAAGCTCCTTAAACTGGAGGATCTCCTATGAAAATGGAAACACTCTTGGACAATGAGTTAGCTAACATCTAAGGAAACCTGTTCTTCCAGGTGAGCTGGTAACCAAGCAATGGATCACTTGACAAGGGACTTGAAGTCACTGAAGGTGGTCAGCTGACAGAGGGGAGTGCAACCTTATACAAAGGAGTCTCTCTTATCAGTCATTTTGGGGAGACTGAGCAGCAGAAGGAGAAGAGGAGAATCATGGACCCCCTGAACAAACACTGAGCAAATTCCAAAGGGCTTTTCGGGGGATGCAAAAACTGAGACAGGGATTTACATACAGATTTTTGTTGTCTTCCACAGATCTGTGTATCTCTCGTGCTGTCTAAGAGTAAAGTGTGAGTGAGTTTAGAAATTCCTTGCAGAGTCTGTGTCTTTCAACTGTCATGTTGCCTCAAAGGGGGAAAGGGTAAACCAGAGGGTCCACACCATCAGGAGAACTCTGAGAGCATACAACAGCTACTGAGGAAGCTTGGAAGAGCTGGTGCTGGTTTCAGGGCCTTGGCAATCAGACTGCAGTGTCCCCGCTGCCAAGAGTTGGGGTCAGACATGGAATCTGCACCTAAAGTGTGAGCCTAAAGCTTACAGCCACAGAAATGCACATGCTCCAAGCTTGGGTCCAGTCCAGCCACCTGGTGAGTGCCCACTGAGGGGAGTTCATCCAGGCTGCTAACATGCTGTTCAATCCATGCTCTCTTTGGGAGCAATACAACCCAGTGGCAGCAGATGTTTCTGCAGTGAAAAACATCCCTATGTAAACATATACTAAAGGTAAATATTAAGGGAAAAGTTATGCGTGTGGGATGAGATGAAACAGCATCTTGAAAATTCTGAGACAAAGAACAATGAAGTTTGGATTCTTTTGAAAACGCTTGCATTTTTCATATGGTAAATTTTCTGCATAGATATCTAGCTCATGCAAATGCCCTACCACATTAAAATCACCTAAATAATATACAAAGAAAGAATTCACCATATTCTGAAAACCACATTCTTCAAGATCTGTGCCTTATATTTCTTAAAACTATAAAACATCAACAGAGGTAATGCCATATGATCCAGGGTATTTTTTAAATAAGGATGCTGACGGTTAAGTTAGCCTGATGTGAAAAAGCCATTTTTCATTAATTATATAACAAATGGGTCATATGTATGATTTGGTAAAAAAAAAGTAATGTGCTACCTATTGGGAGATCTAGTGATGTGACCATTTTTTGCAGGGTTGGAAGTCAGGGAGTCAGCTTTCTGGAGCAAGCTCATTTGTCCTGTCTGCTTAAAAAAACCCAAAACAACACTGCTGTGAACTTTCTCTCTAAAAGAAGAGTTGGTAAAAGCAGCAGCCCAGAAAATTGCTTGGAAGAGATGGGAAAGACGGTGGACAGTGTATTTGCATCAGCAAAATATCTTGGCTTACAAGACTTGACATCTTTCCTCAAATGGATCAGACTAATCATATCCCTCTTCTAACTGAATTAATGTACAATTGCACAGCACAGGGTATCATACGTCAGATATGGTTTTCCTAGTGTTGTCCTTGGCTTCTTTTTAAACTCTCTTTGTGGCTTATCACACAAGAGAGTTCTGAGTTGAAAAATAATTAAACACTCAAGAAATCAAACAAGGTCCAGCCAATTTGATAAATGCATGTGGAGTTGAGAAGCTGGATTAATTGAAGAGTGAACTGATCAAAAAGCAAAGCTAAAATTTGTTGTGGCTGTATTCAGGTTGTAATAAATCACAGATGTTCAAGAGAAAAATCGGTATAAAGAGTAAATGGAGTACTATCTTGATATCCTACACAGTACAAAATGAGAAAGCTAGGAAGCACTGCTATTGACAAAGAGTGGAGAAATAAATTACTGTATGTGAATAATATGGATTCATTACAGAATATTTTTAATAGAGGAAAACTAGACTCAAAAATTAACTTCAAAGTAGATTTGTGTGTGCACATTACTAAGCCACAATAAAATGTAACACAATTCTGTATCTTCAAGAGAGATCCAGGATGGGAAAAGAAGGGGTATTTCTAGTCCAGGCTGAAGTATGAAGGAACTCAGCAGACGTTTGAACCAAGTATCATGAGGACAGATGTTATCCAGTCTCTCACCGACACACCAACTTTTGTTTGGAACAATTGCAAACATGTAATATCAGTAGATGCATATCAGGGTCTCTTAGGGTAGGTCTACATTGCAGCTGGGAGCATGCCTCCCAGCTCAGGCAGACAGACTTAGGCTAGCTCTGCTCAGGCTAGCACATTAAAAATAGCAGTATTGATTTTGCAGCACAGGCTAGCCAGACATCTGAGCTCAGAACCAGAGGGGAGAGTAGGTGGCTAGCCCATCCTGTGACAGCCATGCTTCTATTTTTAGCACGCTAGCTTGAGCAGAGTCTGTCTACCCACTAGAAGGCATGCTTCCAGCTGCAGTGTAGACAAGCCCACAGTCAATCAAAAGAATCACTTACAAGCTCTAATGGTGACAGTGAACTGGTGTACCAACATCATCCAAATGAATAAGAAGTGGATTAGTAAGTAGCATACTGTATGTTTCTGTAAAATTCCCCATCAAAGAAAGTTTTGTGTTTTTATCAGCATCATGTTCAATCCGGTCTTCTACCCAGTGGATAAAGTTAACCCCTAATTAAACGGTCGGAATTAACCTTTCCGAAGGTGTATCAATTGCAAGTCCAAACTCTTTTTTCAGGAGAGTACATTAGAACTTTAATAACGTCTAGATTCTTGACATTTATGCTGAATAATATCAAAATGCATTTAAACAAAAGAATCCATATAAAACAGTTGGTATCCAATGTTCTGTTGCCAGTATCATTTTAGTGCAAGAGTCTTTGCCAGTGTCCTTTGAAATAAAGTACCAAACATTGGGTATGTCTATACTACAGAGGTGTGATGGACAGCAACACAGACTAGCCACTTGAGTACAAACCCAGGGTCCCAGGTGGGCTTCTACAGCCCATACTGCCATAGCTTCACGGCTATCTTATTTGAGCTAACTAGATCAAAGCTAGTTTGCGCGTGTCAACACGTCCTGCAGTCACATCTCTGTGCAGTGCAGACATCCCCCTGGACAAAAATAAGTTGAACAAATTAGATATAAATTTGTAGCAACTGTAAAGGACTCCACTTCCGGTATTTTCATAGCATTACACCATTGGTGTATTCAATCATGTGCACATGGCAAGCACGTGGCATTTATATAAGGCTTAACTCTATTAATTTAGCGTAAAGAAGAATCAAACTCTGATGTTTCAGAGACAATTTTCAGATTGGAGAGTAACACCAGGCATGAGCAAGCAAGACACATGCTTACTTCTGTGTTGGTTACAAGAAATCTTATACACATACAATGTACAAAACAAGTATAAACTAAGGTTTAAAAAAAGCTGAGTACTATGAAACTACTTCAAGATAGGGACAGGAATATGTTGTTTGAAAGTATTTCTTGCTGCATGACCACCAGTTGGGTAAATTAAGTATGTCATTTCAGTCCAGATCCTGCAATCTGCTGCATGCAGGTGCACTGCTGTGCCTGTATGGAGCCTCACTCTACAAGGATGCAATGCATCGCAGGACTGGCGCCACAGGTGAATTCTTGTCCCTATTAACCCAAATGAGAGTTTCGCTATTGACTTCAATAGGGCCAGGATTTCACCATAGTTTTTTTGATGTAGTCAACCAGTAAGAATCTAGTTTATTTTATTTACACATATATAGAAATGCCTATGGAATTTACAAGATGGTTAACCTATAACCACTACTTTACAGCTCCAGAATAAATGTAACTACTTTGTTAGGCGCTGACAGACTAATAAATTGTTCCATCTTATTATCCTCATAATAACAGGCAAACAATGCTACAAGCACATATAAACCAAAATTGTGCGTGTGTAAACAGAAAATAACAAACCCAATAAAAATACAAATGATTCCCTGGATTAAAAGAAGAAGTTGATGAAAATATTAGTTCGGATTTATATAGTACCCAGCAGGGTGACATTTTACAAACCAAACATTGCTGCAGTGCGCTAGTGCATGAGAACCAGAAAGTGAAACCGACTAAAAACAACTGTGAAAGGACTCCTCTCAATTTCATTGTCCAAGACAAAGTGCAAATATGAAAAGTAAATCAGACATCAGTGGTGCCAATTCCAGCTGTTCAAAAATCATGAGTGAGGATGCAAATAATCACAAGACATGTTTCAAAAGAATGAAATTATTTAAAAAATAATAAAGGTGGGGTTCTTTTTATTTGTCTTCTGGCCTTTGAGCCTTATGGGTCATGTTTTCATGTGTTTATCTGCAATGATGAGGGCTGGAAACTTTTTTTTTTTTAAATCAAAACAAAGACTCTCAGTCAGTCGCATGCCTTCAGGAGCTAAGAGAAACACCAAATATCATTGAAACTCAAAATAAATCATAAGAGTTGGCAATAATTAAAAATCTGTAAAAGCATTTTAGTTTTAATATAAAAGTGATAGGAGAAACAACCAGAAGGAGTTATAAAATAACAATTTGTATTGACACAGAAGCTCATAAAAGCAGAAAATAATAAGGAAAAGGCTTGTTGTTCTAAGAGATCACATATTATGGTGAAAGTCATTCATTTTCTACCCAGGAACATGTTCGCTTTAATTTATAATGTTTAGTGCACAGTAGATAGAAAAAGCCATGCAACCAAGCAAAAATGATATTTCCTTTCTGAATTTCTGCTAAATCTGTACAGTTTAAGGTTTTCTAAAGTGAAGAGTGGATAATTTTAAAATGATTGTAAAGTCAGCTGGACTAATATAATTTGAATAGAAGCCCTCCAGCCAACCCACAGCAGAAAACTGATTCTCACACCAATGCAATGCATAGAACTGTATGAGCTTTTTGTTTTCAGTTTAACAAAAAAAATATTCAGATGATCAGGCTGAGATTCTTTGGTCTGTTAAACCCACTGAGCTACAAAAAAAAAGTCCTTAAATAGCCAACAGTGGAGAACTCTCCTTGTGCAGGAGACCTCCATTGGTGTAAAGTTGGCAGAGATAGTATAGCTGCCTCCCCATCCCTAACGTAGTAAGGGAGATGGCAGGTTAGGTCATTCTGGAATAGGTGCGGGGCAGGAATGGAACATGGAAGAGCAGAGATCAGCTGCCCCCCAAGACTGGCACAAGGTCATTGAACGAGTGTAAGTCAGAGCTGCTCTTCTCCAGGGGTCTGGGTGTGACTCAGGATCGGGGAGCTGCCATCAGTTTCCTGACTCCCCCACTCCCTGAGGCCAAGTGGTGTTCAGATGCAGCTGAGACGCTACCCCATAGATATTAGGCATCATGGCTTGTTTACTAACAAACCAGTCGTATGTCTGTCCAAAATCAGTGCTAAAAAGGCTTCAGTAATCCACTGTCAAGCTATTTTTTCTCGCCATGAAGAAGAAAAGATAGTTGCTACAATAGATAGCTTCAGTAATCTACCATCAAACTATTTTTTTCTTGCCATGAAGAAGTAAAGATACTTGCTACGGTCAATGAGGCAGTAGGTAGTCTTGCCATCAATGCATCTGATACATTTTTTTTTAAAAATAAGCCATTTAATATTTTAAACGGATAAAATGGATCTTGAAAAACAATTCTAGTGGAAAAATAACAGTATAACAAGCATCCTCAGTCCTGTTACGGCTTAATTCATAATTCTCTCACACTGAACAATTACTCATATTTCACCTTTCTTGTCCCTGAGGTTTTTAATTCTTCTCTCCAAAAAGTAATGTTATCTTCGCTGTTCAATTACACTTTAACCACTCTATCAGATCAAACGTATGGACTCTTGTCTGAGTCTCCCTTACTCAGCTTTTACTTCATGAAGAGAAGAGCTACATTCCAAGGTCACAAGTGATTACTCTTGACCTGTGAACCATGAAAGTGTTAAATCTTAATATAAACGTATTACTGAACAAGGCAATGTGAAACATACTATGTATCCAGTTAAAATAATTAACTGGATTTTCCTGACTTTACTCTTTGGTTGCTAATTAAGCACTTAATACAAAATCAGTTCCCTGTGGATATAATACATTCTTAGAAAACAGTGGAATCATTTGGCCCTTCAAGAACATGTGCTGTATATATTTGCTTTCCAGGTTTTGCACAATAGGCTGGTTCCCTGTTAAATCTTGAGGTCCCTTAGTGCTCGTAACATGCAGTGCTCAGGATGTTAGAAGAACAAGCCAGCTTTGTGAAGGGAGCACTATTTGCAAATGTGCATATTTAATATATCTGTTAGTTGTCTGATGATATTTGATTAAAATTACATCACAGAGTAGGAAGAAAGTAAGCAGAGTGAAATGACTTGGGGAGAAAAATGTTTGAAGTGGAGATTAACAAACCCAAGATAAGTGAGATGGCAAATAACATGTAAAAAAAAATTAACTAAGAACAAGGCATGAAGGGAAAAGTTCCCATTCCCTTCCAATGGCAGTACATGAACGTTAACTTCTTAAAAGAGAAAATACGTTTTTATTTAGGTCCTCTAATCTGGACTACTGAAATAGCCACTGTTCTCCAAGAATGTCTAGTCCAAATAGTGGAGTGAAAGTCTGTGTTGTTGGGAGCTCCTTTGTGTGTGGATGCAAGGTGTGTTACAGGTATGCTAGGGAAACACACAGTCGTTGACATGGCAATCAGTGTATTTGTGCAGGGCCCCAGTTACGCCAGTATCAGTGGTGTAACTCCACTGACTTCAACAGGATTACTTTGGTGTACATCAGAAGAAAATTGGGCCCCTTGTTGCAAAGAGACATTTGGTAAATGTAATATAATAACAATTTACCAATATACATTACTATCAACCAAAGGCGGCATTTCCAACACAGCATTCTTATTTTGAAATAGAATCCTCATTTTGCACACAATTTATATCCTGTACATTTATTTAGTAGAAAGGAAATTATGCCACAATGCATGGCTTACTCAACCAGCTTTTATAACAGTTATCTCATTTACTTTTTAAATTAACCAAACAACAGAAGGCAGTCAAGTCAGAATAAATTTGCAAGCTACTTCTTGGAATTATAACCAGGGTTGGAAACATTTTCCTCTTGTGACAATGCAATTGGTTATGGTAAGCAGATCTTGTGAAGCCCATCTCCAGAATATACTGAAATAAATAGTTCTGGAACTAAACATTATATCCCCTGAAGCTCTCAGACCTGATACAAGTAAACACATGAAAAAATCTATTTTTAACTGTAAATCATTCATTTCCGAAGTACTGGCGGGCGCGCACACAAAGTACTACTGTCTAAAATTAGATGTGTTCCCACTGGAAGCAACCATTCATTCTATCAGGTTAGTTGTGTGTTTGGTATCAGAAGACAGCTTCTTATGGGATACAGAGTTGCTTTTGTACCGGATTTTTCTGCAATAGCTTGTATAACAGCTGAAACACAATATTATTATTACGAGTAAGTCTAGGGCAAGATACGCTTCAGTAAGTATGGGTAGGCCTAATGATAATATAATATCCCCCCCTTTCCCCAGCCAGGTAGGTTCTGTGTATGATGCATCATTAAGATTAACTCAAATTTACAGCAGATTGTAGGAAACAACCCTAAAATCTTCTCCACAGAATGCGTATAGTGCGGTGACAGGATTCCTTAATAGTTGTCTATCCCTGACCTGACATCCGCAATTTGCAAACAGATTAAACACTGCATTACCAACAAACATGCAACAGATACTCATCTTACACTACACCCATCACTGTAATAATCACTGATTGCAATGATAGCTTTAATTTCAGTCTCATTGCCCGAGGCGATCCACTGCAATGATAAACAATATCCTCAGCGAGCACCTGCTCTCGTCAAACCCCAGTCACATGTCACAGTGAAATTACCGTATTCTTTTTTGCCCTTTACTTCTAGCCACTGTTAGGATACTGTCCTATTACTGCTTCTGGGAGTACGCTCTTGGTATAATTTACTTCATAAGGGGTTTGTTATATTTTTGTAATGACCTTTTACATTGTAAATCAATTCTTTATTGGCCAATGGCATTGCATTGTTTAACATGTTCTGCCTCCCATACGCTAATTAGAAAATGTAACTAATTCTGAATTCAGTTCTTGACACTTTTCTTCATAACTAACTATCTATCCTGAAAACAACCAGGACTTAAAAGATAAATGGGCTAGAGCTGTGTTGCTGTAAATGAGTGTAGCACCACTGACTTTAATGGAGCTAGGCTGATTTACGCCAGCTGAGCATCTGACCTCACTATATCTATCCTAGACCTGTTCTTATCAATTCTGCTTTGAGAGGAATGGATTCCTGTCATTCCAGGGCTCCATCACTTCAGCCTGAGGTAGCTCATTACTATGCTTCACTTTAGCTAACCAAAATGTACATATTTTTAAAAAAACTTATATTCATTTGTGTGCTCAAAAGCCTTATAAAGTAATATTCAATAAGGCCTAATAATATAGGTAGAACTGGCTAATTATATGTTCAGTGGCTACTGTGCTCTGCTTAGAAGCTATACAAAGATTTGCACTGTCATTCATTTAAACCAAGGGTAGGCAAACTATGGCATGCGTGCTGAAGGCGGCACGTGAGCTGATTTTCAGTGGCACTCACACTGCCCGGGTCCTGGCCACCGGTCCGGGGGTCTCTGCATTTTAATTTAATTTTAAATAATGCTTCTTAAACATTTTAAAAACCTTATTTACTTTACATTCAACAATAGTTTAGTTATATATTAAAGACTTTTAGAAAGAGACCTTCTAAAAAGGTTAAAATGTATTACTGGCACATGAAACCTTAAATTAGAGTGAATAAATGAAGACTTAGCACACCACTTCTGAAAGGTTGCCGACCCCTGATTTAAACCACAGGGAAATCTGTAGGCATCTGAGTAAATCAAATCTGCTGTCAAGGAAATCTAAAAGGAAGCAACTGTACACTAACGAAAACATCATCTCCTTTGGTTACTGTGGGAAGGTCTGAGACTTTCACTAGCATATTTCCAAAGGAACAAATGCAAAGCTGATAACTTTGTATCAGTCACAAAATCCTGCAATGATCTTCCCACAAATTAAATGTGCTCTACATCACAGGCTCACCCTATTAACATGCTCCAGGTGAAATGAGTGCTACTATTTTGGGGATTAGGCTGCTCAGCCACTGGATGTCATTGTTAGTCTGCACCAAGGATTGGCAACCTTTGGCACGCAGCCCATCAGGGAAATCCACTGGCGGGCTGGTACAGTTTGTTTACCTGCAGCAGCCGCAGGTTTGGCCGATTGCAGTTCCCACTGGCCGCAGTTCACCATTCCAGGCCAATGGGGGCTGAGGAAAGCAGCATGGGCTAAGGGATGTGCCGGCTGCCGCTGGTCTACACACACAAAAACAAAATTGCATTTGTTTGGCAATAGAAAATATTTAAAGATGATAGGATGACTCTGAACCCCACTGCACACAATGATTAGAAATATGGCTTTCAGATACTGAAAGAAAATTGATCACATTTTCTATCTGAACATGTGTATTGTGACAAAAAACACCTGCATTAATATTCCTCTTTGTAGTCTGTTCATTTGTGAATTTGTTAGGAGTCTGATTAATAGATTCATAAATTATAAGGCGAGAAGAGACCACTGTGCTCATCTAGTCTAACCGGCTGTATAACACTGACCATAGGCCAGATATACATTCAATTTCACTTTCTTGGTGATGGTGAGTTTAATCTCCTATGTCACGTGTTGTTCTGGGTGGAGCTCAAATGCATGCTCTCCCCCAGATCCTGCAGCCTTACTAGTAATGCTGCAGCTCTGATGATGCTATTTCTGAGTTACAGACCAAAAGTATTTCCTTCCCTTAATATAGGGTGGCTCTCTGTCTCCATCTAGCGGCTGGATCACATAGGAAGGTGTATGAATTGGGTACAAGGTTGAGATAGGTCCTTTGGCTCAGGCAGCAGCTCTAGATGCCATGGTTCCCACTGCTGATGACTCACCTAGGGGCATCACAGTATACCACAACTACAGAAGTACTAGGGAGAGACAAAATGGTGTACATCAAGATCTGCAAAAAAACATTGCCCATTAAGCAAAAGAGGAGGAAAAGAGTTTAAACAGACTTTACAGTTTATTCCTGGATGTCTCAAAATATCCAAAATATCAAAGCAAAGAAGGAAAAAGGTGAATAAAGCAGTATGCTTCCTTATAGGGTTAACAACCAATAGGCCTGCTTCTCTGATGTCTTGCACTTTTTGCAGTAATTTACTGCTGTGAAAAGTGGCTACAGAATGCTACCAAATTAGAATGGTAACATTTTACCGCAACTTGTGACCATACCTGGGGAGAATCAGGCCCAATGGGTAAGAGAAAATGAAGAATCAGCTAAAAATTAGAACAAAAATCCTAAAAAATTAAGACATTTCAACCTTGCCTTTTAAAAAGTCAGTTTCAGCTAGGTTACAAGAAACCGGGAACCACAAATACACTTTGCAAAACTGGAAGTCTGCTACACAGTTGAGACGTCCATTCTGTCTCAGTCTCTTTGCTCATGGCTTTAAAATGTTCCCTGAACAAGGAAAGTCTCCACTCTAGACAGACTGACTAACAGCCAGTTCTTGCTCCACTGATATATGCTGCTGATGATGATGTTATAACAGTGGAGAAAGAACTGGCTGTTAGTCAGTCTGCCTAGAGTGGAGACTTTCCTTGTTCAGGGAAAATTTTAAAGCCATGAGCAAAGAGACTGAACCCACTCTTCACCAAACAAATAACTCTCAAATGCCCCACAAAAAGGCAATAGAGCTAGCTGGTGGAAAACCCGGGTATCAGGAAGTCTGGTGCCTTTGCATAACATAAAGCCAACATTTGTCCATAGGAAGAAGGCAAAACAAACAAGCCCTCAAAACCAGAAAAGACAGTGCCTGGACATTAAAAATCTGATTAATCCAAAGTAATGAATTATACTGGGGAGTTCATACACATAGTGCGGAGAATTTACTCCAGTAGACCCACTGGTTTCAACAGGACTACTCACATGTGTGTAAACAGTGGTGCCAGAATCTGGCTCAGCAACATTATTTTAAGAGGGAAGAGAGACATCTCAAGAGACACAAAATAGTTGCTATGACCTGAGCAAAAATTTGACATTCCCTCACTTTACAAAAATAATTATTTTAATGATTGCTACCCTGTGTACAAAAAGACTGGGGATTATTTTGGAGGTGACCTACTTCATTGAACTTTATTATTACTAGTCTCTGTATTGCCTCCAGATACCTGCATTTTTCACTTCAAAGCTGTGTTGCTGCTAATTCCTTAGCAAAGCCAGAAAGAAGTTTAACTATCCATACTGCCCTAGCAATCACAGGATTCAAATACTGACATTAACTAGCTTGCTCATTTCTTGGTTCTATAACATTGGCTAAAGAATAAGATATAATAACAGTCATGAACCAACTCTTGTCTAATAGACACATTAAGGTTTGTTTTGGGGATCTGGCAATTTACAGAAAATTGCATCAAAAATAAAAACACTAGGTCTAATTCCTACCTCTGTAAATTAGGAGTAGTTCAACTGAAGGCGATGGAACTCTCTGGGCATAAAACAGGTAGGTGTAAATGAGAGGCAAATAAGACCCATTTTCTAGATGATATGAAACCCCATGTGAATATTTGAAATTATACAACTAATCGTAAAGCAGAAGCATGCTTTTTCGAAACACTACTTACATTTAAAATACAGAAACACTTGATTGTCCAGTGAACATTATACAAAACCTATTCATGAGAAGTTCCTCGGAACAAAGACAAACTCCTTTAAACGTAGAGCATCTATCTATAAAAACGACTCTCAGCCAGGGTGAAAGAAATGCTACTGTAAGGTCACCTTTGAGACTTCAATTCGGTGATATATTGTCTCAGAATTGCCACTATGGCAACAAGCTTACTGTCTGTTCAATTTGCTCCATGGTGGATGGCCACCGATTGCAGTTCAGTGCCCCTCATGCTCCAAGAGAGAATGTGTATCAAACAGATCTTCCGCAGCAGCCAAGTGTGGATCGATTACATCCATGCTTAGACTCAGAAGTGCTTGGTGTGGGCTCACTACTGAAGTGCAAGGGAATTCAACTGCAGCGGGCAGTCAGAACACGTTAGCAGGGAGCCATAGAGATCCCAATACATGAAGGAGGAGAAGGAAAGTACAGATGCCTCCATACTTAATGCCCTCTCCTACCAAAACATTTCATCTGCAGCAGTGGAAATAAAAAAATGGGACGGGAAAGTCCCCAGAGGAAATGCTTTTCTTAGGAAATCTGGGAAAGCTTTTCTTCAAGGATTTAGTTTCTCTTTAACTGCCTCATATCGTGAAGCCAAATTTTACCCTGAAACTGAATAAATTATGACTATAGATTCTCTTTGACATTCAGAGTTCATAGATTCATAGAATCATAGGACTGGAAGGGACCTCGAGAGGTCATCTAGTCCAGTCCCTTGCACTCAATTACTTTATTGAAAAGAGAAGAGCCAATTTGTTTGACAATGATTTCAAATAATTACACTGAACTGAGCCCAACTGTGTAATCCTTACTTAGGTGTAATCGATGGCAGCAATGCTAAGGGCTTGGCCACACATAAAAGTTGCTTTAATTATACTCTTATCATTACAACCCTCCTAATTCCCCAGTGTGGATGTAGTAGTACCGGTATAAAGGTGCTTATACCAGTATAGCTTATCGTCATATGGAACAGGGAATAAGCTATACCGGTATAAGGCACCAGTATAACTACAGCCACACAAGGGGTTGTACTGGTATACTTATTTCTGTAAAAATCACACCTCTAACTGACATAGTTAGATCAGTACCGAAGTTGAGTATAGAGTAGGCCTCTAACGCATGCTACAATGACAGCAGTGCTGAAATTTTGCTCCATTTGAAGCTGAGAGAGAATCTGATTAAATGCAGTAAATTGGCACAGAATGGCATCTTCTGTAGATGGCTCAGCATCTCAGGAACAATAGCTGAGCACATAAACGTTCAAGAGAATGGCGCTGCAGCACTAGGATTGCTGACTGCCCACAGCTGCAGCTTTGGAACTTTGAAGTGTTTCAAACAACAACTTTCAGTGCTCAGCAAAATGGCAGACAGCCTGTAGCACTCTAACTGTAGTGAATCTGTTGACATGTCACAAGCTCTCTAAGAATAGCCTATGAAATGGAAAGACGTTTCTCTTGCCCCCAGAAAGTAGCTTCCTGCCTGGACAATCCCTGGAGAGTAGCTACAATTTTTTACTTGCCAAGGAAAGCAAACATGGGAGGCAGAAAAAAAAAGAGAAAGGTGATACTATTATCTTGGGAATACGTTTATTCAGTCCCTGATGTCAATAGAGTCACAACAATTTATACCAGCTGAGGAGATGCCCTCTCTGGAGTCTCATATCTGATAGGCTAGGAGCTCAGGAGTTCAATCCCAATTTTACCATTGTATGACCTAGGACAGGTCACATAGACCAAATTTTTCTAGTGTCTTAGTTTGGATGCCTCAATTTTCAGGTGCCCAGTTTTGGATACCTGAGGCCTAACAGAGGTAGCATGCACTTGCACTCCAGTTGAAGCCAATGGGAACCACAGGTGCCCTGCACTGCTCAGTATCAGGCCTCAGGTATGTAAAACTGGACACCCAAAAATGTAAGCACCTGCATTAAGAGGCCACTCTTGAAAATGCAAGTGTCATACACTCTCTACTTCAGTTTTCTCATCTGTAAAATGGGGATAATGCTTACCTACCTCACAGAGGAAAATAATTAGCAACGAGGCTTAATGAATGTTTGCATCATTTTTTCAAGAGATAAAAGGGCTGCATATTACGATTAGATGTTAAACTTTCAGTGGCAAAAGATACACACAAACCATCCAAGAAAAAAATTACAAACTCTCAAAGACTTCTTAAGCTCCTAAGTGAAGCCCCATTTACCTCACTGTAGGATTTACAGGTAAGAGCCACTCGTCTCCTTGCTAATTCTCAGCATGAAAATAATTCCTCGGCTTGACTGAGGAGATGGCAAGCTTGGATGTCAATCTCTTACGAGGCAGAGATTTAAGGCTTTGTATCAGGTAGCTGACAGGATCCAAAAGCTTCTTGCTCATTCTGCAATACATTTTTCCCCTGGCCAGAGGATGTGGGCTGCATTTTTGAATGGTCACAATGAAAATCTGACAGCACCACATATGATGTTACCAATATGACAAAAATCTAGGTGAAATTCTGGCTCCACTGAATCCAGTGGCAAAACTCTCATTGACCTCAGTGGGGCCAGTATTAAAGCAAAAGCCATAAGAATGGGTATAATAAGGAGAAAGTGTGTCAGAGGTATAGACAGCACTTAGGAGAGTGGGCTTGTACACAGAGCTAATACTAACAAATAGCTGAAAACTAAAAATCAGAAAAGCTAGTGGCCTAAATTTTCAAAAATGGTGAGTGATTTTGGATGTCTCCATTTTTGCGTGCCCACTTGACATACCTCTGATTATTCGAGGGTGGCACTTTATGAAAATCAGGCCCTTTTAAGGTGTCTTAATTTGGACACCAAAAATTTGAGGTATCCAAAATTACTAGTCACTTTAAAAAAATTTAGATCAGGGTTCATAATGAATTGTTATCCCCTTGCCTCCAAAAGGCTATGAAACTAGATGGTGTTTTCGGTATATTTTTGGCTCCCAAAGATAGTAGAGCTGTTGCATACCCTCATGAAAGGTAGGAACAAAATTAACTTCAAACAAACCTAAAAAGTAACTAAGAATTGAAACACCCTTGCTTTAGTTTAACAGGTAGCAGCATGATTCAATCCACAGGGGTCTTTCTGTGAAATCGGCGCAATAATCCTCTCTTTAGGGTTTTCTGAAAAAATGACACTGGCTACAGGTTATTTCACAGCTCATAATTAAATGTTTTGGTAATGTTTGGACTTTGTTTGCTCTGTTTTGGATTGTGCAGTTTCCTCTCTCTTGAACAAAAATAATGGTTTGTCCATCGATAATACCTAGCTGTCAATATGCAATACGTACATGCATAGGACATATTACTTAATTTAAGGGCCTGATTCCCTACTGCCTTGCACCTTGTGTAAACCTTTATACCTTTCCAAGGTGGGTGTAAAACACTGCCACTCTGATCTGGTAGCATTTATATCCTTTTGCAGTGGTTTAAATGACTACACAAGGTGCAAGACAATGGAGGGTCAAGCCCTTAATATCATTTAAATGAAGTATTCCTTTCGACATTGACCTACCACACTCTTCCAGACAAGTTTATCTGCTCATGCTGCTTAAAAACTGGGTATTTAGATGCCAGATAAGCAAACTCAGGCAGCTTGTCCTTGCACTTGTTTCATTGATTTATTAAGGGCCATCCTCAACTGGAACAGTTTGTAAAGAATACAGGGAATGACAAGATGATAAGCGATATGTATTAATCTGTAGCTAAGGAGGGTAATGTACGTCAAGTGACAAGAATAAGATATTTGGAGCCAGAACCTCAGCTAGCGTACTTTGGTGTAGCTCCCTGGACTTTAATGTTGCTAAGATGATTTATATCAGCTGAGGAAGGGGCTCTTGACTTATATATATTATTGCTCAGAAAACGTCAAATCATAATATTGCATTTTATATCTAAAAAAACCCTAGTCAGCTATCCACATCCAGGCAGTCTAGGTCAAATCTGTCTCTGTTCAAAGCTAGTGGAAATGAGAGATTGATAGCACTGTCTATAGACAAGAAGAGAAGGTTACTCACCCTGTGCCGTAATTGAGATCCTTCAAGATGTATGTCCCTATGGATGTTGCACTGTAGGTGTGTTGGCGCCCCCTCAACCTGGGATCAGAGATCTTCAGTAGCATTGCCCGTTGGACCTCACATGCTCTCTTCCCTGTCTTGCGCCGTCCAACTGCCCCCCAGTTCCTTCTCTATCGCAGAGCTTGTCAACTTTGAACCAGAAGGGAGGAAAGCGGGTAGTGGAGCACCTAGAGTGGGACACAGCTCGAAGAACCTCAGTTAGTGCAAAGGGTGAGTAACCTTCTCGTCTTCTTCCTGCGGTGTCCCTATAGGTGCTCCATTCTACGTGACTATAGAGCAGTGCCTGTAGTTGGAAGGCTGGGGCTTTGGAGTGGTGTTTAATACAGATGATAGGACAGTGTGTCCTAGTAGTGCATCTGAAGCTGCCTCATGAGTAATTGTGCAGTAATGACTAAAAGTGTCCACGGATGCCCAGGTGGCCATTTAGCAAATGTCAGCAATCGGGACATTATTGAGAAAGACAATTGAGGTGGATAAAGAGCAGGTAGAATGCGCTTGAGTTCCAGGAGGAGGTTGACAATTGTGTAGTTGGTAGGACAGTTGTATACATTGCAAGATCCACTTGGAAAGGCATTGTTTATAAATGGCTGCACCTTTCAATTTTTCAGCCATTGATAGGAATAAGTGAAACAATTGTCTGAAAGATTTCGTTCTGTCCAAATAAAAGGCTAATGCTCACCTGATGTCCAAGGTGTGTAATGCCGCCTCCTTCTGATTGCTGTTTGGTTTCAGAAAGAAGCAGGGAAGGCGAATAGGTTGATTTAGATGGAAGGACGATAGTACCTTGGGTAAGAACTTTGGATGTGGATATAACATAACCTTATCTTTATGAAAAATCATGTACGGAGAGTATGCCATGAGCATGCCAATTTCTCCTACCAATCAGGCAGAGGTGATAGCAACAAGAAATGTTGTTTTCATGGATAGATGACTATCAGAGCACGTTGCCATTGGTTCCAATGGTGGTCTAGTTCTTACTAGTGTAGGACAAGGCTAGTGTCCCAAACTGGGGTGGGATCCTGTATGTGCGGGTAAAGATTTTGGAGGCCTTTCAGGAATCTCTTCATGAGTGGGTGGGTGAAAATGGAGTGGTCATCTATATTGGGGTGAAAGGTCACGATGGCGGCTAAGTGTACACAAATGGAGCTGGTGAATAGCCCCGATCTTTTAAGATGTAAAATACAACCTAGGATGAGCAGTCATGGAGTACTTATTGCTGTGACATGACTGGTGGTGCACCAGGATTGGAATCCTGTCCATTTTTGGAGGTAGTTGCATCGAGTTGTGTCATGTCTGCTATTCAAGAGTATCTCTTTGACTGCCTCTGAACAGGTCATCTCCAGATCCTGAAACCATGAAGGAGCCATGCCTTCAGAGGGAGGAACCGTGGATTGGGATGGGTGATTCAACCTGCACCCTGTGAGAAGAGTTGTGGAGTCAGTTGCAAAGTGATCGGAGGATATAGTGCCATGTGAATGAGGTAAGTATATCAGATCTGAAGGGGCCATGTTGAAGCTATAAGGATGACTCAGGTACGATCTCTTTGACTCTTGTGGCGTACTCTGAACAAAAAGGGAGAACAGCATAAAGTAGTGGACCATCCCACGTGAGGAGGAAAGCGTCTCCCAGGGATCCGCGGCCTAGGTCCACTCTCAAGCAGAATTGAGGACATTGGGTGTTCTCCAGTGTGGCAAAGAGATCTATGGTTGGGAATCCCCAGCAGCTGAATATGTGGTGTAGGACTTGTGTATCCAGCTCCTCATTCATGGTCTTGGGAGAATCTCCTGCTCAATGAGTCTGCTGTGGTGTTTTGGTGTCCACAGAGGTATTCGGCTGAGATGCCGATGTCATGCTGGATACACCAGTTCCACAATTTCAGTGCTTCCAAGCCTAGAAAAGGGGGCCTCATTCCGCCTTGCCTGTTGATGCAGAACATGCAGGTGTTATTGTCCATCATAACTCTTATAGTATGATGTCTGATCGATGGTAGGAAATGTTGGCAGGCACTGTGGACTGCTAGTAACTCTAGGAGGTTGATGTATAGGATGGATTCAGTTAAGGACCATCTGCCCTACACTGTATGGATCTAAAGTGCACTCCCCAAACCGATTAAGGAGATATCAGTTGTAAGTATCATGGACAGTGCTGGTTGAAGAAAACTGACACGGATGTTACGGGGTTGTGTCTACCAGAGTAGTGAGTCCTTGACCTTGACAGGTGTGAATAGGAGTTTGTGAAGGCTGTGTCTGTGAGGTACAGTAACTCCTCGCTAACGTTGTAGTTATGTTCCTGAAAAATGCGACTTTAAGTGAAACGATGTTAAGCAAATCCAATTTCCCCATAAGAATGAATGTAAATGGAGGGGTTAGTTTCCAGGGAAATTTTTTTCACCAGACAAAAGACTATATATATATACACACACACACACAGAGTATAAGTTTTAAATAAACAATTTAATACCGTACACAGCAACGATGATTGTGAAGCTTGGTTGAGGTGGTGGAGTCACAGGGTGGGATATTTCCCAGGGAATGCCTTACTGCTAAATGATGAACTAGCAACTGACTGAGCCCTCAAGGGTTAACACATTGTTAATGTAGCCTCACACTACAAGGCAGCACGTATGGAAGGAGGGGAGACAGCACGGCAGACAGAGACAGAGACACACACCGTGTGTGTGAGAGAAAGATGCACATTGCTCCTTTAAGTATGCTGACCCCACTCTAAGTACATTGCCTTTTTAAGTAGATCAGCAGGCTGAGACGGTAGCTGCTGCCAGGAAGCTCCCTCCATCTGAGCCCTGTCATGTGTCCCCCCTGTTCTATGGAAGATGGGGTGAGTAGGGTGCAGGAGCAGGAGGGAGGAGGACACATTAGCCCCCTCTTCTTCTCCCTTTCCCCCGCCCAGCAAGCAGGAGGCTTTGGGGAGCAGCTCCAAGGCAGAGGGCAGGAGCAGCACATGGCAGTGGGGGGGAAGTTAGGGAATTTAGGGAAACAGGGAGCTGACGGGGGGGCTGCTGGTCCACCCTGGTTCCAAGCTCCCACCAGCTAGCTCCAACGGGCTGCTCTTCCTGCAAGCAGTGGACAAAGCAGACGGCTGCCAAACAACGTTATAAGAGAGCATTGCGCACCTTTAAACGAGCATGTTCTCTAATTGATCAGCAACATAACAAAAAAACAACGTTAACCGGGATGACTTTAAGTGAGGAGTCACTGTACCAGACTGTATATAGCCTGGAGACAGCGCATGTGCAACCTTGGATACTTTACCACAAACTTGGCTACTGCCATGTGGCCAAGCAGCTGGAGACATGCCCTGGCTGAGATCTGAGGACAGGTTCTCACCATTGACAAGAGATTGACTATTACCAAAAATCTGTGAACTGGGAGGAGGCCTCTGGCTTGTATGGCACCCAATTGTGCCCTGATAAACTCCAGATGTTGTACTGCTGACAATGTGGATTTTTCTTTGAGGCTTGACAAGAGGCCTATTGGCATAAAAGGCATCGGGTTCAGATGGGGCCTTGATGAGACAGTTGTCTGAGTAGGGAAATATTACAATTCCCTGTTTGTGTAGGTAGGTGGCCACTACTGCGAGGACTTTGGAAAATACTCAGGGGGCTGCAGAGTGTTCAAAGGTAGTGGACAATAAAGGTCCTTTATTGGTAGTGATCGGTTCTCATGATGAATTGGAGGAACTGTCTGTGAGCAGGGTGCATTGTGATGTGAAAATACATGTCTTGGACATTGAGGGCCAAGAACCAATCCCCCTGTTCCAGCGCTGAGATAATGGTCAATAGGGTAACCATCTTGAAACGCTGCAGTTTGATGAATTTATTGAGGTTTCATAGGTCTAGGATTGGTCTATACCTGCCAGATTTATTCTGGATTATTTTAAACTACATGCTGTGGATACTGTGGGCACAATTCTAAGCTAGTGTAAATCAGCGATCATTAGAGCTATGCCCATTTACACTAATTGAGAACCTGGCCCTATATTTGCTATAAACATAGGCTATGGCAATATACCACACAAAAACAGGCCTAAAGGTGGCATGCTCACAAAACAATCCTGCTAGAAACAAGACAAAATAGAGATGGAAAGTCTTGTTAGATCATCCGATCCGTGTAGTAGAAATAAATGCAAAATGCTTTGGGGTTTGTCGTCAGCACGTGGAAGAGGTTTTCCATTATGCTCCACTTGATACACTGCCAGATTCCTTCAGAAAGGCTGCGTGGTAGTGAGGTGGGAAGCAGCCCTGTCTGGAGGTTAGGACATGGGAGTGGGAATCAGAAGACTGGTGTTCTAATCTTGGCTCTGTCACTGATTCTCTTGCCAACCTTGGGTTACTTAACTTCTCTGTGCCTTTTTTTGCCCACCTCTCAGGAAGGACAATTTTACTTGCCCTAGTCACACAGAGTTTATGAGGACTAATTAATTACGTTATTATGATATTTACTATTAATGTTGTGGTGGGGCCCAAGTTGATCCAGTCAGGATAAGGGCCCTGTTGTGTTAGGTGTTCTTACACTAGTTTACAATCTAACCAATGTGCTTGTAGTGTGCTTCAAATACAAATCATGGGACCTGAATCAGCTTCAGATGGTAATTTTAAGTTGTATGTTCCTATTAGCGAAATCACTGCTCTTGCTGGCTTCCCATCTCCCTCACCTCACCCTAGGCCTTCTCCAATCACCTTTATGGCCTAATCCCCACCCTCATTGTGTCCTTGTAGCCCACCCCATGATTTAATCCACTTCCACAACCCCTCACAAACTTCCCATCTACAAATTTTTCTTCTTGCTTTTGTCATCTCTGCTGACAAATCCAGTCTCTTCCTGATCACTCAAGATCACAATCTTGGAGTTTTCTTCCTTTTCCTTCTCCCCTCACATTCAAGTTTTCAACAAAATCTTGCTGCTTCTCCCTCTCTAACAATTCTAAATTGCATCCCTTCCTGCCTTATTCCCATTACAAAAGCCCTGGCTTATGCCTCGATTCTCACTCACCCAGACTACGGCAACTTCTTCTTCAGCCTTCCTGTCTCTAACTTCTTCTCTCTTCAATCCATTCATCCACCATGTTACAGCTAAAACAGCCTTCCTCTCCCTTTTCTCCACTCCTGCTCCCCTGCTTGACTTATTCTCAGAAAACAGCATATACAAGAAAGCACAACAAAGCAGCCAATTTCCACTGTCACCTGTTTCCCTCCATTCACTTACCCTACCTTTATCTGCTCTCATTATCCATGTTTGTATAACTTTGTAGGCTGCAATCCCACAAGTGGCTCTAGACCGGCAGAAAATGCACCTGAATGGTGAACCCAATGACATTCATAGACTCATAGACTCATAGACTCTAGGACTGGAAGGGACCTCGAGAGGTCATCGAGTCCAGTCCCCTGCCCTCATGGCAGGACCAAATACTGTCTAGACCATCCCTGATAGACATTTATCTAACCTACTCTTAAATATCTCCAGCGATGGAGATTCCACAACTTCCCTAGGCAATCTATTCCAGTGTTTAACTACCCTGACAGTTAGGAACTTTTTCCTAATGTCCAACCTAAATCTCCCTTGCTGCAGTTTAAGCCCATTGCTTCTTGTTCTATCATTGGAGGCTAAGGTGAACAAGTTTTCTCCCTCCTCCTGATGACACCCTTTTAGATACCTGAAAACTGCTATCATGTCCCCTCTCAGTCTTCTCTTTTCCAAACTAAACAAACCCAATTCCTTCAGCCTTCATAGGTCATGTTCTCAAGAACTTTAATCATTCTTGTTGCTCTTCTCTGGACCCTCTCCAATTTCTCCACATCTTTCTTGAAATGCGGTGCCCAGAACTGGACACAATACTCCAGTTGAGGCCTAACCAGCGCAGAGTAAAGCGGAAGAATGACTTCTCGTGTCTTGTTCACAACACACCTGTTAATGCATCCCAGAATCATGTTTGCTTTTTTTGCAACAATATCACACTGTTGACTCATATTAAGCTTGTGGTCCACTATGACCCCTAGATCTCTTTCTGCCATACTCCTTCCTAGACAGTCTCTTCCCATTCTGTATGTGTGAAACTGATTGTTCCTTCCTAAGTGGAGCACTTTGCATTTATCTTTATTGAACTTCATCCTGTTTACCTCAGACCATTTCTCCAACTTGTCCAGATCATTTTGAATTTTGACCCTGTCCTCCAAAGCAGTTGCAATCCCTCCCAGTTTGGTATCGTCCACAAACTTAAGAAGCGTACTTTCTATGCCAACATCTAAATCGTTGATGAAGATATTGAACAGAACCGGTCCCAAAACAGACCCCTGCGGAACCCCACTTGTTATAGCTTTCCAGCAGGATTGGGAGCCATTAACAACTACTCTCTGAGTACGGTTATCCAGCCAGTTATGCACCCACCTTATAGTAGCCCCATCTAAATTGCACTTTCCTAGCTTATCTATAAGAATATCATGCGAGACTGTATCAAATGCCTTACTAAAGTCTAGGTATATCACATCCACCGCTTCTCCCTTATCCACAAGGCTCGTTATCCTATCAAAGAACGCTATCAGATTAGTTTGACACGATTTGTTCTTTACAAATCCATGCTGGCTATTCCCTATCACCTTACCACCTTCCAAGTGTTTGCAGATGATTTCTTTGATTACCTGCTCCATTATCTTCCCTGGCACAGAAGTTAAACTAACTGGTCTGTAGTTTCCTGGGTTGTTTTTATTTCCCTTTTTATAGATGGGCACTATATTTGCCCCCTTCCAGTCTTCTGGAATCTCCCCCGTCTCCCATGATTTCCCAAAGATAATAGCTAGAGGCTCAGATACCTCTTCTATTAACTCCTTGAGTATTCTAGGATGCATGCATTCCATGCAGACACAGATGTCCTCCTAAACAGATGCAATTGCAAGGTCGAAGACTTATACCGCAAGCTCATGGGGGCAAAGACTGTTTTCTTTGTAAAGCGTCATTCACACCTACCCACTACTTATATATGGGTAGGTAACTTATTTACTTCTTGAGTGTTGTGCAAGGATTGACTGACTAGTGTTTGCAAAGATGTAAAGTGCTATTTAGGTACAAACAATGATTAATTATTACAATTATTGTTAACTCAGAGGGGTGTTCCGAGAATCACTTAATGCAGGCAAAGCGTTTTGAAGATGAGAAGTGTTACATAGGCACTACTATAAATAATAATTGCTTTATCCATCTTAGTAGCCATAAACAGTTCGGTTGAAAAAACTTCTTGACGTGAGACCAGCGAGGTCAGTTACATTTTCTGTTCACAGTCTGTTGCCCTTTGGGATTCTCCTGTAGCACATGCTGTTGTCTTTGGGTTTCCAGCTCTGAGAGCAAGATTTAAACTAAATTCTTCTTGGGGTTTTTTTTTTAAATCATGAAACTATTTCTATTCATTCCAGGCTTTGTAATCTTTCCCCACCCTTCCCCCATTTTAAAAAACAAAGCTAAATGTTGGGTCTAAAACTCCTTGCCAACCCCCCATTTTAATCAGCCTTGTGGCATATTGGAAAATGGATCATTTGGTTCCACTGTATTATTATGGGGGAGAGTAATCTTACAGACAGGCTTCAAGCACCTAGATACCTGGGGCCACTTTCTAATCTGTAATGCACATGGGTATATGCAGGCAAGCAATTTTTCATTTCCTTGGGGCAACATAGCTTATGGTGACTGGCAGGGGCTTTCTGAATTTCATAAGGCTTTTTATTAACACACTGCCAGAGATCTATAGCAGCACCCGCTGTGTTAGTGATCAAATTGTGTGCAATGGCATGTCTATCATGGGAAATAATGGGTATGCTGCTGTCAGGGTACAACGGATAGGCCAGTGTGTGAAGAAATGTCAGATTAATGGCTACACCTCCGGTAGTGCATGAGACTTAACGTGCACCTAAAAACATGTCTAAATTTGCATGAACATAGAGATATCACTGGTGGAAGTCCATGCACTGAAGGCAAACAGCACCTTTTTGCCCCCAAAAGGTCTTGTTGCTCTGATCCTGAGGAGACGCCAAGCAACCTCAACTCCCACAGTCTACTCAGGAGCTATTCAGCACCTTTCAAGATCAGGTCCACAAACCTAATCATAATTGCTTTCCATCTGGCGTCTAGTTCTGTGAGAACCTTGACTACGAAAATAGTCCCTAACTGACTTAGAATGGTACATTGTTTGTACACTGTCAACTGATTTTGTTCCCGTTCATCTTTTGTATTTTGTCAGATGAAGAGCTGGGATAGAGCTCTGAGAATCAAGATGAACAAATGAAAATACTCTGTCCATAGGTGCTCAGATATCACAGTGATAAGCCTGGCATAAATAATATCTACAGAAACTGGTTAGCTAAATATATCTCCAGCTAAGATGATTTAAATGGCAAAGGACACCCTACAGCCTGGGGATCTATAGGAGCCTTGTGCTTTGTAATTGATGAAGGTGGTCACTTTCTTTCTGGTAAACTGATTGAATCAATGGGTATTACTAATATTATATTAATAAACTTGCATCAGTAAATTGATGCAATAGCCACCTACCTCCACCCCGAAACTGGGGAGATGTTTAAAAACAGCCAAACTGAAAACAATAACAAAAAAAAAGTCCTCAAAATTAGGGTTGGCCAGAAAATAAAACTTCCGCTTTGCAAAGAATGCAAAGTCTTGACACTGATTCCTGTCCTGACGTGAAACAAAACCAAAGGCCCTTCCCCTCCACTTTTGACCTGAAATTCCATCCTGGAACTAAGACATCTTCCGGAGTAAACTTTAGTCAAAACTGATACATTTTCACTAAATTTCTTTTTTTGACAAATTGGCATTTTCTGACGAATAAACATTTAGTTGAAAAGTTCCCAACCAGTTCTACTCAAAACACAAAGGACAAAAGAAAGAGAGAAGCAGCATTTTTGGATAAGGGGATGGCCCCATCTAGAGTACAAAAAATCTGTTATCTGAACACTATTTAGAAAATGCTGTAGCCAACCAAGGGTTTAAGATGCTTTGCCTGGTAAGTGTGTATCAGCCAGAGTATGTTAAATCTATTTTAGAAATCTGTTTTCAAGAGGATTTAATCCTGTGAGGAGCTGAGTGTCTTCTGAGAGGGGCTGGGCACCTCACCTTTGCAGAATCAAGTGCATCTAGACCTACTTGTACTATATACAGGTTCAACTTAACACAGTTCTTTTTTTTAGTGTATATGGTGTTCAGTATTAATGCTGTATCAGTTTAATATCTGATACATCCCCTATCAGGGGGTCTGTATCCTGCAACTGTAAGGGGATAGGGCTCAACTATGTAATAGGTCTTTTCCATCTCTAACATATGTTATAAAAAAGAAAATCCCTCTCCCTTTCCTCTCAAGGACACCAAATAGCCAATCAGAGAGAGTGGAGAGGCAGAGTTGAACCGTTGGCACTTGGGAGTTGAACAGGGGACAGTGTCTGGTACGATATTTGATTTTTTCAAGGCCTTGCCCCCGAGCTGCTTGACTGTCTTTGAAAAGCTGCATAATGTTTTCAAGCCACAAGTTGTCAGCCTCTAATGCAGACACGTTGCTATACATAGTGCAGCGCAGAGACACGGTTGGGTGGTATCTTGACTGCAGAGGATCTTTAAAAACATAGACACGTCAGCAAGACAGAAACCACACCTTCTTGTGATCATTTGAAAGGGACTGAAATGGGTAGCAGTACCACAGACAGATACACTCCTCCTGGCAGCATTGTAACTATAACAGCTGTGCTACCGAGAGGGGGAGGAAAGAGGATGATGCAAGGGGCTTGGTATCACGCTCAGCAATCACCAGACTGCGTCCTTTCATAAGAAGCCAATGAAGCATGCGTAGCCAAGAGAGACAGCACAGATGTATGGATGCAGTCACTCAGAGTGGAGAGTACTCTGACTGCAGAGCCAACAGTGACATAGTGCATAGCATTTTCATCTGCTTGTTAACCCTGCCTGAATAAGAGCTTTGTTTTGCTTCTTACTCTCATGAAGCTATTTCAGAAATTACAGGGCCCAATATAACAGTCAGCACTGATATTTAGTCACTTACCTTCAAAGCTGTTTAAAAACAGTAATTAAGACCCACAACAGCCCTGTAAAATACAAGATTAAGTATCATTAGCCCCATTTTACATATGGGAAACTGAGGCAGGGAAGCTAAGAAATCTACCCAAGATCACAGAGGGTATCAAAGGCAGATCCAAGATTCCAATTAATCAGTTAATATCCTACCTCCAAAGCTCTCAAGAGGCTTTGTAAACATTAATAAATTAAGCCTCAAAATGTACCTGTGAGGTTGGGAAGTATTGTTATTCCTGTTTTACAGCTGGTGAAACTGAGGCACGGGTATTAAGTGATTTGACCTGGTTCCCAGATTAACTCTCTAGGAGAGCCAGAAAATAAACACAGGTCTTCTCAGTGGTCAGACCAGTTTACCACACCTCTCTCTCACTGCAACATACCTCCATAATATTTATTCAATTGCCTTTTATATACATTTATTTATGCTTTAAACAAAAATGAAACAATCAGGTGCAACATATATCTTCTGGAATGGACTTTCTATCTGCTTATCCTAGCTGTCCAGAGACCACTAGTCCTCAGGTGGAGGCATGTATTTGTATCAATGGCAGTAGCAGTTCTTCAGAAGGATTTTGTACAATCTAACAGATTTCTGGATGTGGTGCCACATGATTCCTAATATATAGAGATATACCCATCTCCTAGAACTGGAAGGGACCCTAAAAGGTCATTGAGTCCAGCCCCCTGCCTTCACTAGCAGGACCAAGTACTGATTTTGCCCCAGATCTGTAAGTGGGCCCCCTCAAGGATTGAACTCACAACCCTGGGTTTAGCAGGCCAATGCTCAAACCACTGAGCTCTCTCTTCCCCATAAGTTACTCATGAGTCCCTGGCTACTGCATTTCAAACTGAGCTGCTATATCTTGGATGCCATATATAGATGCTTCCCTATAAATCATCATGTCACTTTTGGCCAGTCACATAGTTTCATTTATGAATGTTTATCTTGCCTTAACTGTCAGCCTCAAGCTGTAAAGATGGAACATTCTGCTGTGACACACTCTCTCTCTCTCTCTAATTGATACGGACTCTATCCTGCTCCCATTTCAGTTAAAGGGAGGTTTGCCACAGACTTTAAGTGAAAAAGGATCAGGCCCTTCAGGGCACAGCTACACAGCAAAAAATATCCTGTGGCTGCAAGTCTCAAAGTCCAGGTCCGCTGACTCAGGCTCGCAGGCACTCACACTATGGGGCTAAAAATAGTAGTGTAGACGTTGTGGCTTGGGCTGGCACCCAGGTGCTGAAACCTGGCAAGGGGGTGGGTCTCTGAGCCCAGGTGCCAGCCCAAGTGGGAACGTCTGCACTGCTATTCTTAGCCCTGTAGCACGAGCCTCTGAGTTGACCTGCTTTGTTGCCACGGGGGCTTGCAATGTAGACATACCTTCAGAGATCCTTGTATAATAAAGGCCATACACTATATCCTTTGAAGTCAATAGGAGCCTTTCCATTGGCTTTAATGGTGTCAAATAAGGCTCCAAAAGTAGATTCTTGTTTATAACTGTGCCTTTGTGCAAAAAACCACTCACAAGACAGCTCTCTTAGGTAAAGGACACTCTCAATGGGGACCAGGAGGGACAGTGGCTCAGTCCATTGTTTGCTACCAAATATTTCAGGTCCAGTAAGGTAGAATTCACCTGCTCTACTTCTTGGGGTACCAGCTACCTGCTAACATCCAATTGGTTTATTCGTCTCTGGAGTAATACTGCACACCATTCAGAAATGAGTTTGGGAGTTTTTCTGTAGACTACACAGACCCAGTGCCACCACACATAGTTAGGCACAATTCTGACAATGTGGAATTTCAGAAACGAGGGACGAGTTCCCCAAAAGAAGTAGAGGATACAGGAAGGAGAGAGAGAGAGAAAGTTGAAGGCTGTAAGAAAAGGAACTGAGAGTGGACAGTCGGTGGGGGGGGGGGGGGGGCTTTATGGGAGAATTAAAGGCTGGGGGACAAAACAGACATAACACTGGAAGCAGCATAGGTGTTCTAGGGTGCTGCTTTCTCCCTGTTTTGTAGCTGGCTTGCTATTTGGCTTTGAACCAGTCTCATTGTTAATTGGATCCTGAGTGATGGATCTGGCCACCTGGCATTCTGTCTGGCTCTTAGCTGATGGATCAACTCATTTGGCAGGCTAAGTGGGGAACTGGCCACCTGGCTAATAAATGGGCTATGGAATATTTGACTAGCTGACTGTCAACCTGATAAGACATTTCTTTATTGTGGATACTGACAGCAGACACTCTCTTTTGCTCTCATTCAGCTGTCTCACCCTAGCCTGTGTTCCTAAGAAAACACCCCAGATCAACCCCTCCCCCTCCTTACTTTCCTCTGTCTGTCTGCCACACGGATAAAGGCAGATTCTTTCCTTAATTGCTAAATGAGACTGACATCAGCTTCTCTCCCTTCTCCTCCCATTTCCTTAGCTTCTTCCAAGCTCCCTTCCCCCCTCATCTCCCCTCCTGCCTCTAACCCAGGGGTAGGCAACCTATGGCACGTGTGCCAAAGGCGGTACGTCTGAGCTGATTTTCAGTGGCACTCACACTGCCCGGGTCCTGGCTCTGCATTTTAATTTAATTTTAAATGAAGCTTCTTAAACATTTAAAAAACTTTATTTACTTTACATACAACAATAGTTTAGATATATATTATAGACTTATAGAAAGAGACCTTCTAAAAATGTTAAAATGTAATACTGGCATGCGAAACCTTAAATTAGAGTGAATAAATGAAGACTTGACACACCACTTCTGAAAGGTTGCCGACCCCTGCTCTAACCTAAGGTCCTCAGCATTCCAGATTACTATTTATTTCACTTGGAATGGTTGATAGCAGTTCATGAATGCTGTAGCAGCAGGTCACTGAACATTTCTTGTGACTGCAAGGGGCTTGATTCTGTCCTAATGCCTGTATAATCAGAAGTAACTCCATCAAAGCCAGAGGGGTTAGAACAGCATGAAACTGGTGTAAGTGAGATCAGATTCAGGCCCTGAGAGCATCTGCCTCCACTGCCTTGTACCTGGTGTTATGGCCTCATCTGTGAAATGGGAGAACTAAATGGTGCATTCTGATTCGGTAGTATTTTACATTCATTTTGCACAGATGGAAAGGACTCCACAAGGTTCAATGCAGTGGAGAATCAGACTCAAAGCATGCAAGCATGGGTCAGTAAGACTTCAGCAGTATATTGCCAACCCAACCTAGGTGACCCAGAGATTGGCTGAAAATTCTGAGTTTTAATTAATTAAATAATATTAATAATTAATAATAAATGTAGAGGGCTTTTGTTTATCTTCATTTTTTTGAGGAGTTAGGCTACATCAAATAGCGAGAGACTTGTAATATCAGAAGAGTTGGCACACTGCTTCTGGGTTCTATTCCCAACTCTGCCATTGACTCACTTTATGATTTTGTACAAGTCACTTAAAATCTCTCTACTTTAGTTTCCTCTTCTGTCCATGGGAATAATAATACTTTAATACTTCACAAGGAATGCTGTAAGAATCCATTAATCAAAGTTTATAAATGGCTTTGGGATCCTTGGATAGAACACACTAGACAAGTCCTGAGTACAATGATAATTCTTATATTCTAGGAAATGCTTGGTATTCCACCAGTGAGTGACATAGGCAAATGCAATGTTCTCCACCTCATCTCCTAACCCAGACATCATTTCCAACAAGTAACCAGCAATTATGATGTGGCTGAAAGCCAGGGTCAGAGTCAGCCCAGGTTTGCTCTGACTTTCACAAGGGTAAACTCAGGCAAAGGGTTTTCCCTAAGGGAAAAGTTTACTATGGAGGATGAGGTTGCACTGACAGAAAACTGCTGCAATCTTCCTTCTGCAAGGTCAGTGGGGGCATCTCATAGGAAACAGACAGAGCCCCAAAAGTGGACAGCCCTAGCTGGGAAGAGGGCACGGCAAGGGCAGCCACAGGATGCAATGATTCAGCACATCCCATCAGCCACTAGTAGGGCTTGCATGAATCCAGAGCTAGAAACCAAAGTTACTCTCCTTGGTAGAAATCTCTGAGGAATGGCAACAACAGCACCACCTATTTTCTATTGTAAATCAGGAGGATTAACTGGCAAAGAGAGGCATAAGTTACACCTCCCTGTCTGGTGATTCTGTCATGGAGATCTTCTCCATGGTGCACAGCAAGATGTGGAGCCCACCTGTCTCCATACCTCTCTTAACAGCCTACTGCCGGGTTGAAATCTGTTTAGGAGCTTCCAGGGCCTGAGGCAAAGCTAACTGAATTCAGTGGTAGTGCCCAAATCAGGCCCTTCATGAGTCTATTAGGACCCACCAACATTAACTATACCTCACATAAAAACAATACAGGAGCCCCAGTCATTACAGCTTATTTTTCTATCTATCATGCTTCATTAGGTATTCTCACATCTGTTATAACACAGCACAGTGAACAACTTAAATAATGAATGATGGACTGCTCTTTATTCACCATCCCTTATTTTTTTTAAATAGAGACCTAACATCCAATTTTTTTTAATCAATCAAAAGCAATTAAAATATTTTTTCCAAATAATTCAACTGAGACGGAATAATGTAAAGATAAATCCTAGAATTATGATTCCATATGAAATATTTTATTCTGAGTCTACTAACTCAGTATCAGAGGGGTAGCCATGTTAGTCTGGATCTGTAAAAAGTGACAGAGAGTCCTGTGGCACCCTATAGACTAACAGATGTATTGGAGAATAAGCTTTCGTGGGTGAATACCCACTTCATCAGATGCATGGGGTATACACCCACGAAAGCTCATGCTCCAATACATCTGTTGGTCTATAAGGTGCCACAGGACTCTTTATCGCTTTTTACTAACTCAGTGACTCTCAACACAGTTCAAAGGTCATTTATTATCATGATAATTTATTAGCTAGTATCATTTATCAGGTTTCCTTAACTGATGGAATATACCTAATTTGCTACACCAGAAAAAAAGAAATTTTCCTTCCTCTGGTTAATTGATCCAAAAGATTAGCCCTTATGATGCTATGCAGAAGATTCCTCATAGTATCAAAGACAGGAAATCTGAAATAATTTCCCACAACAGGAGATGCATATATTTCTTGTGGAGTGAGATGAGAAAGAAAGAAGGTTAATATTGAAGTAACTACCACAAAACATGAATCTGTATTCTCATTTACATTAAGCCTCTTTACACACTGAAGTGAGTGTAAACGTAAATTATACCCATTACAACACCAGAGCAGTGTAAAGTGATTTCAGAGTCAATGAGAATCAGGCCTGAATGGACTAGATCCTCAACAGGTGTAAATCATCATAGCTCTACTGAAGTCAGTAGAGCTATGCCATTATAGTTCATTTCAGGATCTGGCCCACTGGAAAGAATTAACTTGTTTCTGGAATATTTAACATGCACTGTAAGTTTCCCACCATGCATTGCAGTTTAGATTATTATTTTTTTTTAATCCTTTACACTGCAAATGATTTTTTTCCAATTATAAGTGTGTTATGACGAGGTTTTGTGGTATTTTAAATTTTGCCTACTAATATAATGAATAGCTAATATCAGGTTTTTCTGTTCATTAACGTGGGTTTGAAAATAATGTACTTTGTTAATTGCAATCTTTGTACAAAAATTAAATTGCTGATTGAAATATATAGGGTCAAATTCATCTCTGGTGTAACTTCATTAATATTAACCAGAGACTAATTTGTTTTTACTAGCTTCTTGTCCTATTGAAGGCAATGGAAGACTTTGCACTGACTGTTCAATGGAAAATGTACCAAGCAGTGCAGAGAAACTGTTTTTTCTAGGGAGCCAGATTCGCAGCTGGTATAAAATGGCATATCTCCGTTGATATCAAATGAGTGAGGGTTTTTGCTCTAGATAAGGAGTGTTTTTGTCTTTTGATTTTACAAAAGTTAAAACTAATAAAAAGAAGCATATTGCGCATCTAAGTAATTCATCTCAAATAGCGATAGCACCTGGGAAATTTTCATTGAGGGCTAGCTTAGCAACTAAGAAGTTATTAGCTTTAAAATGCATATTGAAAAATAGCATATTGGCTTAGCAGATGTGGTTAATCCTGGGAGGGTTTCTTTTCATATAAGAAAGAAATTACAAAATTTGGTCCAGTTATCTGGATATTTATAAAATAATAGAATCATAATGCTGCAAAGGACTTTGAGAGGTCAATCAGTCTAGCCCCTTGCACTAAGGCAGCACCAAGTATACTTCCTGGACTATCCCTGAGGGGTGTTTGTCTAACCTGATCTTAAAAACCTCCAGTGACAGGGATTCCATAATTCCCTTGGTAACGTATTCTGGTACTTAACTATCCTTATGGTTAGAATGTTTTTCCTAATATCTAACCTAAATCTCCCTTGCTGTAGATTAAGCTGATTACTTCTCATATTACCTTCAGTGGACATGGAGAACAATTGATTGCCATCCTCTTTATAACAGACCTATCACGTCGACATATTTGAAGACTGTCATCAGTCTGTTATGACCAGTTCAGTTCATGGATATTCTCTCTCTCTCTGTGTAAATTTACTGTTACTTAATTTTATATATGTATGTTAATACAGTTTATTGAAAGCATATGTGAAAGAAAGAAAAAGAAAAAGAAATTTTAGTTCCATTGCTGATTTGTCATTTTAAGTATCCCTTTTACTCTTTTGTCATAGGCACAGTATCCAAGTCATAGACAGCACAACAGAGGTGAAAAACAAAATGCTTTTACTCACCCATAACATACCTAAGTTCAAGTCAGATTTCACAAGAAGACATTTAAATAAAGTGCTATCACCTTTTTACAAAGTACAGTGGCTGTGTGAGCTTCCAAGTCCCTATGCTTCCCTGGAATTAGCCTACTTATCCTTTGTAGCTTTTTTGTCACTTATCTTAATACAGCCATAATTAGGAAAAGTATCAGAGGGGTAGCCGTATTAGTCTGGATCTGTAAAAGCAGCAAAGAATCCTGTGGCACCTTATAGACTAACAGACGTTTTGGAGCATCAACAGAGCCAGACGTGTGCCCAGAAGCCTCCTACTGCAAGACAAACCCAAGAAAGAAACCAACAGGACTCCACTGGCCATCACATACAGCCCCCAGCTAAAACCCCTCCAACGCATCATCAAGGATCTACAATCCATCCTGGACAATGATCTCACACTTTCACAGGCCTTGGGTGGCAGGCCAGTCCTTGCCCACAGACAACCTGCCAACTTGAAACATATTCTCACCAGTAACTGCACACCACACCATAATAACTCTAGCTCAGGAACCAATCCATGCAACAAACCTCGATGCCAACTCTGTCCACATATCTACACCAGCGACACCATCACAGGACCTAACCAGATCAGCCACACCATCACTGGTTCATTCACCTGCACATCCACCAATGTAATATACGCCATCATATGCCAGCAATGCCCCTCTGCTATGTACATTGGCCAAACTGGACAGTCTCTACGGAAAAGGATAAATGGACACAAATCAGACATTAGGAATGGCAATATACAAAAACCTTTAGGGGAGCACTTCAATTTCCCTGGCCACACTATTGCAGACCTTAAGGTGGCCATCCTGCAGCAAAAAAACTTCAGGACCAGACTTCAAAGAGAAACTGCTGAGCTTCAGTTCATCTGCAAATTTGACACCATCAGCTCAGGATTGAACAAAGACTGTGAATGGCTTGCCAACTACAGAACCAGTTTCTCCTCTCTTGGTTTTCACACCTCATCTGCTAGAACAGGGCCTCATCCTCCCTGATTGAACTGACCTCGTTATCTCTAGCTTGTTTGCTAGCATATATATACTGCCCCTGGAAATTTCCACCACATGCATCTGAAGAAGTGGGTATTCACCCACGAAAGCTCATGCTCCAAAACGTCTGTTAGTCTATAAGGTGCCACAGGATTCTTTGCTGCTTTTATAATTAGGAAAAGATTCTTTTTCTAGTTTGAAGGTAGGAGAAACTATTTTAAGTAGCCATATTCAATTAGTAAAGCTAGGATGCCTTCTCTGTTAAAAATGTCCTTATTTCAGTCAAATGTATGATTTTATTTGATCTACACTTGAGAAGGTATCAGGAATCAATTATTACCATTGACAGAGCATATATTGGCAACTTCTATGCCTACCTTTGAGCAATGTCTCTCTACTATGCAAACCTGTAGCAGGAAAAATGCTGTCATACATGCTTTAAATGATTTCTTAGAAGCAACCAAGAGACTCTCTCACCTCTATTTTTTCTGCACTTGATGATTTTCCTGCTGAAGAAATGCAAGGCTTAAATATCAGCCTATCAGGCCAAATTAATGCCCTCTGTAATTCCACTAAAACAAAAAAGTTATACCAGCATTGAATTTCGTTGATTATGGGCCAGTTCCTGAGCCTCCTCTGGCATCACAAAAGAATTATAAAGCTGGAGGATCGAAACCACATAAGATTGCCTTTGCCTACGAGAATTCACAGCATACAGCAGCCGTAGTCCCTATGCTTCAGCAATCCTCAGCTTTTGAAATGGCCCCTTGGAAACTGTGATCAGTTGGTCATGATTAGGAGCAGCTCTGATGTTGCTCTAACTTTGTTGGGGATTGGCCCAATCCTCAGTCAGCTCTGGCATTTGAGATGCATAAAACTCCATCCCCTGGTCTTGCACTTATTGCAGTTTGGACAGACTGGAAGATCTAGGCCTTGACATTTAATGGATAAGCAGAATGAATACAATTTACAAGCTCATCACAATATGCACCTTGCAGAGTTCGCTACAAATGTTCCTTTCAGAGGTGAGGGAATCAAGGGTCTGTAGATGAGTCAGGAATCCAAGCTGCACAGATCCCAAGGATCTGATAGAAATGGATGTTTTAGCCATATAGATGGGCCCCCTTCCTATCTGGCAGCAGGATTCCCCCAGCAGCCATACTACCACTGGCCACTCTAGCCACACCTATATGGTAAATCCTATGCCACAAGGCTGGTTTGGGGGCTTTACAGTCTTATTTGACTTTAATTTACTCTCTTTTATGCCTCACAGCTGATGGGAGCACACAAATTTTAATTTTTTTTTAAATGCCAGTGATTTTATTTAATTCTCTCTTTCAGGTGCCAATTGTCAAGCTAAGCTGTCTATTGCTCTCCTGTGCTCTGTGACTGTATCTCCCAGAGACTGAACTGCTAAGCTACTAGGTAACAGCTCACTGGCCCGGAGATCCTCCCAGTTCTTTCAGCTGGTTCAGCTCTTTTTGCGAGGAGAGTGCTTTCTATTTTTCTGACTGGTGATGCATCCCCTCACATTAGTGTTTAATCTTCAGCTGGTAAAGGGCTGCTGAACACGTGCAAGGCTCATTTCCAAGCATGACATTTAGCGCTACAAGTGGTTTATTTCCTCCACCTTACATGTCAGTGGGAGTCTTGTTGCTTTCATCTAACAGGATTTAAAGGTTCACTGTCGTGGACAATGATGGCAGCAACTGTGGGGCAAAGAGGGGAGATTGAAACTTTGAATCAACATTTAGGACTATTTCAGTAGTGTGCATAGGTGCCAACTCTGTGGGTGCTCTGGGGCTAGAGCACCTATGGGGAAAAATTAGTGGGTGCTCTGCACCCACTGGCAGCCAAGCTCCTCTCAGCCCCCGCCCCACATCCTCCTCCTCCCCTGAGTGCGCCACGCCTCCGCTCTTCCACCTACCTCCCAAGTGATTCCCGCCTGGCTGCCGCCAAACACCTGTTTGGCAGCACTGGCATGCTCTGGGGGCCAGGGAGGAGCGGGAACGTGGTGCACTCAGGGGAGAAGGTGGGGAAGAGGTGAGGCCAGGGGGGGATTTGGGGACGGGGTTGGAATGGGGGCGAGGAAGGGATGAGAAGAGGCGGGCAGGGGTGGGGCTCCATGAAAGGGGTGGAGTGAGGGTGTGGCCAGGGGTAGAGGTGGGATTGAGCACCCACAGGAAAAGAGGGGAAGTCAGCGTCTGTGGTAGCGTGTACAGACTATTATCTGATGTAGCTGCTGCTAGTACTGACCATGAGAGGTGCTGAGCACTTGCAATTTCCATTGACTTCAGTGAGAGCTGTGGGAGCTCAGCATCTTACAGGATCAGACCCAATATTGCCCCCTCTACTCTTCATTATTGTGTCTCTTCACAGCCTTGCTCAGTAGTGGCTTCTTGTCTCTGGTGTTCTCTGGCAGTCACTGAGCCAGGAGCATGCACACACAAAGCTGTAGATCACTTTAAGAGTTTGTTTTCATTTAACTGACCTAGTGGTACAAGAATAGATCTATACACTATAAAAGATACAGTATGTGTAAGTAATGACGGATAATGCTATCAAGGTCTTTTCCTAGAATATAGGGATTAAAGCACCTCATTAAGTGTACAGGATTCTGCCTAGCATAATGCAGTACTACTTGAGGACAACCATTTAAAATAGCCAGAAAACATTATGCTCTGTGAGAACTAGGATGATCCCTGAATGTCCTCGTCTTCACTGGCCTCACACTTGGTAAAGCAACCCCCATCCTTTCATGTATTTATACCTGTTCCTGTATTTTTCACTTCATGCATCCGATGAAGTGGGTTCTAACCCCTGAAAGCTTATGCCCAAATAAATTTGTTAGTCTCTAAGGTGCCACAAGGACTCCTCGTTGCTTTTGCTGATACAGACTAACACGGCTACCACTCTGAAACCATTCAGATTTTTGTCATTCCTTTAGACTAGTGCTTAGACATTACAGCAGTGGACACCATAGAAAAATCTAAAACAGATTATGTTTGATTTCTGAGTACCAAACAAATCACAGAGGAGACAAACATAATTAATTGGGGCACAAAAGGACTAACTCATAGGGGAAAATTCCATGGAACTTTGAAAAAAGGTGATCTTTATCATGTACCTAAGGGGGCACATGTAATGATCTAATAGGTAACATACTCTAATGGATTGAGTGGGGCTTTCAGTCAGAAACTCCTGAGTATCAGGCAGGGAGGTTTTTTTCTTGATAATTTGTTTGCAGGCATCTAAGACTTCAAATCTGGTTGTCCAACAAGAAAAAATGGTCCTCCTAGTTTTGAGGGTGTGGTCTCATTCTCTCAAATGAAAATCTTGTTAGTCTTACTCTAGATGAATGGCTCAAAACTATGAGAGGTGGTTGTTATGGAAAAATGAATGCAGCAATTACATAACCAGCAAAATAGTCAGAGCACAAAGAGATACTTAGACATTCAGTTACCATTTATTCAATGCTCAAAGTACATTTGCCTGCAAAAAATCCAGCTCACCCGTCCAATTGTTTTTTACTATTAACATTTGATAGACATGCCTGGTTTGTTAATTATGTATAATCAGAGAATTCACTCAACGTAATAAAACCACTAGAAATGACGTCAGGGGTAGTATAAAGATGCTCACTCTGTATTATAGTAATACCCTATTAAATAGAGAGATCTGATTGTATTATAGTAAAAGCTCACTGTTGTAATTATTAGTGTATTGTCTGATTTTACGTAGCTAGGATTTGTACACTTGCTAAAACTTTCTAAATAAAGACAGTTTAAAAAAAAAGAAATCTTGCTGTTGTTTGGATTGTCTAAAGGCATTTCTCAGCATTTCAACTATTACATTAGGATTTCTCACTTAGCGCCCAATCCTGGTAACGCGAAAGTCAATGGCAAAACTGACAAATTGTCTTCCGTGGTACAGGGTTGGGCTGTTCGAAAGTCAAATTATTTCTCACAAAAGGCAAGCCAAGGTTGTAAGGGAAACACATATTTCACTTTTATAGTTGTGGGTTTTTCTTAACTCATCTAGATAGATCCTAGCAGCACTCTCTGGCCTGTCTGACTTCTTGTCTGAATCACTCTAGGGCAGATGACCAACGGCAATTATGTATGTTCATGCTTCAGAAACAAGCTCTCAGGATGGGATTTAAGAGATGTGTAAGTCTTGTGGTGGCCTCCTGGACAGAGCTGATTGTGAATCTCTTACAGCCGCAAGTAGGTATGTTCCCCGCTTGTGCTACTGCTCATGATGGTCATAATTAAATTTCTTACTAGGTGCCTTGTTGTTAAAGTAGTTTCCCCTAGAGTTGTTTCTTGCACGTCTTCTGTCAATTAGTCACTTCTCACAAACACAATAACCTCTTTAAAGCAGAGTTTCCAACTCTATCCACAATGGAAGATATATCTTTCAAAGTTGTGCTGCACATCATCTGTTTGATGAGTTCTCTACATTCCCCGACTCAATGTCACAAATTGGTAAAATAATTGAATTGTACATCCAGAATCCTAAGCAATATCTATATTGGGAGAAATGACTTTGCAACTGAAGAGATGATACATACTCTTCATATTTACATAATTCTCATTCTCTGACTTGTCAGACTCTACCTCTTTGGTTGTTTTTGGTTTTTCCAAACACCCCCTTAAAATGGAAAACTATTTCTTAAAACAAAGAAAGAAAAGTGCAGCTCAATAAATACATTTTAGACGTGTACTCTATATTGGATGCCTTCAATCAATACA
This sequence comes from Gopherus evgoodei, assembly GCF_007399415.2. Taxonomy (NCBI): domain Eukaryota; kingdom Metazoa; phylum Chordata; order Testudines; family Testudinidae; genus Gopherus; species Gopherus evgoodei. The sequence continues at coordinate 10,268,754 of NC_044338.1, forward strand.
TATGACATCAATAAATCCGATACTTTGTAACCCATCAGAAAGCTCAGGAAAGATTTTGTATTGTCTTGTGTTGTAAAATATCAAAAATAATCTAATTTAATATAGCTTTCACAGAGCCTGTTTAATGAAAAAGCTGCCATACAAAATAAAGAAGAGACTACAGATAACATGAGCAAGCCTGAAAATGGGGACAGAGAAAATTCTCCAAGCCCAATGTATCCCACTGGGATTCTATAAAGGAACCGAAGAGTATTTAATTCCCATTTCTGAAGAATTATTAAACCTGCCTCTTAATCAGACATTTATAAATAAGAATTCTCCTTATGTATTATAACAATTTCCAAACAAAGGTCTGAATATGCTTTTACAAACAGTTGTGAATTAGGCCTAATCACAATACCCCTCTGTAATTTTTATAATTTTAGTGTCAAATATTGTTCCTAATTATAGCTGTGCATCACCACTGGACAAACCAATGAGGTTAGAATTCTGGTATTCATAGTGTTCATTCTGCTGCTGAGACCACCACACCATGTCTCTCTCAATAATGAATTGAACACAAATATATTGAAACTATCTGAGACAGTCACACTATTACCCACTTAATAATATCTTTAATACTTACAAACTGAAACTATGTAATAAATATTCTAACTACTGCCTACCACTGATGATAGCTATACCAGAGTACAGAGGATACAATATAGAACCAAGGAGAATTTCATCTTTAGAATCAATCCAAAGGGTTCTTTTATCAGGGCCAAAATTTTGTATATTACAATGTGTCTCTTTATGTTTATATATATGAAGATAATAAGGTTATTGATTGTGGTAAATCAGACATTTAGGACTTGATGCTGAGAAAGCATTTGAGCCAGTAGAACGTGTATGCGTGTTGAAGTCCTACTATAAAAAAATTGACGCAGAGACCAATTAGTTAATGGCTCTGTCTACCACAGTTGAAGTCAACGGAAGTTTTGTCACTGAATTCTAAAAGAACTTTTCAACACTTTGTTAATTTCTATGGTGCTGTTTATCAAAGCATGGAAATAAACGTGCTTTTATAAATGTGAACTAAATATTTAAGCTTTTTTACATGTGAGGAAAGTGAGGTACAAAGAGCTTAAAAGACTTGCCCAAAGTAACACAGACATTAGCAGATCAAGGCACAGAATCATAGAATGTGAAGGGACCTCATCTAGTCCAGTCCTCCTACACTCCAGGCAGGACTAACTATTATCTACCATCCCTGACAGGTGTTTGTCCAACCTGCTCTTAAAAAACCCCAATGATGGAGATTCCACAACCCGCGGTTAGCAATTTATTCCAGTGCTTAACCACTCTGACAATTTTTCCTAATGTCCAACCTAACCCCCCACCCTTGCTGCAATTTAAGCTCACTGCTTCTTGTCTTATCCTCAGAGGTTAAGAGCAACAATTTTTTTCTGACTCCTCCTTGTAACACCCTTTTATATACTTCAAAACTGTTATCAAGTCCCCTCTCAGTCTTCTCTTCTCCAGACTTAACAAACCCAATTTTTTCAACCTTCCTTCATAGTTCATGTTTTCTAGACCTTTCATCATTTTTGTTGATCTTCTCTGGACTTTCTCCAATTTGTCCACATCTTTCCTGAAATGTGGCACCCAGAACTGGACACAATATTCCAGCTGAAGCCTAACCAGCCCAGAGTAGAGTGGAAGAATTACTTCTTGTGTCTTGCTTACAATACTCCTGCTAATACATCCCAGAATGATGTTTGCTTTTTTTGCAACAGTGTTACACTGTTAGCTCATATTTAGCTTGTGATCCACTATGACCTCAAGATCCCTTTCCATAGTGCTCCTTCCTAGGCAACCACTTCCCATTTTTAGGTGTACAACTGATTGTTCCTTCCTAAGTGGAGTACTTTGCATTTGTCCTTATTGAATTTCATCCTATTTACTTCAGACCATTTCTCCAGTTTGTCCAGATCATTTTGAATTTTAATCCTATCCTCCAAAGGAACCTCATGGAACCATGATCCCATTTATTACACTAGTTCACATTTTAATTGCTAGACAATACTCCCAAACCTATCTGATCCTGCATTCCTGTTCTCTGGTGGTATTCAACAGGGTTGCGCCCTTTTCCTAATGTTATTTATTTGAGTAATAGAAATTTTGGTTTGAACTAGAACGAATTAGAATTAGTTTATTTTCTTGCCATTATCATTTATAATCTGTGCCCTTGAACTACTGAATCCATGAGGTACAGTGGCTTTTGCCACCTCTTCAAATATAAAAGTAAAACCAGAAAGTCTAGTAAAATCATTTCACTCACTAGAGAAGGTCTAAAGTGCCTTTTCTATCCATTTAAAGTGCTAGACCATAAAGAAACATATCAGGGGAGTCAGTCAACTCTCTTTCTTCACAGTACCACTCAAGTTATGAGCCCATTTTCAGTACAATCTCAGATGATTTATGTGGCTAGGAAAACAATCCTTTATCTAGATTCTCACATTCAAAAGAATGTATCAGAAAGACTTCTTTGTTTATTTTTTCTCCCTCAATTTACTCTTCTATAAGACTTTTTTTTTAATATGTTCAATCTAAGGCTGGGAAAATGTACCTGGAGGATGAGAGAATTACAACAAACATAAGCCAATAATTCCCCCTGTTGCCTTAGGAGAAACATTTCTGTAATAGACTTTAAGATTTTTTATCTCTATCTCTGTTTCTCCCAGGCAGCCAACTTAGTTTCCTCCATAGCCTTGTATTTGTAATAAGCCCCCCATTCCCATTGCTGTTATCATTCTGATGGTAAATTAGTGAGACCAGCGATTTTCTCTTCCCCACTGGATTTTTTACTCCATAGATTTTCTGCAAAAACAATGGCTTAAAGCATTCAGATTTTTTTCTTCCTTTACAACTTTCAATTCATTTGATTAAAAAGGGCGTACAATGATGGTTGGTGTCTCAGAGAGGCCCTCCTTCAGCACATGTTATCGGCAATGTTATATTAATTAGAACTGTTCTCCAGAGATTCAAACCTGAGTGAAAAAGGCTACCTAAGCTTACTACTGTTCGTCCATTGAATACACTACAAAGCATGGCCAAATTCCACCAAAGCATGTAATTTATAGGTAGTATGATATTCAAATAGCAGCATAACTAATAAACCTTTTAATTTTCAGGAAACTTCATTTTAAAGCGGTGCCAAATGTATAATTTCATTAGGGGGTGTGTGTGTTTGTGTGAATTTGTATAAGGCTTGTGCTTGGCATGTCCTATGTTTGTGGATCATAACATATTGTGAAGCACCTTGCTCAGTGATTCTCAAACTTTTGTACTGGTGACCCCTTTCACATAGAAAGCCTCTGAGTGCGACCCCGTCCTTATAAATTAAAAACACTTTTTAATATATTTAACACCATTATAAATGCTGGCGGCGAAGCGGGGTATGGGGTGGAGGATGACAGCTTGTGACCCCCCACATAATAACCTCACGATCCCCTGAGGGATCCTGAAAGGTCCTGACTCCTAGTTTGAGAACCCCTGACCTAGCTCTTGGCAGACAAGACAGTAACCTTCACTATTCTCATAGATACTACATTTTGATTAGAAGGAAAAATAGCCTAATCTGAACCATTTTTTTAAAAGTTGACAACCACCCTCTATAGAAGAGAAGTGAACACTTGCTGCATATTTTAAACAGCTGTAACAACTGCTAGTCAGGCCTGTAACAGTCATGTCAGAAGTAGAAGAGAACTATACAAATGTTTAGGGGGACTATATTCAGGGGTATTCAGAGCTGTAAAACTTTAGTGCAGGTCCATTTCTTTTGAAAAGTATCCCCAAATCTTTCTTAAAGTGATAAATCAACATGATATTTACAATACTGTTTTTCCAGGAAATTTTTTCCAAAATGCTATCCTTTATTTTCTACAAAATTTTGCAGATACTTAATATTTCAATTGACTATCAATCTTTTACAACAGGAGTGGGTGCATTTGCCAAATAAAAATAGATGACATTCAAGATGAGGAAAAGGGCATTCCTTTTCTCCTCATTCTCAGGCAATAAATATTTGTATTTGAGAAAATTAGGAGATAAGAAAGGTTAGAAATTGCCACTCAGGTGGGCTACTCACCAGGCTACATGAAGATCTTAGAATCTGCAACATGAATTTCCTGTTACATTACTAATGACTTCAGCTGCAAAGATCACCTTTCTCTGGGGTAAGAAGCAATTCAGTCTTTATGCCAGCTAAGCCCTGTGCTGCTTCTGAGAAGAGTAAGAAAGACAGTTATGTCAAGGATATATATAGCAATTCTGAAAAGTTGATTATTGTCTACAGGTCTACTATACTGCAACAGTGGATATAGTTTAAACTTTACGCAACATTGTTCCATAAATAAAATTTATTTCTACATAAACAAGATATCCTTGCCCATTTTACTAGCAACACGTCAGATTATTGAATTGTATTTATTTAGTTTTCAGTTTTCTCATTTCACTCAGGTAGAGCATTGGAACTAAGTTAATCAGTTTCACTTCCAGTCAGTTTATCTTTCTGGTTCTCCTGCACCAGCATTACCTTGTTCTCTCTGGGTTCACAGCACCACAGGGAATGACTAGAAGATTGTAATCTCTTCAGGGCAAGGACCATGTTCACCTCTGTGTTAGTAGAGTGTCTAGCATAACGGTCCCCGGCTTTAAAACATGATTGCTAATAGCCAGGTTCTGCAACCCTGCAATAACAAATCAGTGTGTATGCTGAAAGTCTATTGGAGGAAAGAAAATTTCAGTTTGACAGCAGATTTCAGATTCCTAAGGCATATGAACAATAAAATAAAAGATAATAAAAATTATTAAAAATAACATAACTTTTAATATCAGAGTGAATGCAATGTGTTGGAATTGAAAAGCAAATATTTTTATACTATCCTTTTCTGAATAATAATTACATACAACGGAAGCATTTTCATTTAATTTCACCTGCATTGTTTTATTATTTCTAGGAAAGGAACCCACTGAAATTGATTTACAAGGGACTCTGGATGGCAGCTGCAGTAGCAATACACACACATTATGAGTTACCATAATTAGCAGTGTGAGTTAAAGAATGAAAAAATATGCAACACATCCACTGTATTTTTAATGATGTCTTAGACTCATTCAACAGAAAGCTATATTCAACAGAAAAATGTATCTGTCTCCTTTTAAACCTGGACCTATTAAAGGGGAAATCACTGTGACCAAAGGTCAATAGTAGAATATGAAAAGAACCTTTTTTAAAATAAAAAAAAAGGTGTGGGCAAGGGAGAAACAACCCAGAAGGCACGTCAATCCAAATCTGGGATAACTATGGATTAAGAATGCTGTGATATTAGCCTGTGCTTTCCCCTCCTTTAATACTATGACCTCACGCTAACATGCTTTGGATTATTTGCCTCCAAAACTTTTTACTCCCATACTAGTAAATGTTACAGTACCTTCCTTCTTATGACAAACAATTAATGAGGCATCCTTACATCACTGTTTATAACAAGCTGGCCAAGCTGCTGTGTAAAAACTAATTTTCCCATACTAATTTTCCCCCTACTGTTACTCACACCTTCTTGTCAACTTTTTGAAATGGGCCGCCTTCATTACCACTACAAAAGTGATTTTTGCTCCCCTTGGTATTCTACTGTTAATTGAATTGTCTCGTTAGACTGACCACCCCCCTACTTGGTAAGGTAACTCCCATCTTTTCATGTACTATTCATATATACTTGCTACTGTATTTTCCACTCCATGTATCTGATGAAGTGGGTTCTAGCCCACGAAAGCTTATGACACATAAATTTGTTAGTCTCTAAGGTGCCACAAGGACTCCTGTTTTTTTCTGATTAAAATGATTTATAATTCATGTGCTTGTTAAATGTGTACATTTGATTGAAAAAGATGTCACTGATATACAAGGAAGACTTGTACTTCCTTGTTTCCTAACTTTTATTCAGAAAGCTCAGATTACATTGAACTTCACTTGTCATGCGATCAGAGATATAACGCTAGGATTATGGAATTATTTATCCAGACATTGGGTGTCTGATTTTTAAACAAGCTAGCTCCCCAACCGAGTGATTTCATTATGCAAATCAGGTACACCTCTACCCCGATATAACGCTGTCCTTGGGAGCCAAAAAATCTTACTGCGTTATAGGTGAAACCGTGTTATATTGAACTTGTTTCGATTCGCCGGAGTGCACAGCTTCGCAACCCCCTCTGACCCCCAGAGCACTGCTCTACTGCATTATATCCAAATTCATGTTTTATCAGGTCATGTTATATCGGGATAGAGGTCTACCTGTGCCCACAAATGACCTTAATTAGCCATTTGAGGCTACGATTACCTAATTTACAAGTACCTCCATAGCATTTGCATGCCCAAATTACCAGCATAATTGCACATATATTTTACAAGTACAACTGAAAGCCTAACTACACTCTACCTTGATATAACGCGACCTGATATAACACGAATTTGGATATAACGCGGTAAATCAGTGCTCCGGCGTGGGGGGTGGGGGGCTGCGCACTCCAGGGGATCAAAGCAAGTTCGATATAACGCAGTGTTATATCGGGGTAGAAGTGTAGTTTATAATATGTGTGTGCATATATGTGATTTTACTGTACTTTTTATTAACAGAGCTTTGCATGTCACTGATAGTGTTAACTTTATTTTATAAAACTAAAAAGTGCAAAGGCAGTAGGAATAATTTTGGAAATATGCAATGGAAGATTTTCATTTTTACTTATATATTGGAATTACGGACTGTATATGGCACCTGTCGAACACTGCAGTCTTCTCACAAACACATGCAGTTATCTCCCTACACTGGAGTTTGTTATAGCATTGCCTTAAAATGGGAAGACCAGAGCTTCTAATGGACAGTGCCTTAATATATGGAAATAAATGAATGTGCAGGTAAATCAGAAGTCTACTTTTTTCTGCTGGAGGATATTGGCAGGTATGCTGTTGCAAGGAATGGTTAAATATAAGATACATTGTTTTTGTCCCTATGATGGTTTTTGGATTGGTCTGGTAGTCCACTGAAAAATATTTTACCTACTAAACTGATCTAGTCATCCCACATGTCAGTTGAAAGTTCATGATATATTTGCTTCTTGCAACCAAGTTGAGCACCACCAATTTCCTCAGCAAAGCCAGAGATGGCAGCAAAATTGTATGGCTGAAACATACTGAACTTGATTTTACTGAGACTATTTCTCTGAGGTAAGTACATGGGCTCTTAAATTAGGAAGCAGAAAGGTACAAAAACACACAAAAATTATATAAATCTGGATACTAATATGTACTATGATGTAACATGCAAAATAAGCACAACTAGCACAAGTATACCCCATCATAGGTCATACCCACAGCTAGTAGAAATGTTAAATGAACATTTTTATTCATGTTAGATATTCTATGCCCTCACCTTTCCCCTCATTTTTTGACAAGTTTATGTTTTGGCCTAAAATTAATTGACAGTGCTCTTATAAGCATAATTGAAAGAGAACTTCCACCAGCAACTTATTTAAATAGTATATATTATCTCATTTTAGGTCCTTGTAAGAACTGTAGATAGATGTCTGAATGTACTAAGTGAATTTCTTAATGTATGGAAATAAATGTCCACAGTTCATACTAAACATGAAAAGCTTCATCAAGGACACTATGTTTGCTTCCAGAATTCACAGTGTCACCAATAAATACATACTTCCAACATTTGTAGGAATGACATTCCATAGAACTGGTGCCAAAGGAGGCTGAACTCTGCAACGTAGAAGAAAAGAGCTTACCACATCACCAAAGTACAAAGGAGACAGCAGAAGAATGGTGACTCACCATATGAGCCAGATTTACAGATGCTAGATAAAGTTGTACTTCAAAGGTGAGCAGCGAAGTTTATATAAAGTCCTTTGTTCGTGCAAGAACAATAAAATAGGACTGATGAGCTAATGAAACACTATTTGTAGCTGGACCTTTGTCCTTTAGCTTTAAAGACAATTTGCAGATTCTGAATCACCACGTGATCTAAAAAAAAAAAAATAACCAGAAGATCCTAGCCACAAAATGCAAGCTGTTCAATCAAGGCAAAGAAAGAAAGAAATACACTCTTGTTTGCATGAGCCATTTATGACACAGCAAGGGCTCACTAGCTTTGGCTATAACCACTGTGGAACAGAGGGCTATGAAATATTTGTACCAAAATGAAAAAGATTGAAGTAATGTGATTGTCATTCTTTATGAACTTGAAAATGAGCTCACTTCAGTCAAAAATTCCACTAGGCTGGGTAAAGACTGCACAACACTGGGTCCATTTGCAGGTCCTCAGTGTTGGAACTCATTCTTAGTTTGCTAGAATCTGGATTTGCCAATCCTCCATTGTGCTACAAAGCTCACTGAGTACTGTGGCTTAGCAACAAGACCATCATTCATCTTTTCCACTTCATTTTCCCATGCTTTTTAATTATGGCCAACAATTTTTACCCTATAACATCTCTTTGTCAATAGTTGGGACATAATGGTTTTGTTGTAAAGCGATGCTCTTGTTTTCAGGAAGGCCACTCTTGGTATCTTTAAAATATTCATAAATGTTATCTTTTGGAAAGCCTCTGTCTCTCTAACTGCTACATTGTGTCCTGCTTGAAAGCATATATTAGTCCCTGCTGCTGGTGCCCCTTACTGGAGGAGACTCAGCAGAACAGAGAATAGCAAATGTATGCTTCCTCTGGCAGATGCACCACAGAAATGGGTGTTGGCATGAGACAAAATTGTCACCCCACCCACTGTGGTGTATTCACCTCAGTATGGTGAAATAATACAGAGACGTCAGAGTCTGCTCAGAGATGTCTACATGGACCTGGTCTATGGGATTAATATTCACCTAGCTCTAGATAGGGAATAAATTATAGTGACACAAATATTGTCATAACTAGCTGTCCATGTATGACACAGGGAAAATTAAGGTCTAGCAATGTCTCAGTATTCAATTTAATGAGTCAATGGGCATGTCTACCTGTGTCATTACCTTTGTCACCAACATATATCACATAAAATGAGGATTTCCTCATCTTCTCACTCACCAATAATTAGGGGCTTCTCCTGTGGTTTAAAGCAGGGCTTACTCTTCGAGCTATGCAAAATGTCCCATTTTTCCCCCCATAAAATTTAATGTTAAAGGTTCTTCCAGTGCGTTTTGCAGGAATTCACAATCCTTGGAATTTATCTTCAAAGCCACGACAATTACACCACTTACACATGGGTGTACTTCCTGTGGAAACAATTTAACCCAAAACCAGTGACAACATTCCTTCAGAGTCAGTCTCAGTCTGGCTGCTGTTACCTCATGATATGAGCTATACCACTTGTTGTTCAAGGCTTATTATGTTGCCTCTGCCTCTCAAGACAGAAATTATGCCACTCTGGCCATCCAAGTTGACTCCTGCCAAGTAGCAGCACAGGCCACTTACACAAAGGTATGGACGAACGCCTCACAGGTCATCTTCTAGGTCCAACTTCACCAACCCAGGGTCAGGCCTACCTGAGCTACCCTCTCAAGGACCAGTAAGACTCCCTGGAGCTCACTTTTCAAGGTACTTCAGAAACCACTTTTGTTACTGGCATTGGGCCTCAAGCTGATTTTATCCACCCAGGAGAAGTACGGAGGTCAGTTACTGTTCTGTCACCAACAGGCAGGCAATCTCCTCCATCTGATTTCTTCACAGTAAAAAAAGCAAGAGAGGGTTCCATCAGATAAACCTTGCCAGCTATCACTTCTGTTTCTATAGCTGTTTCCATAGCTGTTTATTCTTTTGCTACCTCAATTTCCTTTCAGTTCCAGGGGCCAAGTGTCTGCCCGCATTCTCCACCAAGTTTAGGCTACTGACCTGTCTTCCCAACCCATGAAGGATTGGTGCCATGCCTAAAGCCACGCCGATTCTTTTTCTCAGGGCTTCATTCATTGATGACATCAACAATCTTCAACAAAACCTCAGAATAAACAGTCAACATAAATCCAAGAGCTAAACCCAGTCCTTTCTCTTGACTCCGCAGCTTCCTATCAGAGCCTGCATGCTCCCAGCAGCACTCTACTTCAACTAACCTACTTGCTGGCTTTTATAATCATCTGATCCTTAGTTGATCAGTCTCACCTGAGAGGTAGCTGATCTGTTACAGATGAAGCTATGCCCAGCTCCCCTTAAAGAGCCAGTCACCCTATGACAGTATGTGTAATAATAGCCCTTACTAGATTTTTAATACCCATTTTAAAGATATGTAAACTGAAGAACAGAGAATTTAAGAAATTTCCCCAAATGCAAACAAAATCAGTGACAGAAGCCAGAAGAAAACCCAGAAGTCTTGAGTTCCAGCCCACTTTTCTAACCACTAGATGCAATCCTACCCTAATCCTAAATAATATTTCTGATAAAAATAACTTCTGAGTTTCCTATAAGTTTCTATGATATTGAAATACCAGGGTATTTATCAGAGATCTCCAAACTCTGCCCAAACATAAACGTGGGGAAAGACCAAAAGTGACTAATGCAGGAGGCTTCATATGATGCAGAATTGACTTCTTTAGCAAGAACAGAATTTCCCAAACCTTCATCTACTGATGCAGCATTTATAATGTAAATAATTTACCAAAATAAAAGAGGGCACCAAATATGTGAGAGACCAAGTCAATACAGGCAAAATGTGGATAACACTCACTTAGGGACCTGAATAGGTAAAGTGACCATTCAAAGCCAACATCTTCGATAGCAACAAATATTTTAGCCATTATATTTTGTTGCATACCCCAATACAACTGCTTTGTCATGCACATACATAAGCTAGTATAATAACCACCACAACTTTTGTTCATACATAACAATTAGAAAATATACATTAAGGACCAGTGGAAGGCACTTTCAATGTGCAAGGTTACTTTTGTAATTTAGCAAAATGAGTACCTACATATATAGATAGATAGATTACAATAGATTATAGATTATATATATAGATTACAGTTTAGATTTACAATAAGATTGAAGGGAATACATAGATTATCTATCTATAATCTATCTATCTATATAGATATGTATTTCCTTCGATCTTATTGTAAATCTAAAGCTAGATCTTTAACCACAAATTATTTTGCTGCAATAATTTAAAAATATATAAAAACACACCTACAATGTAACAGATAAGGCTATGCATGTCTGGAAAGGTATAAAATACAATGAGGAAGAGATCATTCTGAAGCATGGCTGTGTAACCTGTAAACATTTACTTTAGGAACAGTATGAAGACAAATTACAACAGAGGGGCCCTAGTCACAACATTTGGATCTTGATATCTACTCAGAATTTGAGGGTATTCTAATCTGAGATCATGTTTTGGCATTTAGGGACCAAATGAAAGGTTTTAATCTAGTTCCAAAGTTAGATGGTGTTTTGATTTGGGAGTTTGTTTCAGACCAAGATTAAATGATGAAAATTACAAGGAAGATAAAGCGGAGTAGTTTTAGTATCCCATTATTAACAGAGAAGTGTGATTTATTATTAGAACACATGACTGGAAGTCAGGACATGTCCAACTCTGCTGCCTACTTTTACTTTGGAAAAGTCACAATCTTTCTGTGTCTCAGATTCCTCATCTGTAAAGTGGGGATAACAATATCTATCTCATAAGGGTTTCAAGAGGCTTAATCCATGTTTGTAATTGCCTTGAGATTCTTAGCTAAAAGGGTAAAATATTATTGGATGTGTACCTCAAACAATATTTGATAGAGAGTTATAGTTCTCAAAAATTCTAAACCAGGTTCACCATTTTAATTCCAATATTCTTTCCAAACAAAACTATATATATATATATATATATGCTTTTGATTTACAGCATTAGTTCTAATCCTAAATTTCAATCTCTCTTTCTTCAAAGTGCCTGAACACAGGTTGCAATTAATGTAATGGGCAGATCCGATTTAACAATGAGATCAAGTGGTGGCCATAGCAAATACGATACTGTCATTGGAAAAAAACCTCCATTTTGTTGGTGACATTCTGAAGTTCAGCCCAAAGAGACTTGTTTGATCCTTAAAACACTGTCAGAAAAAGTCTTTATGGTTTGTAAAATGGAACTAACTTTGTACTCTATAGGCATCTGTGCCTCATGGCAGTTTTTAAAGTAATACTGAAATGCATCCTTACAGATTAGCTATATTTTAAATAATCAAAGAAAGGATATTAATGTTTTCCTACAAAATAGTTGTTTACAGTATTTTATTTGAAAAACATTATTTAAAGATCCCCACGCAATTTTTATCATGCCAAGTATATATATGACTTTTATATCTGTATGTAGCATATCCAGAGAATCCCTTCTCTTACGGGCTTGTGGTTTAAATTCTGTTTAGTGTCTTGCTCTGTATTTAAAAAATCATTAATTTTTTTACTGTGTAAAGTTAACCTTAAAGTGAAGTTCCAATTATTCACTCCTGGTATGTTCCCGTTACTAGTCTTTCTTACTGAATACACTTGCTGGGACAAACAATCCTTCCAGGCAAGCCTGATTGTATCAGTTCTTTGTATTATTAACATGATTATATCACTTTCTGGACAGCAGGGAGCCCTGGTTTGTTACCGAGGGGCCATTAATGGATTATCATCCAATATAAAGGAGTAGGAGCCATTTGTCACAGAAAGTCAAGTGTTTAGCTAATTGTGACCACACCCACTGAACTTGATACACTTGGGCTTCTAATTTAATATCAGTGTGGAGTCTATCTATTAAGGGTTTCCATAGGAATATAAATGTAGATGGTGCTTTAAAGAAAGCTAACTCCAGTTTCTTGAGCTGACATCCTAAAAGATCACATAGGATGAAAAAACTGGTTCCCACTATCTGATGATATGAGTGTCACAAACAATGTCACTTTTAGAGAGATATGAAGGACAAATTTAGGAGACAGGAATGCTTAGAATTCCACGGTCCATTTCTTGGCTCTTGTGCTGACTCTCTCTATGACCATGAACAAGTCTCTTAGGCCCAGATCCTCAAAGGTATTTAAGCTCCTTACTTCAATGAATCTTTTGAGGACCTGGGCCTGTGCAACTTCTAAAAGTCTGTCCTTATGCCACTAGAATGTGAGCCAATGACCCTTGGACTTGTAATATAAAATAAACATTAAGATTTACTTAGAATATTTAAATATGAAAAACATGATATCAGATAATGGTTAGTGTTTTAAGAGGTTACAATGAGATATTGCTCCATGTCTGCTAAGACTCAGAGTTTGCAGTGTGACTTTTTTTTTCATTGGCCATGAAAAAAGGTTGGGAAATTTTCCCTCAAAACAAGTTATCTTGGTTGGCTAGTTTTTGGAATATCATGAACCTGTACCTTAGAGAGAACTGCTTGGGAAGGAGAAGGAGGAAGGTATGTTTTGAGTGGAAGATACCATGTTCAAGATTTCCCTGAAAAAATATTGTTTTCTTTGCACGGTGCTCAGATACTATGGTATTGGGGTAGTAAAGAGAGAGAAGAAGTGGGAGTATAGATATAGGGTAAAATTCAGGCCTAATATTAGTAGGTGTAACTTGACTGTAGTCAGTCGTGGAGTTGCATCAGTTTATATCAGGTCTGAACTTGACCCACATAGTCTAGATTTGTGGGCAAATGCTTTCCTTAAAATACAGGATGCCTAGAGTTAAGGCACAGGACTTCACAGATGCTGCCACAATCTACCTGCTACCATGTAGCTGCAGTAGAAATCCTGGATGTAGAAGAGGAATGTCATGTAGCTTAGGCTGAAAATTTAAGTTTAGTTACAGTGAAAATGTTTTACAAAAACAAATATACACTATTTCCATAAATTAAAAACAAATACAAACAAACAATGTAGATATTTTCTTTCTGGATATCAACATTCCCTTCACTGTCTGAAATCCAAACTTTGCAGCATCTTGCTAGTGCATGAGAACATGAAAGTAGAAGTGACTAGAAGCAAAATAAACATTCTTTTTTACACTCTTCTAGCAGTACAAAGGTTCCCTTAAAATAGGTATAAATTACGTTTGCACCCACTTTAAGACGTTTCTGCAACGCAGTGTAAGGGGACCTTAGCATAAATTAAAATCAAATAAAAAAAATGACTGATCTGTTTTCACTGCACAAGATGAGTGAAATACAAAAAGTCAACGGTGTAAATAGTGAAAATTAAATGAAAAATGCATACTGGGAAATTTAGAATAATTAAATTGGTCTAAAAGCTTGTTAGTGTTAATAGTCTCAGGTGTTATAACTAACAGAAGTAAGGAAACTCGTTGTGATACGTTATTTTTAACAGACACTGCCCCTTTCAACATTGAAATCAATATACTTTAACATTAAGCCCCAATCCTGCGATTAGATCCACACAGAGCTCCATGGTACTCAATGAGGCTCCACGTGGCAGCAGGAGTACGCCCGAAAGGAGCTATTTGAATGGTTGTACCTTAGTTGTAGTTTTTTAAATTTTGTTTTAGCCTATGAATGCATTTAGTTTTGAGCAAATGAGTGATTCATAGTAGAGACCTGAGCTAAACACAGCAAAAGCAAGTACTAATTAAACCCAACTTGGCTTTCGCATCTCGAACCTGACCTGTAATATGTGTGCTAGCCTGGCTCTCCTGAATGCAAGAATAGTGAGTTATGCAGAACTGTACAATAATAACAATGTACCTTTGTGATGAACAGAAATAGAGCACAGGATCAGACCCACAAAACTGCTTTCCCTTTAACTTAGGATTTGAACTCGTCTCCTCAATATAAAGCCAGTACTAACCATCATACCATCTAGCTCATTGTTAGTTCTAGTATTCATAGCTGTCATAGTGAATGACTTTACACTTTTGGTACATTGTGGATCCCTAGAATTGCCTTTGGAAATAGTTGTCATATCAGCTGCTCTGGGTATAAAGTACAAGGGGTTTCAGAACTTAAAAGGGACTCTCAGTTTGCAACTACTCAATTAAAAAAAAAAGTTAAAAGCTTTGTATTCTACACTTACTCCAAGTGACGCTATTATTTTAGCAGTTTTATAATCACATTTCATTATTTGTTTTTATATTGTTTTCTCTTTCCTACTGCTATGTGAAAGCCCAAAAAAGTGAAAGAGGAAAGTGACTAACTGATGATACACAGGGAAACATGAAATTGACTATGCACAAAGTACTATCAAATGCCCAAAGTAAACAAACCGAAAAACCAGAGGTTTTTTTTTCTAATTCCAGTTACTTGTGTCGAAGTCTTATATTGTTACTTGCCATAAAACTGGATAAAAATATTCAAACAGAAGTGTGATTGTGAAAATGGCAGTGTGCCTTTAATCCTCTTAAAATGTATACTTTACAACTAAAAATATAGAAAAATAATATTTATGTATGTACTGGGCACCAATAATTTAGAAAACATTATGGATCAAATTCAGGCCTGGTGTAAAATGGGTGGGACTATGGAGTTATGCTGGCGAACACCAGGGGTGATTTCATCTCTCTATAACATTTCCTGTAATAACAAGATTCCTTCTGCTTTTCAGCTTGATGTATTATAAGCAAGTGGTTGCACTGATTCTGTCTATTACCAGTTCAGCTTTGTCATTTACCCCACACAAGATATGTTTTTAAGCACCTGTGTTAGAGTCTGTTGTCACTGGCACTCAGGCAAGTCAGTGAGGTCAATGGGGATTGCATGGGTGTAACTGAGGGCAGAATTTGGCTGTTGGGGTATAAATCCTGAGAAAGGAGTGTTGTAAATGGGCAGAGCAGGGGACTGGGTCTTACCTTTTATGGATTTTATGCCCACTTCTGCTACTTACTTGCAGGAAACTAGTGGACAAGGCACACAAATCTCTCTGTGCCTCAGTTTACCTCCATGAAACATAGCTATCAACACTTACCTACTTCACAGGCATGTAGTGCAACTTAATTAACTAGTTTTTGTGAAGGACTTTGAGATGTTTGGCTGAAAGACGCTATTTAAGTGTCAAGTTTTATTACTGAGAGAGACAAAGTAGGTGAAGTAATATCTTTTATTGAACCAACTTCTGTTGGTGGAAGGGACAAGCTTTTTAAAGTCACAGAGCTCTTCCTCAGATCTGGAGAAGGTAACCAGAATGGCCAAGCTAAATACAAGATCAGACAGATTGTCTACCAACAGAAGTTGGTTTAATAAAAGATATTACCTCACCTATCCTGTTTTTCTCATATCCTGGGACCCACATGGCTACAATAAAACCACAGACAAATATTATTACTCTCTCATATTGCTCTAGGGTGGTATGAGTGTATCTCTGCAGGATGTGCTGAGACTTGCCAAGTCGCTAGATCTCAAATCAAAAGGAGGTAAGGGTCATGAATGATGTACATGCTTCTTTCAGAGCTAGTAACCTTAGGTCCTGAGGGCAAGTTCGTTTGTTAAAATACTGCTGATTCAGCAGCATATTTCGCACAAGCCAGAATTAACATACCGTGCCAATCCATCTCCTTGTGGTGAGACCAAATGTAACACCCACCAGAAAGGAACAGTGATGACTTAGCTCTAGGGATTTTTTCCACACAGCAGCTACCTGCAATGAAGATATTGCCATACCACATTGCAAACTCACATCTAGCTGACTGCTACTACCACTCCTTAGCTTAAACTGCAGCAAGGGAGATTTAGGTTGGACATTAGGAAAAAGTTCCTAACTGTCAGGGTAGTTAAACACTGGAATAGATTGCCTAGGGAAGTTGTGGAATCTCCATCTCTGGAGATATTTAAGAGTAGGTTAGATAAATGGCTATTAGGGATGGTCTAGATAATATTTGGTCCTGCCATGAGGGCAAGGGACTGGACTCGATGACCTCTCGAGGTCCCTTCCAGTCCTGGAGTCTATGACTTTCTTTTAGTACTACTGTTTCCCAGATTTCTTCCCCTTTAGTGTATGTGTCAAATTGTTTTTCTCCACACCTATTAGAAATTTGTTCTATTTAAGACATATTTTCCATGGTGGATTTAATTATATTACCCTCTTCCTATATTGCTACCCTCTTCATGTCCCTTTTTAATATTTGTCTCTTCACAAGTATTTGCAACTCTTCTCAGTTTAGCATAATTTGCAAATATTAACATGATTTTAACTACATATTCCAGATCATTAATTAAAAGGTTAATAAAAAATAACATTGAACCTCAAACTGATCCCTGCAATACCCCCACTGGAATCCTCCCCACAACTTAATACAATGCTATTTATCATTACCTTGTGTTTATTGTCCTTGAACCAGTATTCACTCTACAGGGTTCATATTCAATCCAATTTGAATACATTTTTCTAATAAGATTTTGTGAGTCTGCCTGATTTTTTGTCCCTTGGGAAGTATACATGAGTGCACAAAAATGTGTGACTACTTTATGAGCATATTATTTGACATTCACCATGCAAGCTCCATGACACCACTGCTCTGGCATCTGCACTAGCTGCCTCTTGGATTCAAAGTGAAATATAAGGTATTGATTTTGACCTATAAGGCCCTAAATGATCTAGGATTTTCCTACCTGAGATACTTCTTTTTACGTGCCATAGTGCTGGAGTTGAGATCAGTAGAGGCATCTGAGCTGGAGCCCCTCAATACAAAAAGGAGGGAGCTGCTGGTTGGGCATTCTCGAGTTCCTCAGCTTTGGAATACATTCCCCTTTTGGGTCCAAAATAGCTCAACTCTGTTGCTCTTCCAGGCTTGCTCCAAAGCCCATTTCTCTGAGTGGATTTCTGGCAGAACTGCGGCTGACTTAATGATAATGCGAGAAATGGAAGGTTCTGATCTGTAATATTCATGCAGACTAATAATTGTTATGTAGTGACTCATGCTCCAGTTTGACCTTCCTAATTATTTTCATGTTGTATTTATAATTACTGTCAAGGGTACCTAGAGTTTCAGCTAGGCATTTGATTATGCTGAATTTCAATCCAAATAAGTAAGTAAACATAAACAAATGCATGAGCCTATGGCTAGATGCAAATCTGTTGTTACATTTGCACACAAACTGAGATTTTGCACATCCATCTGTGGCAGTCTACTTGAAAATATGCACTTAACTAGACACTGGAGAGCAGTCACTTTCTGATATGTGGGAGATGGTGCTGAGAGTGGGCATGGCCCGGAAGAGTTGTGTGGAATGTCACAAGATAGGGTTGTCAGTTGGAGAGGACTCTCTCTTTTGTGCAAGGGACAGGTGTTCTGTGGGGCTGGGAGTTGGATATGCTGAGAAATGCAGTGTGTGGTGTGGAGAGAGAAATGGAGTGATATGGAGGTTTGTGGGTCTGGGAATGAAGGTGTTTGGGGCTGGTAGATACTGGAGGATAGGGTGTGTGGGATGCTGGAGGATGGGGTGTGTGGGGCTGGGAATGGATTTGCTGGGGGATGGGTGTGTGGGACTGGTAGATGCTGGAGGATGGGGTGAGCGGGGATGTGCTGCGGTATGGTGTTTGTGGGGCTGGCAGAGAGGACATACTGGGGGAAAGGGTATGGGGGGCTGCTGGAGAATAGGACGTGGGGGTCGACTGTGGGCTGGAAGTGGGGGATGGGGCGTGTGGCAAAGGACATGGGAGAGATACTGGGACTTGGGCCAGAAGATGCTTGAAGAAGGGGCTGCCCGCGGTGCATGCCGGGAGACGAGGCAGGCGCGATGCATGCCGGAAGGCGAGCCTCAGCTTTAGCTTCCCAAGATGGTCTCTAGGCTCCTGTCCCCGCCCTCGCTCCTGCACATGCGCAGTGAGTGCGGCGGGCCGAGCTGCTCCCTCCCTCCCTCCTGGCGGCCGGGGCGCTACTGACAGACCGAGGAGCCGGAGCGGCGGCGGCGAGAGCCGGTCGGAGCCTGCCGAGACCCCCCCTCCTCCCCCGCACCCCCACCGGCCCCAGTAGCGCCACCCCACCCCCACCCACTCCACAGGGCTCGGCGTCGGTGAATGGGAGCGACGGGCGGCACCGGCCTCAGGGACCGAGGAGAAGCGGCGGCGGCGGCGGCGGCGGCGCGGGTAAGGCCGTGTCCGGGGGAGAGCCCCTCTCCGCCCCCAGCACCCCCCCCATCCGGGAGCGGCGGTGCGAGCCAGGCCCTGCGGTCCGTGCGCCTCCCTCCTCCCCTGCCCCCTCCCTGCTTCTCTCCAGCTCGGCTCTCAAAATGGCTGCCGCGCCCGTTGGTGGTGAGGAGGGAGGGGGGGCAGGGCGAAGTGGGAGGATAAGAGGGGAGCTCCCTCCCCTTCTCCGCAGCACTGGGGGCGCGAGGGGGGTGACCCCCCCCGTCACTGGGTTTCACCCCCTCCCCGCGGTGATTTAACAAGAAAATAGGCCAAGGTGGGGGTGGGCCAGACAAGGGGTGGGGGAGAGACGTGCCCCTTCTGGGTGGGCTCCAGCCCCATCTCTCTGGGGTCTCTTGCCCCACCCCCCCGCCTCTTCAGGCCTCTAGTTTTCCCCTTCCCCTAATGACTTAGCAAGAAACCAGCGAGGAGAAGACGGAGATGATGGGCCAGACAGGAGACTGGTAGTAAAAAAAAAAAAAAAAAAAAATTGAGGGTAGTGTGTGTTATATAAACTCTCCTTCCCTTTCCCTTCCCCCCCCTCCCTAAAATAAAAACCCCTTAGAGGATCTAGTTTTGTTTTTTCCTTCCCTTGTTCCCTTTGAGATTTGTTAGGTGGCCCAGATCTTCGGAACCAGCTGCAGCACTAACAACAAAACCAAGACTGCTGCCAGAGAGGAGAGGTCTAGCTTTTTATTTTGGGTCAGTTTCCCATTCACCCCTACCTCTTTGCCGTGATTTAGAAAGGAAAAAAAAACATTGCTAGGAGGTGGGTCAGACCTTCAGAGCCAGCTACAGCAGAAATGGGAGAGGGAGGTATAATCTCTCTCATTTTTGCGGCGTCAAACCCCTGCCTAGTACTTGGCATTAAAATGAGTTTTAGGACAAAAATAGGTGGATGGGAGAAAGGATGGAAATCCTGCTGCTATTGGCTTTTGTGCGGGATGGAGTCTATATGCAGGCAGATTTGCCGGGGGGTGTGTGTGTGTGTGTGTGAAGGGTTAAGAATGGTGTCTTCTCTCTTACCTTCATAAAAAGTTGGGGTGGCTCAGTTTTGTGGCTGTAAAATTTATGCATATAGGGTGAAGGAGATAGTGTACTTGGCCTTTGATACAACAATAATGTGGACACCCCTACCTCCTTTGCCATAGTAGCTGTGGTAAAATTTCTCTGCTGATAATGCTGCAGCAGGGCTTGGCTGTTGCAGGTCAAATCAATTCATAATGAATTACCTAGCCAGGGTGGTGGTAGGTTACTGAAGCTATATTAAAAGCCTTTATTGAACTCTTTGACTGCAAAATAATTGTAAGTGATCTGTTTAGATTTATTAACCTGATTGAATCATCTGTGTGTGTGCGGGGGCGGGGGTGTCAGGGTGTATATTATGGCAAAATGTTACTTGCACATTTTAGTTTTATGAGGTGGGGAGAAGAATCCGTTCACAATGACTTATCATTTGCTGCACAATCGTTTCATATTCAACTGGCTTTCAGAAGAGGGAGGGTCTCCTACCAAAATGTATCATTTGCCTTTAAAGTGTCTCTGAAAAACAGGAAAATATACTAAGGAGATAAACAAAAAGAAAATATGCCTTTAACAAAAGGTTTTGTTGCTGATATCTGATTTGTTTTTAGGGCTATTGTTTTTGTGCTTTCTTTTGATTTGACCATGTTTATGGATGCTGGGTGCAGCCATTGAGCAGAGAAGAGACTGGGTGGAGTAAGGAGGCAGAAGCTGCGAAATGGCTAGATTACCCTTTCATAGCATTTTTTTTTCTTTGCTTGCATTTTGCTGAGGTGTGGGAATGCTAAATGCTGTAACAATGAAGTCTCTTCTTTAGGAAGAGTATAGTGGTGCAGGAACCTTCTGAAATTAAAGGAATCTAGTATTCTGTTTTGTGGTTTATTTTTCTGCAGGGTGGATATTGATTAGTCTGGCAGTAAAAAGTGACCAGTCACTGTTACAAAGCAAGGATTATGTTGTCTGATTATCCTTTTTCATATGTTGACTTTGATTTTTCAGTTGTTGACTTAATTTCATTAAATAAGTATAAACTAAAGATTATCATTTTTTTTTCAATTCCTCTTCTGTGTAAACATTCTGAATTCTTATATTGTGGTGTGGTGCTCTGTTTGTTCATTCATATAACTTGATGTATTCCCCACACCTCCAGTGCCCTAGCAGGGTCATTTTATAAGGTGTAGGGAATGCCGGACTTGAAGCTGAGTGATGCAGTTATATGAAGTGATGTGCAAAGATTTTTAAAGCTCTTGTACAAATGTGTTGCTTTGTGTAGCATTCTCATAGAACTAAAACCTTCAGCACCATGGGTAATATTGGTAGTTAGGTTTAAAGATGAATAGAAAAAGCTTTAGAACAAAGAGGTTTGAGAACCACCGTAGGGATCAACTGGTAGACATCTAGGAAGGGCTTCTTATTCTCTCTAGAGGTACTCTCTTCTAATGAAGTGTTCCCACCCAGCTCCAATCTTGACCACAGAAAGTATAGCATTGAATTTAGGGTGATTCTCTGATAAATTGTCTGAATCTTTTTTTTGTGTGGTGCTTGTATTGTTTTCATTTTGGGGTTTAGTCTCTGGTATTAGGTGAGTATAGACTAAACTTATTTGCCAAATTAACATAAAATTTAAATATCTATTACAGGGCAGTTGTTTTTAAAAGATAATATTTGATTTACTAGAGAAACTGATTTTGCAGATCAGGAAAGGTTTATGCTTACTAACAAAACATCTGTCCTGTAAGATGTCTCCAGAATAGGAAGAAAGCCAAATCTATGAGAATACTTTCTTCCTTATAACTTTGGTTGACTTTCCTCCTTGGAAAGATGAAATGCATCTTCTTAAGTGCCTTTAGTACAGGAATAACCTGTTCATTTTCCATTCTCTGAAGGAAGTAGCAGCTAATACTCACTTGTATAGCTCTATGCAAGGTCTCTCCTGCCTACAAATCTGACGACATTTCTTTCTACACTGCTTACTATGCCCCACCCAATAATCTTTTGAAAAATTTTAGTCTTTATTGCCTACTCTCAACTTTGTGCCTTCCATGTTACCTTTTTTATACCTAGAACAGCCATTCAGTCAATTTTTGCTGATTGCCTTGCTTCACTTTCAAAACTATCTTTTCCTCAAGGCCTATGCAATCTAACTTGCATCCAGCTGTACTATACATTTGTATTTTTTTGAACTCAGGGCCTTGTCTTGTTTGTCAATGATTATTTTTGCTATTGTTAAATGTTATGCGTGTGAATAGTCCTTGAATACATTTATGTAAGTTGAATATTTAAATTCTTATTTGAGAAGTTATTATTAGACATGAACTGCAGAGGTCTGAATTATTGTGTTAGGAGAAGTAATAGCCTTTGCATAGTAGAAGCTGCTTATAATATGATGCACTTAACTTCCATTTGGAAAACTGTTTTGGCCCAAAGGCAAAGGAAAATTTAGAAAACTCATCCACTTTCAAGGAAAGAAACTGTTCGGATCGGGGAGACACAAAGGTATCCTGATTTGAAAGTTTGGTTCCCTTAAATTATAAACAGCTTATTGCCTGTTTGAACTTTCCATGTAGTTAAATCTCCTTAATCTATTAATGATTTTTGTTGTAGATATTTTGAAATCCAATCCTGCTTCTAACAGGTGCGCTTTATTGGCTTATTGCATTGCATCTTAGAATATATTGGTATTTCCATAGGTTCCAGTTAAGAAATCCTCCTTTCTCGAATGTTAGAGGCCTATGTGTTGGAAGAACAGGTTCTGGTTCTGGCATTAAGTATTAGGATGAAGCATTGGCCTCTATATAGTTAAGTTTGCAACCACAGTTTTATTAAAAGGCTAACTTTGAGCTCCATTGTAACTCCCTTCCCCATCTTGTTTTAGAATGAAGTATGATAATAGAAAGCTTAATTTTCAGAAGACTAATACTTCTTGTGACTAAAATACTTTAAAGTAGCTCTTGGAATAGTAATTAAAAGTAGCTTTCAGCACAGTGGGGATCCTAGTCCTGATTGGGGCCTTTGGGTGTTAAGATAATAAATACTGCTAAATATTGTTGCTTTAAGTTCTTCTGTCTCCCCAACAGTCAGTTACATCTCAAATATGAAATAGGTAAACTTTGACACTGACTCTTGGAGGGCACAGGAGTATAAAATGTTCAAGAATCTGCTGCTACCTGTAAATTAGATATGATCTGAAGGAGCCATGTCATTGAAATTGACAGAGGAAAAACATGATGTCAGAACACTTTAAGTCTGAGCTGACCAAGGCTATTCTTCAAAGTAAAAATACTATTACTCCTGCATTCTCCACCAAAATATTCCCTTGATTTAGGGGAAATGTGTACAGGGTCATCTTCCAGATGCAAGTATGCGTTTATAGTTCAGAATAGAACCTTGATTTTTTTTGTAGTGGTAGACACAACACATTCACTAGACCACACAGCCTCTCTAACCAGGATGAGTCCAATTTCGGTGCTAAAGTCAAGTGTAATGAGGATAATGCCTTTGATAAAGTGTGTTTTGGGCCTGCTGATGACTACTGTATAATGCAAAGTACTTGTAGCAGCCACATCTTTCACCTGGGGCCAGTAAGAGGCACTGATTCAATGATTTGTCTAAGACGACATAGTTATACGTTGGATGTGGAACAGATTTGGGATCTAAACTTCAGTCTGGCATACAACTTGTTGTAATCTGTACTGCATATGCCAAGTGTCTAATTTAGCTTTGTAGTAGGAAAGAGATTTATCAACACTTATCAGATGCAGGAAGGATTCTGTTAGAACCATTGCTGTATTGATCACTAGTACCTCTCTAACTTAACCGAGTGAATTGTCCATCCTGTGTCGCTAAAAAAAAAAAAAAATTAAACATTTTACAAAGAGAAAAATGGAATGATGGTGTGTGTTTTTTGGTGTCTTGTCCTTTGAACTGTTAGTTACTAGTTAACAATGTAGTTCACCTATCCCATCGCTTACAAAACCCAAGTGTATAAAAGCAAAGAAAGGACTAGTAAGGGATATATAATAAATCTTGCGCTAATGGAGTCAGAAACACTTCATTTTAAAATATAAAGAGGATATTTCATCACAAGAAACCTTAGTTTTGACCCAAGCAAAAATGCTATTTCAGTAGTACTCAAAATATAAACATAACACAATCTTGAAAAATATGTACATTGTCACACTAAGCAGTGTCAAGGGCAATACCTCACATTTAATTTTACTAAAAATCCATATTATGCATTCATTTAAAGAATTCCAAGTACTTCACTGCGAATTATCAGCTGACAAATATTTTAAGTTTCCCACTTAATAGAATTGCTTCTAAGAAATAGTTCATATACAAAGATCATGATAACTAAAAAAGCAATTATTGGCTCAGTTAAGGGTTATTGTGATTAAGTATGTATTTGATTCTTGTATGGCTATTGTCTTCCTTGCTTTTAAGTTCTTGGACTTGGTGAATGACTATAATTACTAGTCTGTTACCACCTTAATTGATTTTTTTTTAAAGTCTTTTGTTTCTGGAATGGAGTTAGGCCCAATTGTTTTACATGTTCAGATCTTTGAGGCTTCCTATTGATGTATCTGCAGTCACATCAATCTTCATCTGCAGTTTCATCAGTTTTTCTATGTGAAATACCGCTGTGCCTGATCAATTCTTGGATAGACCTTCAGGAATAAAAATGTTGTAGGAAGGGTTGTTGGTGACTGAGATGGCATGTCTCCTTTTGAGTCATTGATTAAAGGTAATCGTTCTTTATATTAGCATGGAATAGGGTGCTTTCTCTGGGACATAAAACAAAAACCTTTACAACATTCAGTTTTTAATACTGATGACTAGGGCCCTATCAGATTCACAGCCATGAAAAACACATCATGGGCCGTGAAATCTGGTCTCGTGTGGGCTTTTACTCTAGATTATACAGATTTCACATGGGAGATGAGCGCTTCTCAAATTGAGGGTCCTGATCCAAAGGGAGTTACGGGGAGTCACAAGGTTATTTTAAGGGGGTCACAGTATTGCCAGCCTTCTCCACTGCTTTCAGAACTGGTGTCTGGAGACTGGCAGCTACTTTGAAGGCAGCAGCACAGAAGTAAGGATGACAATACCATACCATGCTATCCTTATTTCTGCACTGCTGCTGGCGGCGGCTCTGCCTTCAGAGCTGGGCTCCCTGCCAGCAGCCACTGCTCTCCAGTTTCCCAGCTCTGAAGGCAGCACCGCCACCAGCAGCAGAGCAGAAGTATGGGTAGCAGTATCGCAACCTCCCCTACAATAACCTGGTGATCTCCCCACAACTCCTTTTTGGTCAGGACCCCTGCAATTAGAACACCATGAAATTTCAGATTTAAATAGCTGCAGTCATGAAATTTACGATGTTTAAAATTCTAGGACCATGAAATTGACCAAAATGGACCATGAATTTGGTAGGACCCTACTGATGATGCTTGTGAGAGGAAGGATATTCTCTCCTGTTATGCTCGGCAAAACTAAATTGACTCAATTTAACGGAATAAGTCGTTTTTTACTCCCCAAGTCTGACTTCTTTTCTCCTCAAAGGTAGCTCGATTTTAGGTATTAAATGTAAGATAATGTGGTAGAGAAGGTTAACACAGTAAACAATCAATCAATTAATTTATACATCTCACCACAGATTCAAGCTTTCCTCTGGTGATATACCACTCTTTTTAAAGTAACTAGGTAGTGTTTGAACTTGCCCTACTTGTTCCACCTGCCTTTTAAATGGAAGAAAAATCAGTTTTTCTTAATTGACTTGTTTGTTTAGATGCCTGAATGCTTGCATACAGTTAGGAATAGTATGGTCTCATTAATTTAGGCATGACTTTTTAAAAGCAGAAGGTGCATTTATTAACAGTGGAATATTTTTTCCTAATTGATCTGGATGAGAGGCATAATGCTGGAAGGGGGGCGTGGGGAGATGACTATGGGAAATGGCACACTGGATCAAAATATCCAGTTAATGAAGATGCCAGAATAAAAATTTGAGAGCAGCTATACACTGACTTTTTTGTAATGAATAAAATAACAATTAGAGTACTGTAGTGTTTGCTGGCACTGTTCCTTACAAAATTTGACATCAGTCCTTATGCATAATGTTTCTCACTTTCATAGTAATTAGAGACACACATCTCTTGCCCAATGACTGGGAAATACATCTTTGATTGTTTTCTTTTTATTCTCTCCTTTATCTTTCCCACCCATTTTAGTGATATTAAATATGGTTCATATGTTTGAAGCCAGGGCGTGGTTGGGGAGCACTACTGTGCAAGGTTCTAATCGGAGCAGCGGGGGAAAACAAGTGCGTCCCCCTTCTTAAAAAAAAAAAAAAAGTTTGGTCCTGTGAAGTGTTGCCTAGGGTTTTTCATGTTTTGACTTCTATTGTTTCTGATGCATTAAGATAAACAAATTTCAATATGTGAGTGTCTGTGCTGGAAATGGGCTGTGATTTCACTCTGAATGGCAAAGAACATTTTAAAAGATCCAGAAGACGACAAATTGAACTTTATCAAGTTGCAACTTAATATTACGCTAATGTAGATTCATAGACTTAAAGCCAGAAGGGACCATCCATGATCATCTCTCACCTCCTGCACATCGCAAGCCATAGAACTTCACCAACCCACTCTTGTAATAGATCCATGACTTCAGTAACTCAGCCTGAGGCTCTCAAATCTTAATTTAAAGACATTAAGTTATAGAGAATCCAGCATTTACTCTAGTTCAAACCAGCAAGTGACCTGTACCTGATACAGCAGTGGAAGGCAAAAAACCCTCCAAGGTCTCTGCCAGTGAGACCTGGGGAAAAATTCCTTTCTGATACAAATATGGCAATCAGACCCTGAACATGTGGGCAAGATTCACCAGCTGGACACCTTGGAAGAATTCTCTGTAGTAACTCAGTCCTCCCTGCCTAGTGTCCCATCTCCAGCTGTTAGATATTTTTGCTAATAACAGTTGCAGATGATCCATATGCCGCTGTAGGCAATCTCATCATACCATCCCCATCCTAAACATATCAAGCTCAGTCTTAAAACAAGTTGGGTTTCTTGCTCCTTTTACTACCCTTAGAAGGCTGTTCCAGGACTTCTCTTCTTTGGTGATTAGAACCCTTTGTCTAATTTCAAGCCTAAACTTGTTGATGGGCAGTTTATATCCATATGGTCTTGTGCCAGCATTGGCGTTTAACTTAAATAATTCCTCTGTTGCCTCTGACCTATTTTATAGGGAGCAATCTCATCTCCTCTCCTTCTTTATTTTGTTAGTCTAAACAAATCAGGTTCCTTAAGTTTCCTTTCATAAAGTAGGTTCTCCATTCCTCTGATCATCCATGTAGACCATTCCTGAACCAGTTTCAGTTTGAATTCATTTTTCTTAAACATAGAAGATCAGAATTGCACACAGTATTCCAGATAAAGTCTCATGAGTGCCTTGTATAAATGGTAACAGCACTTCTCTGCCTTTATTAGAAATACCTCACCTGATGCATCCTAGGATTGTATTAGTGTTTTTCATGGTCACATCACTGTCAATGTAATACACAGTCAATTCAAGGAAGCAATTTCCGTACTTGAGATGTAGTCCTACAGACAAATTTTAAAATTACATGTCCCCTACTGGATGCTGCAAGAGAGAGAGGAAAAGCTTGCAGTGTAAAAATCAACATAGAAAT